>NW_028188962.1:600000-904891 GCF_054131305.1 Coturnix japonica
CAGGAGATGCTTTGGGGCAGATGTGGGTCAGATCTATGGGGCAGGAGCTGCTGTGGGGCTGATGTGTGTCAGATCCTTGGGGCCGAAGCTGCTGTGGGTCATATCTATTGGGCAGGAGCTGCTTTACATATGATGTGTGTCAGATCTATGGGGCAGGAGCTGTTGTGGGTCATTTCTATTGGGCAGCAGCTGCTTTACATATTATGTGTGTCAGATCTATGGGGCAGGAGCTGCTGTGGGGCGTATGTGGGTTAGATCTATGTGGCAGGAGCTGTTGTGGGGCTGATGGGGTCAGATCTATGGGGCAGGAGCTACTGTGGGGCTGATGTTGGTCTGTTCTATGGGGCAGGAGCTGCTGCGGGGCTGATTTGGGTAAGATCTGTGGGGCAGGAGCTGCTGTGGGGCTGATGTGCGTTAGATCTAAGGGGCAGGAGCTGTTGTGGGGCTGATGGGGGTCAGATCTATGGGGCAGGATATGCTGTGGGTCAGATCTATGGGGCAGGAGCTGCTGTGGGGAACATGTGGGTCAGGTCTATGGGGCAGGAGCTGCTGTTGGGCAGATGTGGGTCAGATCTATGCGTCAGCAGCTGCTGTGGGTCTGATGTGGGTCAGATCTATGGGGCAGGAGCTGCTGTGGGGCTGATGTGGGTAATATCTATGGGGCAGGAGCTGCTGTGGGGCATATGTGGGTCAGACCTATGGGGCAGAGCTGCTCTTGGGAACATGTGGGTCAGATCTATGGGGCAGGAGCTGCTGTGGGGCTGATGTGGGTCAGATCTATAGGGCAGGAGCTGCTGTGCGTCAGATGTGGGTCAGATCTATGGGGCAGGAGCTGCTGTGCGACAGATGTGGGTCAGATCTATGGGGCAGGAACTGCTGTGGGGCTGATGTGGGTCAGATCCTTGGGGCTGAAGCTGCTGTGGGTCATATCTATTGGGCAGCAGCTGCTTTACATATGATGTGTGTCAGATCTATGGGGCAGGAGCTGCTGTGGGGCTGATGTGGGTCAGATCTATGGGGCAGGAGCTGTTGTGGGGCTTATGTGGGTCAGATCTATAGGGCAGGAGCTACTGTGGGGCTGATGGGAGTCAGATCTATGGGGCAGGAGCTACTGTGGGGCTGATGGGGGTCAGATCTATGGGGCAGGAGCTACTGTGGGGCTGATGTTGGTCTAATCTATGGGGCAGGAGCTGCTGTGCGACAGATGTGGGTCAGATCTATGGGGCAGGTACTGCTGTGCGACTTATGTGGGTCAGATCTATGGGGCAGGATCTGCTGTGGGGCTGATGTGGGAAAGATCTATGGGGCAGGAGATGCTTTGGGGCAGATGTGGGTCAGATCTATGGGGCAGGAGCTGCTGTGGGGCTGATGTGTGTCAGATCCTTGGGGCGGAAGCTGCTGTGGGTCATATCTATTGGGCAGGAGCTGCTTTACATATGATGTGTGTCAGATCTATGGGGCAGGAGCTGTTGTGGGGCGTATGTGGGTTAGATCTATGTAGCAGGAGCTGTTGTGGGGCTGATGGGGGTCAGATCTATGGGGCAGGAGCTACTGTGGGGCTGATGTTGGTCTGTTCTATGGGGCAGGAGCTGCTGCGGGGCTGATTTGGGTAAGATCTATGGGGCAGGAGCTGCTGTGGGGCTGATGTGCGTTAGATCTAAGGGGCAGGAGCTGTTGTGGGGCTGATGGGGGTCAGATCTATGGGGCAGGATATGCTGTGGGTCAGATCTATGGGGCAGGAGCTGCTGTGGGGAACATGTGGGTCAGGTCTATGGGGCAGGAGCTGCTGTTGGGCAGATGTGTGTCAGATCTATGCGTCAGCAGCTGCTGTGGGTCTGATGTGGGTCAGATCTATGGGGCAGGAGCTGCTGTGGGGCTGATGTGGGTAATATCTATGGGGCAGGAACAGATGTGGGCCTGATGTTGGTCAGATTTATGGAGCAGGAGCTGCTGTGTTGCAGATGTGGGTAAGATCTATGGTGCAGGAGCTGCTGTGGGGCAGATGTGGGTCAGATCTATGGTGTAGGAGCTGCTGTGGGGCTGATGTGGGTCAGATCTATGGGGCAGGAGCTGCTGTGGTTAAGATCTGTTTGGCAGGATCTGCTGCGGGGAATATTTGGGTCAGATCTATGGGGCAGGAGCTGCTGTGTGGCAAATGTGGGTCAGATCTATGGGGCAGAAGCTGCTGTGGGTCCGATCTATGGGGCAGGAACAGATGTGGGCCTGATGTTGGTCAGATTTATAGAGCAGGAGCTGCTTTGTTGCAGATGTGGGTGAGATCTATGGTGCAGGAGCTACTGTGGGGCAGATGTAGGGCTTATCTATGGGGCAGGAGCTGCTGTGAGGCTGATGGGTGTTAGATCTATGGGGAGGAGCTGCTGTGGTGTAGATGTGGGTCAGATCTATGGGGCAGGAGCTGCTGTGGGGCTGATGGGGGTCAGATCTATGGGGCAGGAGCTGCTGTGTGGCAGATGTGGGTCAGATCTATGGGGCAGGAGCTGCTGTGGGGCTGATGTGGGTTAGATCTATGGGGCAGGATCTGCTGTGGGGCTGATGTGGGAAAGATCTATTGGGCAGGAGCTACTGTGAGGCTGATGTGGGTCAGATCTATGGGGCAGGAGCTGTTGTGAGGCTGATGTGTGTTAGATGTATGGGGCAGGAGCTGCTGTGGGGCTGATGTGGGAAAGATCTATGGGGCAGGAGCTGCTGTGGGGCGTATGTGGGTCAGATCTATGGGGCAGGAGCTGTTGTGGGGCTGATGGGGTCAGATCTATGGGGCAGGAGCTACTTTGGGGCTGATGTTGGTCTGATCTATGGGGCAGGAGCTGCTGTGGGGAACATGTGGGTCAGGTCTATGGGGCAGGAGCTGCTGTGGGGCAGATGTAGGTCAGATCTATGGGTCAGCAGCTGCTGTGGGTCTGATGTGGGTCAGATCTATGGGGCAGGAGCTGCTGTGGTTAAGATCTATTTGGCAGGATCTGCTGTGGGGAATATTTGTGTCAGATCTATGGGGCAGGAGCTGCAGTGTGGCAAATGTGGGTCAGATCTATGGGGCAGGAGCTGCTGTGGGTCAGATCTATGAGGCAGGAACAGATGTGGGCCTGATGTTGGTCAGATTTATGGAGCAGGAGCTGCTGTGTTGCAGATGTGGGTCAGATCTATGGTGCAGGAGCTGCTGTGGGGCAGATGTAGGGCATATCTATGGGGCAGGAGCTGCTGTGAGGCAGATGGGTGTTAGATCTATGGGGAGGAGCTGCTATGGTGCAGATGTGGGTCAGAGCTATGGGGCAGGAGCTGCTGTGGGGCAGAAGTGGGTAAGTTCTATGGGGTAGGAGCTGCTGTGTGGCAGATGTGGGTCAGATCTATGGTGTAGGAGCTGCTGTGGGGCAGATTTGGGTCAGATCTATGGGGCAGGAGCTGCAGTGGAGATGATGTACGTCAGATCTATGGGGTAGGAGCTGCTGTGGGGTTTCTGTGGGTTAGATCTATGGGGCAGGAGCTGTTGTGGGTCATATCTATTGGGCAGCAGCTGCTTTACATATGATGTGTGTCAGATCTATGGGGCCGGAGCTGCAGTGGGGCTGATGGGGGTCAGATCTCTGGGGCAGGAGCTACTGTGGGTCTGATGTGGGTCAAATCAATGGGGCAGAGCTGCTCTTGGGAACATGTGGGTCAGATCTATGGGGCAGGAGCTGCTGTGGGGCTGATGCGGGTCAGATCTATAGGGCAGGAGCTGCTGTGCGACAGATGTGGGTCAGATCTATGGGGCAGGAGCTGCTGTGTGGCTGATGTGGGTTAGATCTATAGGGCAGGAGATGCTGTGGGTCAGATCTATAGGGCAGGAGCTGCTGTGGGGCACATGTGGGTCAGACCTTTGGGGCAGAAGCTGCAGAGGGGATGATGTAGGTCAGATCTATGGGGCAGGAGCTACTGTGGGGCTGATGGGGGACATATCTATGGTGCAAAATCTGCTCTTGGACTGATGTGGGTCAGATCTATGAGTTTGGAGCTGCTGTGGGGCACATGTGGGTCAGAGCTATGGGGTAGGAGCTGCTGTGGGGCAGAAGTGGGTAAAATCTATGGGGTAGGAGATGGTGTGTGGCAGATGTGGGTCAGATCTATGGTGTAGGAGCTGCTGTGGGGCTGATGTGGGTCAGATCCTTGGGGCTGAAGCTGCTGTGGGTCATATCTATTGGGCAGCAGCTGCTTTACATATGATGTGTGACAGATCTATGGGGCAGGATCTGCTGTGGGGCTGATGTGGGTCAGATCTATGGGGCAGGAGCTGTTGTGGGGCTGATGGGGGTCAGATCTATGGGGCAGGAGCTACTGTGGGGCACATGTGGGTCAGACCTATGGGGCAGAAGCTGCAGAGGGGATGATGTAGGTCAGATCTATGGGGCAGGAGTTGCTGTGGGGCAGATGAGGGACATATCTATGGTGCAAAATCTGCTGTTGGACTGATGTGGGTCAGATCTATGAGTTTGGAGCTGCTGTGGGGCACATGTGGGTCAGATCTATGGGCCAGGAGCTGCTGCGGGGCTGATTTGGGTCAGATCTATGGGGCAGTAGCTGCTGTGGGTCAGATCTATGGGGCAGGAACAGACGTGGGCCTGATGTTGGTCAGATCTATGGAGCAGGAGCTGCTGTGTTGCAGATGTGGTTCAGTTCTATGGTGCAGGAGCTGCTGTGGGGCAGATATAGGGCATATCTATGGGGCAGGAGCTGCTGTGAGACTGATAGGTGTTAGATCTATGGGGAGGAGCTGCTGTGGTGCAGATGTGGGTCAGAGCTATGGGGCAGGAGCTGCTGTGGGGCAGAAGTGGGTAAGATCTATGGGGTAGGAGATGGTGCGTGGCAGATGTGGGTCAGATCTATGGTGTAGGAGCTGCTGTGGGGCTGATGTGGGTCAGATCTATGGGGCAGGAGCTGCTGTGGTTAAGATCTATTTGGCAGGATCTGCTGTGGGGCAGATTTGGGTCAGATCTATGGGGCAGGAGCTGCTGTGTGGCAAATGTGGGTCAGATCTATGGGGCAGGAGCTGCTGTGGATCAGATCTATGGGGCTGGAACAGATGTGGGCCTGATGTTGGTCAGATTTATGGTGCAGGAGCTGCTGTGTTGCAGATGTGGGTCAGATCTATGGTGCAGGAGCTGCTGTGGGGCAGATGTAGGGCTTATCTATGGGGCAGGAGCTGCTGTGGGGCTGATGTGGGTCAGATCCTTGGGGCTGAAGCTGCTATGGGTCATATCTATTGGGCAGCAGCCTCTTTACATATGATGTGTGTCAGATCTATGGGGCAGGAGATACTGTGGGGCTGATGTTGGTCTGATCTATGGGGCAGGAGCTGCTGCGGGGCTGATTTGGGTCAGATCTATGGGGAAGGAGCTACTGTGGGGCAGATGGGGTTAAGGTCTATGGGGCAGGAGCTACTGTGGGGCTGATGTTGGTCTGATCTATGGGGCAGGAGCTGCTGTGCGACAGATGTGGGTCAGATCTATGGGGCAGGTGCTGCTGTGCGACATATGTGGGTCAGATCTATTGGGCAGGAGCTGCTGTGGGGCGGATGTTGGTTAGATCTATGGGGCAGGAGATGCTTTGGGGCAGATGTGGGTCAGATCTATGGGTCAGGAGTTGCTGTGGGGCTGATGTGGGTCAGATCTATGGGGCAGGAGCTGCTGTGGGTCAGATCTATGGGGCAGGTACAGATGTGGGCCTGATGTTGGTAAGATTTATGGAGCAGGAGCTGCTGTGTTGCAGATGTGGGTCAGATCTATGGTGCAGGAGCTGCTGTGGGGCAGATATAGGGCATATCTATGGGGCAGGAGCTGCTGTGAGGCTGATGGGTGTTAGATCTATGGGGAGGAGCTGCTGTGGTGCAGATGTGGGTCAGAGCGATGGGGCAGGAGCTGCTGTGGGGCAGAAGTGGGTAAGATCTATGGGGTAGGAGATGGTGTGTGGCAGATGTGGGTCAGATCAATGGTGTAGGAGCTGCTGTGGGGCTGATGTGGGTAAGATCTATGGGGCAGGAGCTGCTGTGGTTAAGATCTATTTGGCAGGATCTGCTGTGGTGCAGATTTGGGTCAGATCTATGGGGCAGGAGCTGCTGTGGGGCAAATGTGGGTCAGATCTATGGGGCAGGAGCTGCTGTGGGTCAGATCTATGGGGCAGGAACAGATGTGGGCCTGATGTTGGTCAGATTTATGGTGCAGGAGCTGCTGTGTTGCAGATGTGGGTCAGATCTATGGTGCAGGAGCTGCTGTGGGGCAGATGTAGGGCTTATCTATGGGGCAGGAGCTGCTGTGAGGCTGATGGGTGTTAGATCTATGGGGAGGAGCTGCTGTGGTGCAGATGTGGGTCAGAGCTATGGGGCAGGAGCTGCTGTGGGGAAGATGTAGGGCTTATCTATGGGGCAGGAGCTGCTGTGGGGCTGATGTGGGTTAGATCTATGGGGCAGGAGCTGTTGTGGGGCTGATGGGGGTCAGATCTATGGGGCAGGAGCTACTGTGGGGCTGATGGGGGTCTGATCTATGGGGCAGGAGCTGCTGTGCGACAGATGTGGGTCAGATCTATGGGGCAGGTGCTGTTGTGGGGCTGATGGGGGTCAGATCTATGGGGCAGGAGCTACTGTGGGGCACATGTGGGTCAGACCTATGGGGCAGAAGCTGCAGAGGGGATGATGTAGGTCAGATCTATGGGGCAGGAGTGGTTGTGGGGCAGATGAGGGACATATCTATGGTGCAAAATCTGCTGTTGGACTGATGTGGGTCAGATCTATGAGTTTGTAGCTGCTGTGGGGCACATGTGGGTCAGATCTATGGGCCAGGAGCTGCTGCGGGGCTGATTTGGTTCAGATCTATGTATGGGTCAGCAGCTGCTGTGGCGCACATGTGGGTCAGACCTATGGGGCCGAATCTGCAGAGGGGATGATGTGGGTCAGATCTATGGGGCAGGAGTTTCTGTGGGGCAGATGAGGGACATATCTATGGTGCAAAATATGCTGTTGGACTGATGTGGGTCAGATCTATGAGTTTGGAGCTGCTGTGGGGCACATGTGGGTCAGATCTATGGGCCAGGAGCTGCTGCGGGGCTGATTTGGGTCAGATCTATGGGTCAGGAGCTGCTGTGGGGCTGATGTGGGTCAGATCTATGGGGCAGGAGCTGCTGTGGGTCAGATCTATGGGGCAGGAACAGATGTGGGCCTGATGTTGGTCAGATTTATGGAGCAGGAGCTGCTGTGTTGCAGATGTGGGTCAGATCTATGGTTCAGGAGCTGCTGTGGGGACGATGTAGGGCATTTCTATGGGGCAGGAGCTGCTGTGAGGCTGATGGGTGTTAGATCTATGGGGAGGAGCTGCTGTGGTGTAGATGTGGGTCAGAGCTATGGGGCAGGAGCTGCTGTGTGGCAGATGTGGGTCAGATCTATGGTGTAGGAGCTGCTGTGGGGCTGATGTGGGTCAGATCTACGGGGCAGGAGCTGCTGTGGGGCTGATGTGGGTCAGATCTATGGGGCAGGAGATGCTTTGGGGCAGATTTTAGTCAGTTCTATGGGGCAGGAGTTGCTGTGGGTCTGATGTGGGTCAGATCCTTGGGGCTGATGCTGCTGTAGGTCATATCTATTGGGCAGCAGCTGCTTTACATATGATGTGTGTCAGATCTATGGGGCAGGAGCTGCTCGGCGGCGGCTGCTAGAGGTCGCTGCCTATGCGGCTCGACTAGGTCGGCACGGTCTACCCGGCTCCGAGCGGACCGTGGTGCTCGGCGGCGGCGGCTAGGGGTCGCTGCCCGTGCCTCTTGCGTGTAGCTGCCAGGTCTACCCGCTTTCGGCTAGGCTTTGCCGCCCTGTGAGATGGGGGGGCGCTAAAGCTTCGGAGCTTGCTGGGGGGTCGCTGTAGTTTCTTACCTACCGCTACGTCGACGTAGAGCGCCGCTTACCCTCGGCGCCGCTGCCGGTAGTCGGCGCCGTTCTTTTCCGAAGCCGTTTTTTCTTACGCCTTCCGTTTTCGTCTGCAGGAGCGAGCGCGTGCTCGTCTCCAGAGGCGGCAACGAGCGGGCGCAGGCGAGCGCGGTTGAGCGCCGGGCTGTGGATTTTTTCGGTTGCGGCTTCCCGCCGCTCTTTCGCCATCCCTCGCTACGCGGCCTGCCCGCAGTCCGGATTTCCGGCTCGAACGGACCCCGCTCAAGTGCGCCGGCACGGTCCAACCGCTCCCGGCGGGCACCGCTCGGCTCGGACGTTCCTCGGAATCAGCCAAATGTCGCTCCCGTGGCGTCTCCGCAGGCAAAAACGCATAGCCGGCGCCGCAAAGCTCGCGAGCCGCACCGAGCCGGGGAAACCGTGCCGTGGAGCAGCTGTGGGGCTGATGTGGGTGAGATCTATGGGGTAGGAGCTGCTGTGCGGCTGATGTGGGTGAGATCTATGGTGTAGGAGCTTCTGTGAAGCTGATGTGGGTCAGATCTATGGGCAGGAGCTGATGTAGGGAAGATTTGGGTCTGATCTATGGGTTAGGAACTGCTGTGGTTCAGATCTATGGGGCAGGAGCAGCTGTGGGGCACATGTGGGTCAGATCTATGGGTTAGGTGCTGCTTTGGGGAAAATGTGGGTCAGATCTATGGGGCAGGAGCTGCTGTGGGTCAGATTTGGGTCAGATCTATGGGGCAGGAGCTGCTGTGGGTCAGATTTATGAGTCAGGAGCTGCTGTGTGCCTGATGTGGGTCAGATCTATGGGGCAGTAGCTGCTGTGCGACAGATGTGTGTCAGATCTATGGGGCAGGTGCTGCTGTGCGACATATGTGTGTCAGATCTATGGGGCAGGATCTGCTGTGGGGCTGATGTGGGAAAGATCTATGGGGCAGGAGATGCTTTGGGGCAGATGTGGGTCAGATCTATGGGGCAGGAGCTGCTGTGGGGCTGATGTGGGTCAGATCCTTGGGGCTGAAGCTGCTGTGGGTCATATCTATTGGGCAGCAGCTGCTTTACATATGATGTGTGTCAGATCTATGGGGCAGGAGCTGCTGTGGGGCTGCTGTGGGTCAGATCTATGGGGCAGGAGCTGTTGTGGGTCATATCTATTGGGCAGCAGCTGCTTTACATATGATGTGTGTCAGATCTATGGGGCAGGAGCTGCTGTGGGGCTGATGTGGGTTAGATCTATGGGGCAGGAGCTGTTGTGGGGCTGATGGGGTCAGATCTATGGGGCAGGAGCTACTGTGGGGCTGATGTGGGTCAAATCAATGGGGCAGAGCTGCTCTTGGGAACATGTGGGTCAGATCTATGGGGCAGGAGCTGTTGTGGGGCTGATGGGGGTCAGATCTATGGGGCAGGAGCTACTGTGGGGCTGATGTTGGTCTCATCTATGGGGCAGGAGCTGCTGTGCGACAGATGTCGGTCAGATCTATGGGGCAGGTGCTGCTGTGCGACATATGTGGGTCAGATCTATGGGGCAGGATCTGCTGTGGGGCTGATGTTGGTCTGATCTATGGGGCAGGAGATGCTTTGGGGCAGATGTGTGTCAGATCTATGGGGCAGGAGCTGCTGTGGGGCAGATGTGGGTTAGATCTATGGGGCAGGAGATGTTGTGGGGCTGATGGGGTCAGATCTATGGGGCAGGAGCTACTGTGGGGCTGATGTTGGTGTGATCTATGGGGCAGGAGCTGCTGTGGGGCAGATGTGGGTTAGATCTATGGGGCAGGAGCTGCTGTGGGGACATGTGGGTCAGATCTATGGGGCAGGAGCTGCTGAGGGGCAGATGTGGGTCAGTTCTATGGGTCAGCAGCTTCTGTGGGTCTGATGTGGGTCAGATCTATGGGGCAGGAGCTGCTGTGGGTCTGTTGTGGGTCAGATCTATGGGGCAGGAGCTGCTGTGGGGCTGATGTGGGTCAGATCTATGGGTCAGCAGCTGCTGTGGGGCAGATGTGGGTCAGATCTATAGTTCAGATGCTGCTGTGGGTCTGATGTGGGTCAGATCTATGGGGCAGGAGCTGCTGTGGGGCTGCTGTGGGTCATATCTATGGGGCAGGAACAGATGTGGGCCTGATGTTGGTCAGATTTATGGAGCAGGAGCTGCTGTGTTGCAGATATGGGTCAGATCTATGGGGCCGGAGCTGCAGTGGCGCTGACGGGGGTCAGATCTATGGGGCAGGAGCTACTCTGGGGCTGATGTGGGTCAAATCAATGGGGCAGAGCTGCTCTTGGGAACATGTGGGTCAGATCTATGGGGCAGGAGCTGCTGTGCGACAGATGTCGGTCAGATCTATGGGGCAGGAGCTGCTGTGCGACATATGTGGGTCAGATCTATTGGGCAGGATCTGCTGTGGGGCTGATGTGGGAAAGATCTATGGGTCAGCAGCTGCTGTGGGTCTGATGTGGGTCAGATCTATGGGGCAGGAGCTGCTGTGTGGCAAATGTGGGTCAGATCTATGGGGCAGGAGATTCTGTGGGTCAGATCTATGGGGCAGGAACAGATGTGGGCCTGATGTTGGTCAGAATTATAGAGCAGGAGCTGCTGTGTTGCAGATGTGGGTCAGATCTATGGTGCAGGAGCAGCTGTTGGGCTGATGTGGGTTAGATCTATGGGGCAGGAGCTGCTGTGTGGCAGATGTGGGTCAGATCTATGGGGCAGGAGCTGCTGTGGGGCTGATGTGGGTTAGATCTATGGGGCAGGAGCTGCTGTGTGGCAGATGTGGGTCAGATCTATGGGGCAGGAGCTGCTGTGGGGCTGATGTGGGTTAGATCTATGGGGCAGGATCTGCTGTGGGGCTGATGTGGGAAAGATCTATGGGGCAGGAGCTGTTGTGCGGCTGATGTGGGTTAGATCTATGGGGCAGGAGCTGCTGTGGGGCTGATGTGGGAAAGATCTATGGGGCAGGAGATGCTTTGGGGCAGATGTGGGTCAGATTGATGGGGCAGGAGCTGCTGTGGGGCTGTTGTGGGTCAGATCCTTGGGGCTGAAGCTGCTGTGGGTCATATCTATTGGGCAGCAGCTGCTTTACATATGATGTGTGTCAGATCTATGGGGCAGGAGCTGCTGTGGGGCGTATGTGGGTCAGATCTATGGGGCAGGAGTTGTTGTGGGGCTGATGGGGTCTGATCTATGGGGCAGGAGCTGCTGTGGGGAACATGTGGGTCAGGTCTATGGGGCAGGAGCTGCTGTGGGGCAGATGTGGGTACGATCTTAGGGTCAGCAGCTGCCGTGTGTCTGATGTGGGTCAGATCTATGGGGCAGGAGCTGCTGTGGGGCTGATGTGGGTCAGATCTATGGGGCAGGAGCTGCTGTGGGTCCGATCTATGGGGCAGGAACAGATGTGGGCCTGATGTTGGTCAGATTTATGGAGCAGGAGATGCTGTGTTGCAGATGTGGGTCAGATCTATGGTGCAGGAGCTGCTGTGGGGCAGATATAGGGCATATCTATGGGGCAGGAGCTGCTGTGAGGCTGATGGGTGTTAGATCTATGGGGAGGAGCTGCTGTGGTGCAGATGTGGGTCAGAGCTATGGGGCAGGAGCTGCTGTGGGGCAGATTTGGGTCCGATCAATGGGGCAGGAGCTGCTGTGTGGGAAATGTGGGTCAGATCTATGGGGCAGGAGCTGCTGTGGGTCAGATCTATGGGGCAGGAACAGATGTGGGCCTGATGTTGGTCAGATTTATGGAGCAGGAGCTCCTGTGTTGCAGATGTGTGTCAGATCTATGTTGCAGGAGCTACTGTGGGGCAGATGTAGGGCTTATCTATGGGGCAGGAGCTGCTGTGAGGCTGATGGGTGTTAGATCTATGGGGAGGAGCTGCTGTGGTGCAGATGTGGGTCAGAGCTATGGGGCAGGAGCTGCTGTGTGGCAGATGTGGGTAAGATTATGGTGTAGGAGCTGCTGTGGGGCTGATGTGGGTCAGATCTATGGGGCAGGAGCTGCAGTGGAGATGATGTACGTCAGATCTATGGGGCAGGAGCTGCTGTGGGGCTGCTGTGGGTTAGATCTCTGGGGCAGGAGCTGTTGTGGGTCATATCTATTGGGCAGCAGCTGCTTTACATATGATGTGTGTCAGATCTATGGGGCCGGAGCTGCAGTGGGGCTGATGGGGGTCAGATCTATGGGGCAGGAGCTACTGTGGGGCTGATGTGGGTCAAATCAATGGGGCAGAGCTGCTCTTGGGAACATGTGGGTCAGATCTATGGGGCAGGAGATGCTGTGGGTCAGATCTATGGGGCAGGAGCTGCTGTGGGGAACATTTGGGTCAGGTCTATGGGGCAGGAGCTGCTGTGGGGCACATGTGGGCAGATCTATGCGGCAGGTGCTGCTGTGGGTCAGATCTATGGGGCAGGAACAGATGTGGGCCTGATGTTGGTCAGATTTATGGAGCAGGAGCTGCTGTGTTGTAGATGTGGGTCAGATCTATGGTGCAGGAGCTGCTGTGGGGCAGATGTAGGGCATATCTATGGGGTAGGAGCTGCTGTGAGGCTGATGGGTGTTTGATCTATGGGGAGGAGCTGCTGTGGTGCAGATGTGGGTCAGAGCTATGGGGCAGGAGCTGCTGTGGGGCAGAAGTGGGTAAGATCTATGGGGTAGGAGCTGCTGTGGGGCTGATGTGGGTCAGATCTATTGGGCAGGAGCTGCTGTGGTTAAGATCTATTTGGCAGGATCTGCTGTGGGGAATATTTGGGTCAGATCTATGGGGCCGGAGCTGCAGTGGGGCTGATGGGGGTCAGATCTATGGGGCAGGAGCTACTGTGGGGCTGATGTGGGTCAAATCAATGGGGCAGAGCTGCTCTTGGGAACATGTGGGTCAGATCTATGGGGCAGGAGATGCTGTGGGTCAGATCTATGGGGCAGGAGCTGCAGTGGGGAACATTTGGGTCAGGTCTATGGGGCAGGAGCTGCTGTGGGGCACATGTGGGCAGATCTATGGGGCAGGTGCTGCTGTGGGTCAGATCTATGGGGCAGGAACAGATGTGGGCCTGATGTTGGTCAGATTTATGGAGCAGGAGCTGCTGTGTTGCAGATGTGGGTCAGATCTATGGTGCAGGAGCTGCTGTGGGGCAGATGTAGGGCATATCTATGGGGTAGGAGCTGCTGTGAGGCTGATGGGTGTTAGATCTATGGGGAGGAGCTGCTGTGGTGCAGATGTGGGTCAGAGCTATGGGGCAGGAGCTGCTGTGGGGCAGAAGTGGGTAAGATCTATGGGGTAGGATCTGCTGTGGGGCTGATGTGGGTCAGATCTATGGGGCAGGAGCTGCTGTGGTTAAGATCTATTTGGCAGGATCTGCTGTGGGGAATATTTGGGTCAGATCTATGGGGCAGGAGCTGCTGTGTGGCAAATGTGGGTCAGAGCTATGGGGCAGGAGCTGCTGTGTGGCAGATGTGGGTCAGATCTATGGTGTAGGAGCTGCTGTGGTTCAGATGTGGGTCAGAGCTATGGGGCAGGAGCTGCTGTGGGGCAGAAGTGGGTAAGATCTATGGGGTAGGAGATGGTGTGTGGCAGATTTGGTCAGATCTATGGTGTAGGAGCTGCTGTGGGGCTGATGTGGGTCAGATCTATGGGGCAGGAGCTGCTGTGGATCTGATGTGGGTCAGATCTATGGGGCAGGAGCTGCTGTGGTTAAGATCTATTTGGCAGGATCTGCTGTGGGGCACATTTGGGTCAGATCTATGGGGCAGGAGCTGCTGTGTGGCAAATGTGGGTCAGATCTATGGGGCAGGAGCTGCTGTGGGTCAGATCTATGGGGCAGGAACAGATGTGGGCCTGATGTTGGTCAGATTTATGGAGCAGGATCTGCTGTGTTGCAGATGAGGGTCAGATCTATGGTGCAGGAGCTGCTGTGGGGCAGATGTAGGGCTTATCTATGGGGCAGGAGCTGCTGTGAGGCTGATGGGTGTTAGATCTATGGGGAGGAGCTGCTGTGGTGCAGATGTGGGTCAGAGCAATGGGGCAGGAGCTGCTGTGGGGCTGATGTGGGTTAGATCTATGGGGCAGGAGCTGCTGTGTGGCAGATGTGGGTCAGATCTATGGGGCAGGAGCTGCTGTGGGGCTGATGTGGGTTAGATCTATGGGGCAGGATCTGCTGTGGGGCTGATGTGGGAAAGATCTATGGGGCAGGAGCTGTTGTGCGGCTGATGTGGGTTAGATCTATGGGGCAGGAGCTGCTGTGGGGCTGATGTGGGAAAGATCTATGGGGCAGGAGATGCTTTGGGGCAGATGTGGGTCAGATTGATGGGGCAGGAGCTGCTGTGGGGCTGTTGTGGGTCAGATCCTTGGGGCTGAAGCTGCTGTGGGTCATATCTATTGGGCAGCAGCTGCTTTACATATGATGTGTGTCAGATCTATGGGGCAGGAGCTGCTGTGGGGCGTATGTGGGTCAGATCTATGGGGCAGGAGCTGTTGTGGGGCTGATGGGGTCTGATCTATGGGGCAGGAGCTGCTGTGGGGAACATGTGGGTCAGGTCTATGGGGCAGGAGCTGCTGTGGGGCAGATGTGGGTACGATCTATGGGTCAGCAGCTGCCGTGGGTCTGATGTGGGTCAGATCTATGGGGCAGGAGCTGCTGTGGGGCTGATGTGGGTCAGATCTATGGGGCAGGAGCTGCTGTGGGTCAGATCTATGGGGCAGGAACAGATGTGGGCCTGATGTTGGTCAGATTTATGGAGCAGGAGATGCTGTGTTGCAGATGTGGGTCAGATCTATGGTGCAGGAGCTGCTGTGGGGCAGATGTAGGGCATATCTATGGGGTAGGAGCTGCTGTGAGGCTGATGGGTGTTAGATCTATGGGGAGGAGCTGCTGTGTGGCAGATGTGGGTCAGATCTATGGGGCAGGAGCTGCTGTGGCTCTGATGTGGGTTAGATCTATGGGGCAGGATCTGCTGTGGGGCTGATGTGGGAAAGATCTATGGGGCAGGAGCTACTGTGAGGCTGATGTGGGTCAGATCTATGGGGCAGGAGCTGTTGTGGGGCTGATGTGGTTTAGATCTATGGGGCAGGAGCTGCTGTGGGGCTGATGTGGGAAAGATCTATGGGGCAGGAGATGCTTTGGGGCAGATGTGGGTCAGATTGATGGGGCAGGAGCTGCTGTGGGGCTGTTGTGGGTCAGATCCTTGGGGCTGAAGCTGCTTTGGGTCATATCTATTGGGCAGCAGCTGCATTACATATTATGTGTGTCAGATCTATGGGGCAGGAGCTGCTGTGGGGCGTATGTGGGTCAGATGTATGGGGCAGGAGCTGTTGTGGGGCTGATGGGGTCAGATCTATGGGGCAGGTGCTACTGTGGGGCTGATGTTGGTCTGATCTATGGGGCAGGAGCTACTGTGGGGAACATGTGGGTCAGGTCTATGGGGCAGGAGCTGCTGTGGGGCAGATGTAGGGCATATCTACGGGGCAGGAGCTGCTGTGAGGCTGATGGGTGTTAGATCCATGGGGAGGAACTGCTGTGGTGCAGATGTGGGTCAGAGCTATGGGGCAGGAGCTGCTGTGGGGCAGAAGTGGGTAAGATCTATGGGGTAGGAGATGGTGTGTGGCAGATGTGGGTCAGATCTATGGGGCAGGAGCTGCTGTGTGGCAAATGTGGGTCAGATCTATGGGGCAGGAGCTGCTGTGGGTCAGATCTATGGGGCAGGAACAGATGTGGGCCTGATGTTGGTCAGATTTCTAGAGCAGGAACTGCTGTGTTGCAGATGTGGGTCAGATCTATGGTGCAGGAGCTGCTGTGGGGCAGATGTAGGGCATATCTATGGGGCAGGAGCTGCTGTGAGGCTGATGGGTGTTAGATCTATGGGGAGGAGCTGCTGTGGTGTAGATGTGGGTCAGATCTATGGGGCAGGAGCTGCTGTGGGGCTGATGTGGGTTAGATCTATGGGGCAGGAGCTGCTGTGTGGCAGATGTGGGTCAGATCTATGGGGCAGGAGCTGCTGTGGGGCTGATGTGGGTTAGATCTATGGGGCAGGATCTGCTGTGGGGCTGATGTGGGAAAGATCTATGGGGCAGGAGCTGTTGTGCGGCTGATGTGGGTTAGATCTATGGGGCAGGAGCTGCTGTGGGGCTGATGTGGGAAAGATCTATGGGGCAGGAGATGCTTTGGGGCAGATGTGGGTCAGATTGATGGGGCAGGAGCTGCTGTGGGGCTGTTGTGGGTCAGATCCTTGGGGCTGAAGCTGCTGTGGGTCATATCTATTGGGCAGCAGCTGCTTTACATATGATGTGTGTCAGATCTATGGGGCAGGAGCTGCTGTGGGGCGTATGTGGGTCAGATCTATGGGGCAGGAGCTGTTGTGGGGCTGATGGGGTCTGATCTATGGGGCAGGAGCTGCTGTGGGGAACATGTGGGTCAGGTCTATGGGACAGGAGCTGCTGTGGGGCAGATGTGGGTACGATCTATTGGTCAGCAGCTGCCGTGTGTCTGATGTGGGTCAGATCTATGGGGCAGGAGCTGCTGTGGGGCTGATGTGGGTCAGATCTATGGGGCAGGAGCTGCTGTGGGTCCGATCTATGGGGCAGGAACAGATGTGGGCCTGATGTTGTTCAGATTTATGGAGCAGGAGATGCTGTGTTGCAGATGTGGGTCAGATCTATGGTGCAGGAGCTGCTGTGGGGCAGATGTAGGGCATATCTATGGGGCAGGAGCTGCTGTGAGGCTGATGGGTGTAAGATCTATGGGGAGGAGCTGCTGTGGTGCAGATGTGGGTCAGAGCTATGGGGCAGGAGCTGCTGTGTGGCAGATGTGGGTAAGATCTATGGTGTAGTTGCTGCTGTGGGGCTGATGTGGGTCAGATCTATGGGGCAGGAGCTGCAGTGGAGATGATGTACGTCAGATCTATGGGGCAGGAGCTGCTGTGGGGCTGCTGTGGGTTAGATCTCTGGGGCAGGAGCTGTTGTGGGTCATATCTATTGGGCAGCAGCTGCTTTACATATGATGTGTGTCAGATCTATGGGGCCGGAGCTGCAGTGGGGCTGATGGGGGTCAGATCTATGGGGCAGGAGCTACTGTGGGGCTGATGTGGGTCAAATCAATGGGGCAGAGCTGCTCTTGGGAACATGTGGGTCAGATCTATGGGGCAGGAGCTGCTGTGGGGAACATTTGGGTCAGGTCTATGGGGCAGGAGCTGCTGTGGGGCACATGTGGGCAGATCTATGGGGCAGGTGCTGCTGTGGGTCAGATCTATGGGGCAGGAACAGATGTGGGCCTGATGTTGGTCAGATTTATGGAGCAGGAGCTGCTGTGTTGCAGATGTGGGTCAGATCTATGGTGCAGTAGCTGCTGTGGGGCAGATGTAGGGAATATCTATGGGGCAGGAGCTGCTGTGAGGCTGATGGGTGTTAGATCTATGGGGAGGAGCTGCTATGGTGCAGATATGGGTCAGAGCTATGGGGCAGGAGCTGCTGTGGGGCAAAAGTGGGTAAGATCTATGGGGTAGGAGATGGTGTGTGGCAGATATGGGTCAGATCTATGGTGTAGGAGCTGCTGTGAAGCTGATGCGGGTCAGATCTATAGGGCAGGAGCTGCTGTGCGACAGATGTGGGTCAGATCCATGGGGCAGGAGCTGCTGTGGGGCTGATGTGGGTCAGATCCTTGGGGCTGAAGCTGCTGTGGGTCATATCTATTGGGCAGCAGCTGCTTTACATATGATGTGTGTCAGATCTATGGGGCAGGAGATACTGTGGGGCTGATGTTGGTCTGATCTATGGGGCAGGAGCTGCTGCGGGGCTGATGTGGGTCAGATCTATGCGTCAGCAGCTGCTGTGGGTCTGATGTGGGTCAGATCTATGGGGCAGGAGATGCTGTGGGGCTGATGTGGGTAATATCTATGGGGCAGGAACAGATGTGGGCCTGATGTTGGTCAGATTTATGGAGCAGGAGCTGCTGTGTTGCAGATGTGGGTCAGATCTATGGTGCAGGAGCTGCTGTGGGGCAGATGTAGGGCATATCTATGGGGTAGGAGCTGCTGTGAGGCTGATGGGTGTTAGATCTATGGGGAGGAGCTGCTGTGGTGCAGATGTGGGTCAGAGCTATGGGGCAGGAGCTGCTGTGGGGCAGAAGTGGGAAAGATCTATGGGGTAGGAGCTGCTGTGGTGCAGATGTGGGTCAGATCTATGGGGCAGGAGCTGCTGTGGGGCTGATGTGGGTTAGATCTATAAGGCAGGAGCTGCTGCGGTTCTGATTTGGGTCAGATCTATGGGGAAGGAGCTACTGTGGGGCAGATGGGGTTCAGGTCTATGGGGCAGGAGCTACTGTGGGGCTGATGTTGGTCTGATCTATGGGGCAGGAGCTGCTGTGCGACAGATGTGGGTCAGATCTATGGGGCAGGTGCTGCTGTGCGACATATGTGGGTCAGATCTATGGGGCAGGAGCTGCTGTGGGGTTGATGTGGGTTAGATCTATGGGGCAGGAGATGCTTTGGGGCAGATGTGGGTCAGATCTATGGGTCAGGAGTTGCTGTGGGGCTGATGTGGGTCAGATCTATTGGGCAGGAGCTGCTGTGGGTCAGATCTATGGGGCAGGTACAGATGTGGGCCTGATGTTGGTCAGATTTATGGAGCAGGAGCTGCTGTGTTGCAGATGTGGGTCAGATCTATGGTGCAGGAGCTGCTGTGGGGCAGATGTAGGGCATATCTATGGGGCAGGAGCTGCTGTGAGGCTGATGGGTGTTAGATCTATGGGGAGGAGCTGCTGTGGTGCAGATGTGGGTCAGAGCTATGGGGCAGGAGCTGCTGTGGGGCAGAAGTGGGTAAGATCTATGGGGTAGGAGATGGTGTGTGGCAGATGTGGGTCAGATCTATGGTGTAGGAGCTGCTGTGGGGCTGATGTGGGTCAGATCTATGGGGCAGGAGCTGCTGTGGTTAAGATCTATTTGGCAGGATCTGCTGTGGGGCAGATTTGGGTCAGATCTATGGGGCAGGAGCTGCTGTGGGGCAAATGTGGGTCAGATCTATGGGGCAGGAGCTGCTGTGGGTCAGATCTATGGGGCAGGAACAGATGTGGGCCTGATGTTGGTCAGATTTATGGAGCAGGAGCTGCTGTGTTGCAGATGTGGGTCAGATCTATGGTGCAGGAGCTGCTGTGGGGCAGATGTAGGGCTTATCTATGGGGCAGGAGCTGCTGTGAGGCTGATGGGTGTTAGATCTATGGGGAGGAGCTGCTGTGGTGCAGATGTGGGTCAGAGCTATAGGGCAGGAGCTGCTGTGGGGCAGATGTAGGGCTTATCTATGGGGCAGGAGCTGCTGTGGGGCTGATGTGGGTTAGATCTATGGGGCAGGAGCTGTTGTGGGGCTGATGGGGGTCAGATCTATGGGGCAGGATCTGCTGTGGGGCTGATGTGGGAAAGATCTATGGGGCAGGAGATGCTTTGGGGCAGATGTGGGTCAGATCTATGGGGCAGGAGTTGCTGTGGGGCTGATGTGTGTCAGATCCTTGGGGCTGAAGCTGCTGTGGGTCATATCTATTGGGCAGCAGCTGCTTTACATATGATGTGTGTCAGATCTATAGGGCAGGAGCTGCTGTGGGGCTGATGTGGGTTAGATCTATGGGGCAGGAGCTGTTGTGGGGCATATGTGGGTCAGATCTATGGGGCAGGAGCTACTGTGGGGCACATGTGGGTCAGACCTATGGGGCAGAAGCTGCAGAGGGGATGATGTGGGTCAGATCTATGGGGCAGGAGTTGCTGTGGGGCAGATGAGGGACATATCTATGGTGCAAAATCTGCTGTTGGACTGATGTGGGTCAGATCTATGAGTTTGGAGCTGCTGTGGGGCACATGTGGGTCAGATCTATGGGCCAGGAGCTGCTGCGGGGCTGATTTGGGTCAGATCTATGGGGCAGGAGCTGCTGTAGGGCTGATGTGGGTCAGATCTATGGGGCAGGAGCTGCTGTGGGTCAGATCTATGGGGCAGGAACAGATGTGGGGCTGATGTTGGTCAGATTTATGGAGCAGGAGCTGCTGTGTTGCAGATGTGGGTCAAATCTATGGTGCAGGAGCTGCTGTGGGGCAGATATAGGGCATATCTATGGGGCAGGAGCTGCTGTGAGGCTGATGGGTGTTAGATCTATGGGGAGGAGCTGCTGTGGTGCACATGTGGGTCAGAGCTATGGGGCAGGAGCTGCTGTGGGGCAGATGTGGGTCAGATCTATGGGGCAGGTGCTGCTGTGCGACATATGTGGGTCAGATCTATGGGGCAGGATCTGCTGTGGGGCTGATGTGGGAAAGATCTATGGGGCAGGAGATGCTTTGGGGCAGATGTGGGTCAGATCTATGGGGCAGGAGTTACTGTGGGGCTGATGTGTGTCAGATCCTTGGGGCTGAAGCTGCTGTGGGTCATATCTATTGGGCAGCAGCTGCTTTACATATGATGTGTGTCAGATCTATAGGGCAGGAGCTGCTGTGGGGCTGATGTGGGTTAGATCTATGGGGCAGGAGCTGTTGTGGGGCATATGTGGGTCAGATCTATGGGGCAGGAGCTACTGTGGGGCACATGTGGATCAGACCTATGGGGCAGAAGCTGCAGAGGGGATGATGTAGGTCAGATCTATGGGGCAGGAGTTGCTGTGGGGCAGATGAGGGACATATCTATGGTGCAAAATCTGCTGTTGGACTGATGTGGGTCAGATCTATGAGTTTGGAGCTGCTGTGGGGCACATGTGGGTCAGATCTATGGGCCAGGAGCTGCTGCGGGGCTGATTTGGGTCAGATCTATGGGGCAGGAGCTGCTGTGGGGCTGATGTGGGTCAGATCTATGGGGCAGGAGCTGCTGTGGGTCAGATCTATGGGGCAGGAACAGATGTGGGCCTGATGTTGGTCAGATTTATGGAGCAGGAGCTGCTGTGTTGCAGATGTGGGTCAGATCTATGGTGCAGGAGCTGCTGTGGGGCAGATATAGGGCATATCTATGGGGCAGGAGCTGCTGTGAGGCTGATGTTTGTTAGATCTATGGGGAGGAGCTGTTGTGGTGCAGATGTTTGTCAGAGCTATGGGGCAGGAGCTGCTGTGGGGCAGATGTGGGTCAGATCTATGGGGCAGGTGCTGCTGTGCGACATATGTGGGTCAGATCTATGGGGCAGGATCTGCTGTGGGGCTGATGTGGGAAAGACCTATGGGGCAGGAGATGCTTTGGGGCAGATGTGGGTCAGATCTATGGGGCAGGAGTTGCTGTGGGGCTGATGTGTGTCAGATCCTTGGGGCTGAAGCTGCTGTGGGTCATATCTATTGGGCAGCAGCTGCTTTACATATGATGTGTGTCAGATCTATAGGGCAGGAGCTGCTGTGGGGCTGATGTGGGTTAGATCTATGGGGCAGGAGCTGCTGTGGGGCTGATGTGGGTTAGATCTATGGGGCAGGAGCTGCTGTGGGGCAGAAGTGGGTAAGATCTATGGGGCAGGAGCTGCTGTGTGGCAGATGTGGGTCAGATCTATGGGGCAGGAGCTGCTGTGGGGCTGATGTGGGTTAGATCTATGGGGCAGGAGCTGTTGTGGGGCTGATGGGGGTCAGATCTATGGGGCAGGATCTGCTGTGGGGCTGATGTGGGAAAGATCTATGGGGCAGGAGATGGTTTGGGGCAGATGTGGGTCAGATCTATAAGGCAGGAGTTGCTGTGGGGCTGATGTGGGTCAGATCCTTGGGGCTGAAGCTGCTGTGGGTCATATCTATTGGGCAGCAGCTGCTTTACATATGATGTGGGTCAGATCTATGGGGCAGGAGCTGCTGTGGTTAAGATCTATTTGGCAGGATCTGCTGTGGGGCAGATTTGGGTCAGATTTATGGGGCAGGAGCTGCTGTGGGGCAAATGTGGGTCAGATCTATGGGGCAGGAGCTGCTGTGGGTCAGATCTATGGGTCAGGAACAGATGTGGGCCTGATGTTGTTCAGATTTATGGAGCAGGAGCTGCTGTGTTGCAGATGTGGGTCAGATCTATGGTGCAGGAGCTCCTGTGGGGCAGATGTAGGGCTTATCTATGGGGCAGGAGCTGCTGTGAGGCTGATGGGTGTTAGATCTATGGGGAGGAGCTGCTGTGGTGCAGATGTGGGTCAGAGCTATAGGGCAGGAGCTGCTGTGGGGCAGATGTAGGGCTTATCTATGGGGCAGGAGCTGCTGTGGGGCTGATGTGGGTTAGATCTATGGGGCAGGAGCTGTTGTGGGGCTGATGGGGGTCAGATCTATGGGGCAGGAGCTACTGTGGGGCTGATGGGGGTCTGATCTATAAGGCAGGAGCTGGTGTGCGACAGATGTGGGTCAGATCTATGGGGCAGGTGCTGCTGTGCGACATATGTGGGTCAGATCTATGGGGTAGGATCTGCTGTGGGGCTGATGTGGGAAAGATCTATGGGGCAGGAGATGCTTTGGGCAGATGTGGGTCAGATCTATGGGGCAGGAGTTGCTGTGGGGCTGATGTGGGTCAGATCTATGGGGCAGGAGTTGCTGTGGGGCTGATGTGGGTTAGATCTATGGGGCAGGAGCTGTTGTGGGGCTGATGGGGGTCAGATCTATGGGGCAGGAGCTACTGTGGGGCACATGTGGGTCAGACCTATGGGGCAGCCGCTGCAGAGGGGATGATGTAGGTCAGATCTATGGGGCAGGAGTGGTTGTGGGGCAGATGAGGGACATATCTATGGTGCAAAATCTGCTGTTGGACTGACGTGGGTCAGATCTATGAGTTTGTAGCTGCTGTGGGGCACATGTGGGTCAGATCTATGGGCCAGGAGCTGCTGCGGGGCTGATTTGGGTCAGATCTATGTATGGGTCAGCAGCTGCTGTGGCGCACATGTGGGTCAGACCTATGGGGCAGAATCTGCAGAGGGGATGATGTGGGTCAGATCTATGGGGCAGGAGTTTCTGTGGGGCAGATGAGGGACATATCTATGGTGCAAAATATGCTGTTGGACTGATGTGGGTCAGATCTATGAGTTTGGAGCTGCTGTGGGGCACATGTGGGTCAGATCTATGGGCCAGGAGCTGCTGCGGGGCAGATTTGGGTCAGATCTATGGGGCAGGAGCTGCTGTGGGGCTGATGTGGGTCAGATCTATGGGGCAGGAGCTGCTGTGGGTCAGATCTATGGGCAAGAACAGATGTGGGCCTGATGTTGGTCAGATTTATGGAGCAGGAGCTGCTGTGTTTCAGATGTGGGTCAGATCTATGGTGCAGGAGCTGCTGTGGGGCAGATGTAGGGCTTATCTATGGGGCAGGAGCTGCTGTGAGGCTGATGGGTGTTAGATCTATGGGGAGGAGCTGCTGTGGTGCAGATGTGGGTCAGAGCTATGGGGCAGGAGCTGCTGTGTGGCAAATGTGGGTCAGATATATGGTGTAGGAGCTGCTGTGGGGCTGATGTGGGTCAGATCTACGGGGCAGGAGATGCTTTGGGGCAGATTTTAGTCAGTTCTATGGGGCAGGAGTTGCTGTGGGTCTGATGTGGGTCAGATCCTTGGGGCTGATGCTGCTGTGGTTCATATCTATTGGGCAGCAGCTGCTTTACATATGATGTGTGTCAGATCTATGGGGCAGGAGCTGCTCGGCGGCGGCTGCAAGTGGTCGCTGCCTATGCGGCTCGACTAGGTCGGCACGGTCTACCCAGCTCCTAGCGGGCCGTGGTGCTCGGCGGCGGCTGCTAGAGGTCGCTGCCTATGCGGCTCGACAAGGTCGGCACGGTCTACCCGGCTCCGAGCGGGCCGTGGTGCTCGGCGGCGGCTACTAGAGGTCGCTGCCTATGCGGCTCTACCAGGTCGTCACGGTCTACCATGCTCCGAGCGGGCCGTGGTGCTCGGCGGCGGCTGCTAGAGGTCGCTGCCTATGCGGCTCGACTAGGTCGGCACGGTCTACCCGGCTCAGGGCGTGCCGTGCTGCTCGGCGGCGGCTGCTAGAGGTCTCTGCCTATGCGGCTCGACTAGGTCGGCACGGTCTACCCTGCTCCGAGCGGGCCGTGTTGCTCGGCGGCGGCTGCTAGAGGTCGCTGCCTATGCGGCTTGGCTAGGTCGGCACGGTCTACCCGGCTCCGAGCGGGCCGTGGTGCTCGGCGGCGGCGGCTAGGGGTCGCTGCCCGTGCCTCTTGCGTGTAGCTGCCAGGTCTACCCGCTTTCGGCTAGGCTTTGCAGCCCTGTGAGAAAGGGGGGCGCTAAAGCTTCGGAGCTTGCTGGGGGGTCGCTGTAGTTTCTTACCTACCGCTACGTCGACGTAGAGCGCCGCTTACCCTCGGCGCCGCTGCCGGTAGTCGGCGCCGTTCTTTTCCGAAGCCGTTTTTTCTTACGCCTTCCGTTTTCGTCTGCAGGAGCGAGCGCGTGCTCGTCTCCAGAGGCGGCAACGAGCGGGCGCAGGCGAGCGCGGTTGAGCGCCGGGCTGTGGATTTTTTCGGTTGCGGCTTCCCGCCGCTCTTTCGCCATCCCTCGCTACGCGGCCTGCCCGCAGTCCGGATTTCCGGCTCGAACGGACCCCGTTCAAGTGCGCTGGCACGGTCCAACCGCTCCTGGCGGGCACCGCTCGGCTCGGACGTTCCTCGGAATCAGCCAAATGTCGCTCCCGTGGCGTCTCCGCAGGCAAAAACGCATAGCCGGCGCCGCAAAGCTCGTGAGCCGCACCGAGCCGGGGAAACCGTGCCGTGGAGCAGCTGTGGGGCTGATGTGGGTGAGATCTATGGGGTAGGAGCTGCTGTGCGGCTGATGTGGGTCAGATCTATGGGCAGGAGCTGATGTAGGGAAGATTTGGGTCTGATCTATGGGTTAGGAACTGCTGTGGTTCAGATCTATGGGGCAGGAGCAGCTGTGGGGAACATGTGAATCAGATCTATGGGTTAGGTGCTGCTTTGGGGAAAATGTGGGTCAGATCTATGGGGCAGGAGCTGCTGTGGGTCAGATTTGGGTCAGATCTATGGGGCAGGAGCTGCTGTGGGTCAGATTTATGAGTCAGGAGCTGCTGTGTGGCTGATGTGGGTCAGATCTATGGGGCAGGAGCTGCTGTGGGGCATATGTGGGTCAGATCTATATGGCAGGAGCTGCTGTGGGGCACATGTGGGTCAGACCTATGGGGCAGAAGCTGCAGAGGGGATGATGTAGGTCAGATCTATGGGGCAGGAGTTGCTGTGGGGCAGATGAGGGACATCTCTATGGTGCAAAATCTGCTGTTGGACTTATGTGGGTCAGATCTATGAGTTTGGAGATGCTGTGGGGCACATATGGGTCAGATCTATGGGCCAGGAGCTGCTGTGGGGCTGATGTGGGTCAGATCTATGGGGCAGGAGCTGCTGTGGTTAAGATCTATTTGGCAGGATCTGCTGTGGGGCAGATTTGGGTCAGATCTATGGGGCAGGAGCTGCTGTGTGGCAAATGTGGGTCCGATCTATGGGGCAGGAGCTGCTGTGGGTCAGATCTATGGGGCAGGAACAGATGTGGGCCTGATGTTGGTCAGATTTATGGAGCAGGAGCTGCTGTGTTGCAGATGTGGGTCAGATCTATTGTGCAGGAGCTGCTGTGGGGCAGATGTAGGGCTTATCTATGGGGCAGGAGCTGCTGTGAGGCTGATGGGTGTTAGATCTATGGGGAGGAGCTGCTGTGGTACAGATGTGGGTCAGAGCTATGGGGCAGGAGCTGCTGTGTGGCAGATGTGGGTCAGATCTATGGTGTAGGAGCTGCTGTGGGGCTGATTTGGGTCAGATCTATGGGGCAGGAGCTGCTGTGGGGCTGATGTGGGTCAGATCTATGGGGCAGGTGCTGCTGTGCGACATATGTGGGTCAGATCTATGGGGCAGGAGATGCTTTGGGGCAGATGTGGGTCAGATCTATGGGGCAGGAGTTGCTGTGGGGCTGATGTGTGTCAGATCCTTGGGGCTGAAGCTGCTGTGGGTCATATCTATTGGGCAGCAGCTGCTTTACATATGATGTGTGACAGATCTATGGGGCAGGAGCTGCTGTGGGTCTGATGTGGGTTAGATCTATGGGGCAGGAGCTGTTGTGGGGCGGATGGGGGTCAGATCTATGGGGCAGGAGCTACTGTGGGGCACATGTGGGTCAGACCTATGGGGCAGAAGCTGAAGAGGGGATGATGTAGGTCAGATCTATGGGGCAGGAGTTGCTGTGGGGCAGATGAGGGACATATCTATGGTGCAAAATCTGCTGTTGGACTGATGAGGGTCAGATCTATGAGTTTGGAGCTGCTGTGGGGCACATGTGGGTCTGATCTATGGGCCAGGATGTGCTGCGGGGCTGATTTGGGTCAGATCTATAAGGCAGGAGCTGCTGTGGGGCTGATGTGGGTCAGATCTATGGGGCAGGAGCTGCTGTGGGTCTGATCTATGGGGCAGGAACAGATGTGGGCCTGATGTTGGTCAGATTTATGGAGCAGGAGCTGCTGTGTTGCAGATGTGGGTCAGATCTATGGTGCAGGAGCTGCTGTGGGGCAGATATAAGGCATATCTATGGGGCAGGAGCTGCTGTGAGGCTGATGGGTGTTAGATCTATGGGGAGGAGCTGCTGCGGTGCAGATGTGGGTCAGAGCTATGGGGCAGGAGCTGCTGTGGAGCAGAAGTGGGTAAGATCTATGGGGTAGGAGCTGCTGTGGGGCTGATTTGGTCGAGATCTATGGTGTAGGAGCTGCTGTGCAGCTGATGTGGGTCAGATCTATGGGCAGGAGCTGATGTAGGGAAGATTTGGGTCTGATCTATGGGTTAGGAACTGCTGTGGTTCAGATCTATGGGGCAGGAGCAGCTTTTGGGGAACATGTGGGTCAGATCTATGGGTTAGGTGCTGCTTTGGGGAAAATGTGGGTCAGATTTGGGTCAGATCTATTTGGCAGGATCTGCTGTGGGACAGATTTGGGTCAGATCTATGGGGCAGGAGCTGCTGTGAGGCTGATGGGTGTTAGATCTATGGGGAGGAGCTGCTGTGGTGCAGATGTGGGTCAGAGCTATGGGGCAGGAGCTGCTGTGGGGCAGAAGTGGGTAAGATCTATCGGGTAGGAGATGGTGTGTGGCAGATGTGGGTCAGATCTATGGTGTAGGAGCTGCTGTGGGGCTGATGTTGGTCAGATCTATGGGGCAGGAGCTGCTGTGGTTAAGATCTATTTGGGCAGGATCTGCTGTGGGGCAGATTTGGGTCAGATCTATGGGCCAGGAGCTGCTGTGTGGCAAATGTGGGTCAGATCTATGGGGCAGGAGCTGCTGTGGGG
This sequence comes from Coturnix japonica, assembly GCF_054131305.1. Classification (NCBI taxonomy): domain Eukaryota; kingdom Metazoa; phylum Chordata; class Aves; order Galliformes; family Phasianidae; genus Coturnix; species Coturnix japonica. The sequence goes on from NW_028188962.1 coordinate 627,110, forward strand.
CAGATGTAGGGCTTATCTATGGGGCAGGAGCTGCTGTGAGGCTGATGGGTGTTAGATCTATGGGGAGGAGCTGCTGTGGTGCAGATGTGGGTCAGAGCTATAGGGCAGGAGCTGCTGTGTGGCAGATGTGGGTCAGATCTACGGGGCAGGAGCTGCTGTGGTTAAGATCTATTTGGCAGGATCTGCTGTGGGGCAGATTTGGGTGAGATCTATGGGGCAGGAGCTGCAGTGGAGATGATGTACGTCAGATCTATGGGGTAGGAGCTGCTGTGGGGCTGCTGTGGGTCAAATCAATGGGGCAGAGCTGCTCTTGGGAACATGTGGGTCAGATCTATGGGGCAGGAGCTGCTGTGGGGCTGATGTGGGTCAGATCTATAGGGCAGGAGCTGCTGTGCGACAGATGTGGGTCAGATCTATGGGGCAGGATCTGCTGTGGGGCTGATGTGGGAAAGATCTATGGGGCAGGAGCTGCTGTGGGGCTGATGTGGGTCAGATCCTTGGGGCTGAAGCTGCTGTGGGTCATATCTATTGGGCAGCAGCTGCTTTACATATGATGTGTGTCAGATCTATGGGGCAGGAGCTGCTCGGCGGCGGCTGCTAGAGGTCGCTGCCTATGAGGCTCGACTAGGTCGGCACGGTCTACCCGGCTCCGAGCGGGCCGTGGTGCTCGGCGGCGGCTGCTAGAGGTCTCTGCCTATGCGGCTCGACTAGGTCGGCACGGTCTACCCGGCTCCGAGCGGGCCGTGCTGCTCGGCGGCGGCTGCTAGAGGTCGCTGCCTATGCGGCTCGCCTAGGTCGGCACGGTCTACCCGGCTCAGGGCGTGCCGTGCTGCTCGGCGGCGGCTGTTAGAGGTCGCTGCCTATGCGGCTCGACAAGGTCGGCACGGTCTACCCGGCTCCGAGCGGGCCGTGGTGCTCGGCGGCGGCTACTAGAGGTCGCTGCCTATGCGGCTCTACCAGGTCGTCACGGTCTACCATGCTCCGAGCGGGCCGTGGTGCTCGGCGGCGGCTGCTAGAGGTCGCTGCCTATGCGGCTCGACTAGGTCGGCACGGTCTACCCGGCTCAGGGCGTGCCGTGCTGCTCGGCGGCGGCTGCTAGAGGTCTCTGCCTATGCGGCTCGACTAGGTCGGCACGGTCTACCCTGCTCCGAGCGGGCCGTGTTGCTCGGCGGCGGCTGCTAGAGGTCGCTGCCTATGCGGCTTGGCTAGGTCGGCACGGTCTACCCGGCTCCGAGCGGGCCGTGGTGCTCGGCGGCGGCGGCTAGGGGTCGCTGCCCGTGCCTCTTGCGTGTAGCTGCCAGGTCTACCCGCTTTCGGCTAGGCTTTGCAGCCCTGTGAGAAAGAGGGGCGCTAAAGCTTCGGAGCTTGCTGGGGGGTCGCTGTAGTTTCTTACCTACCGCTACGTCGACGTAGAGCGCCGCTTACCCTCGGCGCCGCTGCCGGTAGTCGGCGCCGTTCTTTTCCGAAGCCGTTTTTTCTTACGCCTTCCGTTTTCGTCTGCAGGAGCGAGCGCGTGCTCGTCTCCAGAGGCGGCAACGAGCGGGCGCAGGCGAGCGCGGTTGAGCGCCGGGCTGTGGATTTTTTCGGTTGCGGCTTCCCGCCGCTCTTTCGCCATCCCTCGCTACGCGGCCTGCCCGCAGTCCGGATTTCCGGCTCGAACGGACCCCGTTCAAGTGCGCTGGCACGGTCCAACCGCTCCTGGCGGGCACCGCTCGGCTCGGACGTTCCTCGGAATCAGCCAAATGTCGCTCCCGTGGCGTCTCCGCAGGCAAAAACGCATAGCCGGCGCCGCAAAGCTCGTGAGCCGCACCGAGCCGGGGAAACCGTGCCGTGGAGCAGCTGTGGGGCTGATGTGGGTGAGATCTATGGGGTAGGAGCTGCTGTGCGGCTGATGTGGGTCAGATCTATGGGCAGGAGCTGATGTAGGGAAGATTTGGGTCTGATCTATGGGTTAGGAACTGCTGTGGTTCAGATCTATGGGGCAGGAGCAGCTGTGGGGAACATGTGAATCAGATCTATGGGTTAGGTGCTGCTTTGGGGAAAATGTGGGTCAGATCTATGGGGCAGGAGCTGCTGTGGGTCAGATTTGGGTCAGATCTATGGGGCAGGAGCTGCTGTGGGTCAGATTTATGAGTCAGGAGCTGCTGTGTGGCTGATGTGGGTCAGATCTATGGGGCAGGAGCTGCTGTGGGGCATATGTGGGTCAGATCTATATGGCAGGAGCTGCTGTGGGGCACATGTGGGTCAGACCTATGGGGCAGAAGCTGCAGAGGGGATGATGTAGGTCAGATCTATGGGGCAGGAGTTGCTGTGGGGCAGATGAGGGACATCTCTATGGTGCAAAATCTGCTGTTGGACTTATGTGGGTCAGATCTATGAGTTTGGAGATGCTGTGGGGCACATATGGGTCAGATCTATGGGCCAGGAGCTGCTGTGGGGCTGATGTGGGTCAGATCTATGTGGCAGGAGCTGCTGTGGTTAAGATCTATTTGGCAGGATCTGCTGTGGGGCAGATTTGGGTCAGATCTATGGGGCAGGAGCTGCTGTGTGGCAAATGTGGGTCCGATCTATGGGGCAGGAGCTGCTGTGGGTCAGATCTATGGGGCAGGAACAGATGTGGGCCTGATGTTGGTCAGATTAATGGAGCAGGAGCTGCTGTGTTGCAGATGTGGGTCAGATCTATTGTGCAGGAGCTGCTGTGGGGCAGATGTAGGGCTTATCTATGGGGCAGGAGCTGCTGTGAGGCTGATGGGTGTTAGATCTATGGGGAGGAGCTGCTGTGGTACAGATGTGGGTCAGAGCTATGGGGCAGGAGCTGCTGTGTGGCAGATGTGGGTCAGATCTATGGTGTAGGAGCTGCTGTGGGGCTGATTTGGGTCAGATCTATGGGGCAGGAGCTGCTGTGGGGCTGATGTGGGTCAGATCTATGGGGCAGGTGCTGCTGTGCGACATATGTGGGTCAGATCTATGGGGCAGGAGATGCTTTGGGGCAGATGTGGGTCAGATCTATGGGGCAGGAGTTGCTGTGGGGCTGATGTGTGTCAGATCCTTGGGGCTGAAGCTGCTGTGGGTCATATCTATTGGGCAGCAGCTGCTTTACATATGATGTGTGACAGATCTATGGGGCAGGAGCTGCTGTGGGTCTGATGTGGGTTAGATCTATGGGGCAGGAGCTGTTGTGGGGCGGATGGGGGTCAGATCTATGGGGCAGGAGCTACTGTGGGGCACATGTGGGTCAGACCTATGGGGCAGAAGCTGAAGAGGGGATGATGTAGGTCAGATCTATGGGGCAGGAGTTGCTGTGGGGCAGATGAGGGACATATCTATGGTGCAAAATCTGCTGTTGGACTGATGAGGGTCAGATCTATGAGTTTGGAGCTGCTGTGGGGCACATGTGGGTCTGATCTATGGGCCAGGATGTGCTGCGGGGCTGATTTGGGTCAGATCTATAAGGCAGGAGCTGCTGTGGGGCTGATGTGGGTCAGATCTATGGGGCAGGAGCTGCTGTGGGTCTGATCTATGGGGCAGGAACAGATGTGGGCCTGATGTTGGTCAGATTTATGGAGCAGGAGCTGCTGTGTTGCAGATGTGGGTCAGATCTATGGTGCAGGAGCTGCTGTGGGGCTGATGGGTGTTAGATCTATGGGGAGGAGCTGCTGCGGTGCAGATGTGGGTCAGAGCTATGGGGCAGGAGCTGCTGTGGAGCAGAAGTGGGTAAGATCTATGGGGTAGGAGCTGCTGTGGGGCTGATTTGGTCGAGATCTATGGTGTAGGAGCTGCTGTGCAGCTGATGTGGGTCAGATCTATGGGCAGGAGCTGATGTAGGGAAGATTTGGGTCTGATCTATGGGTTAGGAACTGCTGTGGTTCAGATCTATGGGGCAGGAGCAGCTTTTGGGGAACATGTGGGTCAGATCTATGGGTTAGGTGCTGCTTTGGGGAAAATGTGGGTCAGATTTGGGTCAGATCTATTTGGCAGGATCTGCTGTGGGACAGATTTGGGTCAGATCTATGGGGCAGGAGCTGCTGTGAGGCTGATGGGTGTTAGATCTATGGGGAGGAGCTGCTGTGGTGCAGATGTGGGTCAGAGCTATGGGGCAGGAGCTGCTGTGGGGCAGAAGTGGGTAAGATCTATCGGGTAGGAGATGGTGTGTGGCAGATGTGGGTCAGATCTATGGTGTAGGAGCTGCTGTGGGGCTGATGTTGGTCAGATCTATGGGGCAGGAGCTGCTGTGGTTAAGATCTATTTGGGCAGGATCTGCTGTGGGGCAGATTTGGGTCAGATCTATGGGCCAGGAGCTGCTGTGTGGCAAATGTGGGTCAGATCTATGGGGCAGGAGCTGCTGTGGGGCAGATGTAGGGCTTATCTATGGGGCAGGAGCTGCTGTGAGGCTGATGGGTGTTAGATCTATGGGGAGGAGCTGCTGTGGTGCAGATGTGGGTCAGAGCTATAGGGCAGGAGCTGCTGTGTGGCAGATGTGGGTCAGATCTACGGGGCAGGAGCTGCTGTGGTTAAGATCTATTTGGCAGGATCTGCTGTGGGGCAGATTTGGGTGAGATCTATGGGGCAGGAGCTGCAGTGGAGATGATGTACGTCAGATCTATGGGGTAGGAGCTGCTGTGGGGCTGCTGTGGGTCAAATCAATGGGGCAGAGCTGCTCTTGGGAACATGTGGGTCAGATCTATGGGGCAGGAGCTGCTGTGGGGCTGATGTGGGTCAGATCTATAGGGCAGGAGCTGCTGTGCGACAGATGTGGTTCAAATCTATGGGGCAGGAGCTGCTGTGGGGCTGATGTGGGTCAGGTCCTTGGGGCTGAAGCTTCTGTGGGTCATATCTATTGGGCAGCAGCTGCTTTACATATGATGTGTGTCAGATCTATGGGGCAGGAGCTGCTGTGCGACAGATGTGGTTCAGATCTATGGGGCAGGAGCTGCTGTGGGGCTGATGTGGGTCAGATCCTTGGGGCTGAAGCTGCTGTGGGTCATATCTATTGGGCAGCAGCTGCTTTACATATGATGTGTGTCAGATCTATGGGGCAGGAGCTGCTGTGGGCCTGATGTGGGTTAGATCTACGGGGCAGGAGCTGTTGTGGGGCTGATGGGGGTCAGATCTATGGGGTAGGAGCTACTGTGGGGCTGATGTTGGTCTCATCTATGGGGCAGGAGCTGCTGTGCGACAGATGTGTGTCAGATCTATGGGGCAGGATCTGCTGTGGGGCTGATGTGGGAAAGATCTATGGGGCAGGAGATGCTTTGGGGCAGATGTGGGTCAGATCTATGGGGCAGGAGCTGCTGTGGGGCTGATGTGGGTCAGATCCTTGGGGCTGAAGCTGCTGTGGGTCATATCTAATGGGCAGCAGCTGCTTTACATATGATGTGTGTCAGATCTATGGGGCAGGAGCTGCTGTGGGGCTGATGTTGGTCTGATCTATGGGGCAGGAGCTGCTTCGGGGCTGATGGGGGTCAGATCTATGGGGCAGGAGCTGTTGTGGGGCTGATGGGGGTCAGATCTATGGGGCAGGAGCTGCTGTGGGTCAGATCTATGGGGCAGGAACAGATGTGGGCCTGATGTTGGTCAGATTTATGGAGCAGGATCTGCTGTGTTGCAGATGTGGGTCAGATCTATGGTGCAGGAGCTGCTGTGGGGCAGATGTAGGGCATATCTATGGGGCAGGAGCTGCTGTGAGGCTGATGGGTGTTAGATCTATGGGGAGGAGCTGCTGTGGTGCAGATGTGGGTCAGAGCTATGGGGCAGGAGCAGCTGTGGGTCAGAAGTTGGTAAGATCTATGGGGTAGGAGATGGTGTGTGGCAGATGTGGGTCAGATCTATGGTGTAGGAGCTGCTGTGGGGCTGACGTGGGTCAGATCTATGGGGCAGGAGCTGCTGTGGTTAAGATCTATTTGGCAGGATCTGCTGTGCGACAGATTTGGGTCAGATCTATGGGGCAGGAGCTGCAGTGGAGATGATGTACGTCAGATCTATGGGGCAGGAGCTGCTGTGGGGCTGCTGTGGGTTAGATCTATGGGGCAGGAGCTGTTGTGGGTCATATCTATTGGGCAGCAGCTGCTTTACATATGATGTGTGTCAGATCTATGGGGCAGGAGCTACTGTGGGTCTGAAGTGGGTCAAATCAATGGGGCAGAGCTGCTCTTGGGAACATGTGGGTCAGATCTATGGGGCAGGATCTGCTGTGGGGCTGATGTGGGTCAGATCTATGGGGCAGGAGCTACTGTGGGGCTGATGTTGTTCTGATCTATGGGGCAGGAGCTGCTGTGGGGCTGATTTGGGTCAGATCTATGGGGCAGGAGCTGCTGTGGGGCTGATGTGGGTTAGATCTATGGGGCAGGAGCTGTTGTGGGGCTGATGGGGGTCAGATCTATGGGGCAGGAGCTACTGTGGGTCAGATTTATGAGTCAGGAGCTGCTGTGTGGCTGATGGGGGTCATATCAATGGGGCAGGAGCTGCTGTGGGGCATATGTGGGTCAGATCTATATGGCAGGAGCTGCTGTGGGGCACATGTGGGTCAGACCTATGGGGCAGGAGTTGCTGTGGGGCAGATGAGGGACATATCTATGGTGCAAAATCTGCTCTTGGACTTATGTGGGTCAGATCTATGAGTTTGGAGCTGCTGTGGGGCACATGTGGGTCAGATCAATGCGCCAGGAGCTGCTGTGGGTCTGATGTGGGACAGATCTATGGGGCAGGAGCTGCTGTGGGGCTGCTGTGGGTTAGATCTATGGGGCAGGAGCTGTTGTGGGTCATATCTATTGGGCAGCAGCTGCTTTACATATGATGTGTGTCAGATCTATGGGGCCGGAGCTGCAGTGAGGCCGATGGGGGTCAGATCTATTGGGCAGGAGCTACTCTGGGGCTGATGTGGGTCAAATCAATGGGGCAGAGCTGCTCTTGGGAACATGTGGGTCAGATCTATGGGGCAGGAGATGCTGTGGGTCAGATCTATGGGGCAGGAGCTGCTGTGGGGAACATGTGGGTCAGGTCTATGTGGCTGGAGCTGCTGTGGGGCAGATGTGGGTCAGATCAATGGGTCAGCAGCTGCTGTGGGTCTGCTGTGGGTCAGATCTATGGGGCAGGAACAGATGTGGGCCTGATGTTGGTCAGATTTATGGAGCAGGAGCTGCTGTGTTGCAGATGTGGGTCAGATCTATTGTGAAGGAGCTGCTGTGGGGCAGATGTAGGTCAGATCTATGGTGCAGGAGCTGCTGTGGGGCAGATGTAGGGCATATCTATGGGGCAGGAGCTGCTGTGAGGCTGACGGGTGTTAGATCTATGGGGAGGAGCTGCTGTGGTGCAGATGTGGGTCAGATCTATGGGTCAGGAGCTGCTGTGGGGCAGTAGTGGGTAAGATCTATGGGGTAGGAGATGGTGTGTGGCAGATGTGGGTCAGATCTATGGTGTAGGAGCTGCGGTGGGGATGATGTGTGTCAGATCTATGGGGCCGGAGCTACTGTGGGGCTGATGGGGGTCAGATCTATGGGGCAGGAGCTACTGTGGGGCTGATGTTGGTCTCATCTATGGGGCAGGAGCTGCTGTGCGACAGATGTGGGTCAGATCTATGGGGCAGTTGCTGCTGTGCGACATATGTGGGTCAGATCTATGGGGCAGGATCTGCTGTGGGGCTGATGTGGGAAAGATCTATGGGGCAGGAGATGCTTTGGGGCAGATGTGGGTCAGATCTATGGGGCAGGAGTTGCTGTGGGGCTGATGTGGGTCAGATCCTTTGGGCTGAAGCTGCTGTGGGTCATATCTATTGGGCAGCAGCTGCTTTACATATGATGTGTGTCAGAACTATGGGGCAGGAGCTGCTGTGGGGCAGATGTGGGTCAGATCTATGGGGCAGGAGCTGTTGTGGGGCTGATGGGGTCAGATCTATGGGGCAGGAGCTACTGTGGGGCTGATGTTGGTCTGATCTATGGGGCAGGAGCTGCTGCGGGGCTGATTTGGGTCAGATCTATGGGGCAGGAGCTGCTGTGGGGCTGATGTGGGTTAGATCTATGGGGTAGAAGCTGCTGTGGGGCTGATGGGGGTCAGATCTATGGGGCAGGAGCTGCTGCGGGTCTGATCTATTGGGCAGCAGCTACTTTACATATGATGTGTGTCAGATCTATGGGGCAGGAGCTGCTGTGGGGCTTATGTGGGTCAGATCTATGGGGCAGGAGCTGTTGTGGGGCTGATGGGGTCAGATCTATGGGGCAGGATCTGCTGTGGGTCTGATGTGTGTCAGATCTATGGGGCAGGAGCTGCTGTGTGGCTGATGTGGGTCAGATCTATGGGGCAGGAGCTGCTGTGGGGCACATGTGGGTCAGACCTATGGGGCAGGAGTTGCTGTGGGGCAGATGAGGGACATATCTATGGTGCAAAATCTGCTGTTGGACTGATGTGGGTCAGATCTAAGAGTTTGGAGCTGCTGTGGGGCACATGTGGGTCAGATCTATGGGCCAGGAGCTGCTGCGGGGCTGATTTGGGTCAGATCTATGGGGCAGGAGCTGCTGTGGGTCTGATGTGGGTCAGATCTATGGGGCAGGAGCTGCTGTGGGGCTGATGGGGGTCAGAGCTATGGGGCAGGAGATGCTGTGGGTCAGATCTATGGGGCAGGAGCTGCTGTGGGGAACATGTGGGTCAGGTCTATAGGGCAGGAGCTGCTGTGGGGCAGATGTGGGTCAGATCTATGGGTCAGCAGCTGCTGTGGGTCTGATGTGGGTCAGATCTATGGGGCAGGAGCTGCTGTGGGTCTGATGTGGGTCAGATCTATGGGGCAGGAGCTGCTGTGGGGCATATGTGGTTCAGATCTATGGGGCAGGTGCTGCTGTGGGTCATATCTATGGGGCAGGAACAGATGTGGGCCTGATGTTGGTCAGATTTATGGAGCAGGAGCTGCTGTGTTGCAGATGTGGGTCAGATCTATGGTGCAGGAGCTGCTGTGGGGCAGATGTAGGGCATATCTATGGGGCAGGAGCTGCTGTGAGACTGATGGGTGTTAGATCTATGGGGAGGAGCTGCTGTGGTGCAGATGTGGGTCAGAGCTATGGGGCAGGAGGTGCTGTGGGGCAGGAGTGGGTAAGATCTATGGGGTAGGAGATGGTGTGTGGCAGATGTGGGTCAGATCTATGGTGTAGGAGCTGCTGTGGGGCTGATGTGGGTCAGATCTATGGGGCAGGAGCTGCTGTGGTTAAGATCTATTTGGCAGGATCTGCTGTGGGGCAGATTTGGGTCAGATCTATGGGGCAGGAGCTGCTTTGTGGCAAATGTGGGTCAGATCTATGGGGCAGGAGCTGCTGTGGGGCAGAAGTAGCGCTTATCTATGGTGCAGGAGCTGCTGTGGGGCAGATGTAGGGCATATCTATGGGGCAGGAGCTGCTGTGAGGCTGATGGGTGTTAGATCTATGGGGAGGAGCTGCTGTGGTGTAGATGTGGGTCAGAGCTATGGGGCAGGAGCTGCTGTGCGACATATGTGGGTCAGATCTATGGGGCAGGATCTGCTGTGGGGCTGAAGTGGGAAAGATCTATGGGGCAGGAGCTGCTCTGGGGCTGATGTAGGTTAGATCCTTGGGGCTGAAGCTGCTGTGGGTCATATCTATTGGGCAGCAGCTGCTTTACATATGATGTGTGTCAGATCTATGGGGCAGGAGCTGCTGTGGGGCTTATGTGGGTCAGATCTATGGGGCAGGAGCTGTTGTGGGGCTGATGGGGTCAGATCTATGGGCAAGGAGCTACTGTGGGGCTGATGTTGGTCTGATCTATGGGGCAGGAGCTGCTGCGGGGCTGATTTGGGTTAGATCTATGGGGCACGAGCTGCTGTGGGGCTGATGTGGGTTAGATCTATGGGGCAGGAGCTGTTGTGGGGCTGATGGGAGTCAGATCTATGGGGCAGGAGATGCTGTGGGTCAGATCTATGGGGCAGGAGCTGCTGTGGGGCAGATGTGGGTCAGATCTATGGGTCAGCAGCTGCTGTGGGTCTGATGTGGGTCAGATCTATGGGGCAGGAGCTGCTGTGGGTCTGATGTGGTTCAGATCTATGGAGCAGGAGCTGCTGTGGGTCAGATCTATGGGGCAGGAACAGATGTGGGCCTGATGTTGGTCAGATTTATGGAGCAGGAGCTGCTGTGTTGCAGATGTGGGTCAGATCTATGGTGCAGGAGCTGCTGTGGGGCAGATATAGGGCATATCTATGGGGCAGGAGCTGCTGTGAGGCTGATGGGTGTTAGATCTATGGGGAGGAGCTGCTGCGGTGCAGATGTGGGTCAGAGCTATGGGGCAGGAGCTGCTGTGGGGCAGAAGTGGGTAAGATCTATGGGGTAGGAGATGGTGTGTTGCAGATGTGGGTAAGATCTATGGTGTAGTAGCTGCTGTGGGGCAGATTTGGGTCAGATCTATGGGGCAGGAGCTGCTGTGTGGCAAATGTGGGTCAGATCTATGGGGCAGGAGCTGCTGTGGGGCAGATGTAGCGCTTATCTATGGGGCAGGAGCTGCTGTGATGCTGATGGGTGTTAGATCTATGGGGAGGAACTGCTGTGGTGTAGATGTGGGTCAGAGCTATGGGGCAGGAGCTGCTGTGCGACAGATGTGGGTCAGATCTATGGGGCAGGTGCTGCTGTGCGACATATGTGGGTCAGATCTATGGGGCAGGATCTGCTGTGGGGCTGAAGTGGGAAAGATCTATGGGGCAGGAGATGCTTTGGGGCAGATGTGGGTCAGATCTATGGGGCAGGAGCTGCTGTGGGGCTGATGTGGGTTAGATCTATGGGGCAGGAGCTGCTGTGTGGCAGATGTGGGTCAGATCTATGGGGCAGGAGCTGCTGTGGTTAAGATCTATTTGGCAGGAGCTGCTGTGGGGCAGATTTGGGTCAGATCTATGGGGCAGGAGCTGCAGTGGAGATGATGTAGGTCAGATCTATGGGGCAGGAGCTGCTGTGGGGCTGATGTGGGTTAGATCTATGGGGCAGGAGCTGTTGTGGCTCATATCTATTGGGCAGCAGCTGCTTTACATATGATGTGTGTCAGATCTATGGGGCAGGAGCTGTTGTGGGGCTGATGGGGGTCAGATCTATGGGTCAGGAGCTACTGTGGGGCTGTTGTTGGTCTCATCTATGGGGCAGGAGCTGCTGTGCAACAGATGAGGGTCAGATCTATAAGGCAGGATCTGCTGTGGGGCTGATGTGGGAAAGATCTATGGGGCAGGAGATGCTTTGGGGCAGATGTGGGTCAGATCTATGGGGCAGGAGTTGCTGTGGGGCTGATGTGGGTCAGATCCTTGGGGCTGAAACTGCTGTGGGTCATATCTATTAGGCAGCAGCTGCTTAACATATGATGTGTGTCAGATCTATGGGGCAGGAGCTGCTGTGGGGCTGATGTGGGTTATATCTATGGGGCAGGAGCTGTTGTGGGGCTGATGGGGGTCAGATCTATGGGGCAGGAGATGCTGTGGGTCAGATCTATGGGGCAGGAGCTTCTTGGGGGAACATGTGGGTCAGGTCTATGGTACAGGAACTGCTGTGGGGCAGATGTGGGTCAGATCTATGGGTCAGCAGATGCTGTGGGTCTGATGTGGGTCAGATCTATGGGGCAGGAGCTGCTGTGGGGCTGATGTGGGTTAGATCTATGGGGCAGGAGCTGTTGTGGGGCTGATGGGGGTCAGATCTATGGGGCAGGAGCTACTGTGGGTCAGATTTATGAGTCAGGAGCTGCTGTGTGGCTGATGTGGGTCAGATCTATGGGGCAGGAGCTGCTGTGGGGCATATGTGGGTCAGATCTATATGGCAGGAGCGGCTGTGGGGCACATGTTGGTCAGACCAATGGGGCAGGAGTTGCTGTGGGGCAGATGAGGGACATATCTATGGTGCAAAATCTGCTGTTGGACTGATGTGGGTCAGATCTATGGGCCAGGAGGTGCTGTGGGTCAGATCCATGGGGCAGGAACAGATGTGGGCCTGATGTTGGTCAGATTTATGGAGCAGGAGCTGCTGTGCTGCAGATGTGGGTCAGATCTATGGTGCAGGAGCTGCTGTGGGGCAGATGTAGGGCTTATCTATGGGGCAGGAGCTGCTGTGAGGCTGATGGGTGTTAGATCTATGGAGAGGAGATGCTGTGGTGTAGACGTGGGTCAGATCTATGGGGCAGGAGCAGCTGTGTGGCAGATGTGGGTCAGAGCTATGAAGCAGGAGCTGCTGTGGGGCTGATGTGGGTTAGATCTATGGGGCAGGAGCTGTTGTGGGGCTGATGGGGGTCAGATCTATGGGGCAGGAGCTACTGTGGGGCTGATGTGGGTCAGATCTATGGGGAGGAGCTGCTGTGGGGCTGATGTGGGTTAGATCTATGGGGCAGGAGCTGCTGTGGGGCTGATGTGGGAAAGATCTATGGGGCAGGAGCTGCTGTGGGGCAGATGTGGGTCAGATCTGTGGGGCAGGAGCAGCTGTGGGGCTGATGTGGGTCAGATCCTTGGGGCTGAATCTGCTGTGGGTTAGATCTATTGCGCAGCAGCTACTTTACATATGATGTGGGTCAGATCTATGTGGCAAGAGCTGCTGTGGGGTTTATGTGGGTCAGATCTATGGGGCAGGAGCTGTTGTGGGGCTGATGTGGGTTAGATCTATGGGGCAGGAGCTACTGTGGGGCAGATTTATGAGTCAGGAGCTGCTGTGTGGCTGATGTGGGTCAGATCTATTTGGCAGGAGCTGCTGTGGGGCACATGTGGGTCAGACCTATGGTGCAGGAGCTGCTGTGGGGCAGATGTAGGGCTTATCTATGGGGCAGGAGCTGCTGTGTGGCTGATGGGTGTTAGATCTATGGGGAGGAGCTGCTGTGGTGCAGATGTGGGTCAGAGCTATGGGGCAGGAGGTGCTGTGGGGCAGGAGTGGGTAAGATCTATGGGGCAGGAGCTGCTGTGGGTCTGATGTGGGTTAGATCTATGGGGCAGGAGCTGTTGTGGGGCGGATGGGGGTCAGATCTATGGGGCAGGAGCTACTGTGGGGCACATGTGGGTCAGACCTATGGGGCAGAAGCTGAAGAGGGGATGATGTAGGTCAGATCTATGGGGCAGGAGTTGCTGTGGGGCAGATGAGGGACATATCTATGGTGCAAAATCTGCTGTTGGACTGATGAGGGTCAGATCTATGAGTTTGGAGCTGCTGTGGGGCACATGTGGGTCTGATCTATGGGCCAGGATGTGCTGCGGGGCTGATTTGGGTCAGATCTATAAGGCAGGAGCTGCTGTGGGGCTGATGTGGGTCAGATCTATGGGGCAGGAGCTGCTGTGGGTCTGATCTATGGGGCAGGAACAGATGTGGGCCTGATGTTGGTCAGATTTATGGAGCAGGAGCTGCTGTGTTGCAGATGTGGGTCAGATCTATGGTGCAGGAGCTGCTGTGGGGCAGATATAAGGCATATCTATGGGGCAGGAGCTGCTGTGAGGCTGATGGGTGTTAGATCTATGGGGAGGAGCTGCTGCGGTGCAGATGTGGGTCAGAGCTATGGGGCAGGAGCTGCTGTGGAGCAGAAGTGGGTAAGATCTATGGGGTAGGAGCTGCTGTGGGGCTGATTTGGTCGAGATCTATGGTGTAGGAGCTGCTGTGCAGCTGATGTGGGTCAGATCTATGGGCAGGAGCTGATGTAGGGAAGATTTGGGTCTGATCTATGGGTTAGGAACTGCTGTGGTTCAGATCTATGGGGCAGGAGCAGCTTTTGGGGAACATGTGGGTCAGATCTATGGGTTAGGTGCTGCTTTGGGGAAAATGTGGGTCAGATTTGGGTCAGATCTATTTGGCAGGATCTGCTGTGGGACAGATTTGGGTCAGATCTATGGGGCAGGAGCTGCTGTGAGGCTGATGGGTGTTAGATCTATGGGGAGGAGCTGCTGTGGTGCAGATGTGGGTCAGAGCTATGGGGCAGGAGCTGCTGTGGGGCAGAAGTGGGTAAGATCTATCGGGTAGGAGATGGTGTGTGGCAGATGTGGGTCAGATCTATGGTGTAGGAGCTGCTGTGGGGCTGATGTTGGTCAGATCTATGGGGCAGGAGCTGCTGTGGTTAAGATCTATTTGGGCAGGATCTGCTGTGGGGCAGATTTGGGTCAGATCTATGGGCCAGGAGCTGCTGTGTGGCAAATGTGGGTCAGATCTATGGGGCAGGAGCTGCTGTGGGGCAGATGTAGGGCTTATCTATGGGGCAGGAGCTGCTGTGAGGCTGATGGGTGTTAGATCTATGGGGAGGAGCTGCTGTGGTGCAGATGTGGGTCAGAGCTATAGGGCAGGAGCTGCTGTGTGGCAGATGTGGGTCAGATCTACGGGGCAGGAGCTGCTGTGGTTAAGATCTATTTGGCAGGATCTGCTGTGGGGCAGATTTGGGTGAGATCTATGGGGCAGGAGCTGCAGTGGAGATGATGTACGTCAGATCTATGGGGTAGGAGCTGCTGTGGGGCTGCTGTGGGTCAAATCAATGGGGCAGAGCTGCTCTTGGGAACATGTGGGTCAGATCTATGGGGCAGGAGCTGCTGTGGGGCTGATGTGGGTCAGATCTATAGGGCAGGAGCTGCTGTGCGACAGATGTGGTTCAAATCTATGGGGCAGGAGCTGCTGTGGGGCTGATGTGGGTCAGGTCCTTGGGGCTGAAGCTTCTGTGGGTCATATCTATTGGGCAGCAGCTGCTTTACATATGATGTGTGTCAGATCTATGGGGCAGGAGCTGCTGTGCGACAGATGTGGTTCAGATCTATGGGGCAGGAGCTGCTGTGGGGCTGATGTGGGTCAGATCCTTGGGGCTGAAGCTGCTGTGGGTCATATCTATTGGGCAGCAGCTGCTTTACATATGATGTGTGTCAGATCTATGGGGCAGGAGCTGCTGTGGGCCTGATGTGGGTTAGATCTACGGGGCAGGAACTGTTGTGGGGCTGATGGGGGTCAGATCTATGGGGTAGGAGCTACTGTGGGGCTGATGTTGGTCTCATCTATGGGGCAGGAGCTGCTGTGCGACAGATGTGTGTCAGATCTATGGGGCAGGATCTGCTGTGGGGCTGATGTGGGAAAGATCTATGGGGCAGGAGATGCTTTGGGGCAGATGTGGGTCAGATCTATGGGGCAGGAGCTGCTGTGGGGCTGATGTGGGTCAGATCCTTGGGGCTGAAGATGCTGTGGGTCATATCTAATGGGCAGCAGCTGCTTTACATATGATGTGTGTCAGATCTATGGGGCAGGAGCTGCTGTGGGGCTGATGTTGGTCTGATCTATGGGGCAGGAGCTGCTTCGGGGCTGATGGGGGTCAGATCTATGGGGCAGGAGCTGTTGTGGGGCTGATGGGGGTCAGATCTATGGGGCAGGAGCTGCTGTGGGTCAGATCTATGGGGCAGGAACAGATGTGGGCCTGATGTTGGTCAGATTTATGGAGCAGGATCTGCTGTGTTGCAGATGTGGGTCAGATCTATGGTGCAGGAGCTGCTGTGGGGCAGATGTAGGGCATATCTATGGGGCAGGAGCTGCTGTGAGGCTGATGGGTGTTAGATCTATGGGGAGGAGCTGCTGTGGTGCAGATGTGGGTCAGAGCTATGGGGCAGGAGCAGCTGTGGGTCAGAAGTTGGTAAGATCTATGGGGTAGGAGATGGTGTGTGGCAGATGTGGGTCAGATCTATGGTGTAGGAGCTGCTGTGGGGCTGACGTGGGTCAGATCTATGGGGCAGGAGCTGCTGTGGTTAAGATCTATTTGGCAGGATCTGCTGTGCGACAGATTTGGGTCAGATCTATGGGGCAGGAGCTGCAGTGGAGATGATGTACGTCAGATCTATGGGGCAGGAGCTGCTGTGGGGCTGCTGTGGGTTAGATCTATGGGGCAGGAGCTGTTGTGGGTCATATCTATTGGGCAGCAGCTGCTTTACATATGATGTGTGTCAGATCTATGGGGCAGGAGCTACTGTGGGTCTGAAGTGGGTCAAATCAATGGGGCAGAGCTGCTCTTGGGAACATGTGGGTCAGATCTATGGGGCAGGATCTGCTGTGGGGCTGATGTGGGTCAGATCTATGGGGCAGGAGCTACTGTGGGGCTGATGTTGTTCTGATCTATGGGGCAGGAGCTGCTGTGGGGCTGATTTGGGTCAGATCTATGGGGCAGGAGCTGCTGTGGGGCTGATGTGGGTTAGATCTATGGGGCAGGAGCTGTTGTGGGGCTGATGGGGGTCAGATCTATGGGGCAGGAGCTACTGTGGGTCAGATTTATGAGTCAGGAGCTGCTGTGTGGCTGATGGGGGTCATATCAATGGGGCAGGAGCTGCTGTGGGGCATATGTGGGTCAGATCTATATGGCAGGAGCTGCTGTGGGGCACATGTGGGTCAGACCTATGGGGCAGGAGTTGCTGTGGGGCAGATGAGGGACATATCTATGGTGCAAAATCTGCTCTTGGACTTATGTGGGTCAGATCTATGAGTTTGGAGCTGCTGTGGGGCACATGTGGGTCAGATCAATGCGCCAGGAGCTGCTGTGGGTCTGATGTGGGACAGATCTATGGGGCAGGAGCTGCTGTGGGGCTGCTGTGGGTTAGATCTATGGGGCAGGAGCTGTTGTGGGTCATATCTATTGGGCAGCAGCTGCTTTACATATGATGTGTGTCAGATCTATGGGGCCGGAGCTGCAGTGAGGCCGATGGGGGTCAGATCTATTGGGCAGGAGCTACTCTGGGGCTGATGTGGGTCAAATCAATGGGGCAGAGCTGCTCTTGGGAACATGTGGGTCAGATCTATGGGGCAGGAGATGCTGTGGGTCAGATCTATGGGGCAGGAGCTGCTGTGGGGAACATGTGGGTCAGGTCTATGTGGCTGGAGCTGCTGTGGGGCAGATGTGGGTCAGATCAATGGGTCAGCAGCTGCTGTGGGTCTGCTGTGGGTCAGATCTATGGGGCAGGAACAGATGTGGGCCTGATGTTGGTCAGATTTATGGAGCAGGAGCTGCTGTGTTGCAGATGTGGGTCAGATCTATTGTGAAGGAGCTGCTGTGGGGCAGATGTAGGTCAGATCTATGGTGCAGGAGCTGCTGTGGGGCAGATGTAGGGCATATCTATGGGGCAGGAGCTGCTGTGAGGCTGACGGGTGTTAGATCTATGGGGAGGAGCTGCTGTGGTGCAGATGTGGGTCAGATCTATGGGTCAGGAGCTGCTGTGGGGCAGTAGTGGGTAAGATCTATGGGGTAGGAGATGGTGTGTGGCAGATGTGGGTCAGATCTATGGTGTAGGAGCTGCGGTGGGGATGATGTGTGTCAGATCTATGGGGCCGGAGCTACTGTGGGGCTGATGGGGGTCAGATCTATGGGGCAGGAGCTACTGTGGGGCTGATGTTGGTCTCATCTATGGGGCAGGAGCTGCTGTGCGACAGATGTGGGTCAGATCTATGGGGCAGTTGCTGCTGTGCGACATATGTGGGTCAGATCTATGGGGCAGGATCTGCTGTGGGGCTGATGTGGGAAAGATCTATGGGGCAGGAGATGCTTTGGGGCAGATGTGGGTCAGATCTATGGGGCAGGAGTTGCTGTGGGGCTGATGTGGGTCAGATCCTTTGGGCTGAAGCTGCTGTGGGTCATATCTATTGGGCAGCAGCTGCTTTACATATGATGTGTGTCAGAACTATGGGGCAGGAGCTGCTGTGGGGCAGATGTGGGTCAGATCTATGGGGCAGGAGCTGTTGTGGGGCTGATGGGGTCAGATCTATGGGGCAGGAGCTACTGTGGGGCTGATGTTGGTCTGATCTATGGGGCAGGAGCTGCTGCGGGGCTGATTTGGGTCAGATCTATGGGGCAGGAGCTGCTGTGGGGCTGATGTGGGTTAGATCTATGGGGTAGAAGCTGCTGTGGGGCTGATGGGGGTCAGATCTATGGGGCAGGAGCTGCTGCGGGTCTGATCTATTGGGCAGCAGCTACTTTACATATGATGTGTGTCAGATCTATGGGGCAGGAGCTGCTGTGGGGCTTATGTGGGTCAGATCTATGGGGCAGGAGCTGTTGTGGGGCTGATGGGGTCAGATCTATGGGGCAGGATCTGCTGTGGGTCTGATGTGTGTCAGATCTATGGGGCAGGAGCTGCTGTGTGGCTGATGTGGGTCAGATCTATGGGGCAGGAGCTGCTGTGGGGCACATGTGGGTCAGACCTATGGGGCAGGAGTTGCTGTGGGGCAGATGAGGGACATATCTATGGTGCAAAATCTGCTGTTGGACTGATGTGGGTCAGATCTAAGAGTTTGGAGCTGCTGTGGGGCACATGTGGGTCAGATCTATGGGCCAGGAGCTGCTGCGGGGCTGATTTGGGTCAGATCTATGGGGCAGGAGCTGCTGTGGGTCTGATGTGGGTCAGATCTATGGGGCAGGAGCTGCTGTGGGGCTGATGGGGGTCAGAGCTATGGGGCAGGAGATGCTGTGGGTCAGATCTATGGGGCAGGAGCTGCTGTGGGGAACATGTGGGTCAGGTCTATAGGGCAGGAGCTGCTGTGGGGCAGATGTGGGTCAGATCTATGGGTCAGCAGCTGCTGTGGGTCTGATGTGGGTCAGATCTATGGGGCAGGAGCTGCTGTGGGTCTGATGTGGGTCAGATCTATGGGGCAGGAGCTGCTGTGGGGCATATGTGGTTCAGATCTATGGGGCAGGTGCTGCTGTGGGTCATATCTATGGGGCAGGAACAGATGTGGGCCTGATGTTGGTCAGATTTATGGAGCAGGAGCTGCTGTGTTGCAGATGTGGGTCAGATCTATGGTGCAGGAGCTGCTGTGGGGCAGATGTAGGGCATATCTATGGGGCAGGAGCTGCTGTGAGACTGATGGGTGTTAGATCTATGGGGAGGAGCTGCTGTGGTGCAGATGTGGGTCAGAGCTATGGGGCAGGAGGTGCTGTGGGGCAGGAGTGGGTAAGATCTATGGGGTAGGAGATGGTGTGTGGCAGATGTGGGTCAGATCTATGGTGTAGGAGCTGCTGTGGGGCTGATGTGGGTCAGATCTATGGGGCAGGAGCTGCTGTGGTTAAGATCTATTTGGCAGGATCTGCTGTGGGGCAGATTTGGGTCAGATCTATGGGGCAGGAGCTGCTTTGTGGCAAATGTGGGTCAGATCTATGGGGCAGGAGCTGCTGTGGGGCAGATGTAGCGCTTATCTATGGTGCAGGAGCTGCTGTGGGGCAGATGTAGGGCATATCTATGGGGCAGGAGCTGCTGTGAGGCTGATGGGTGTTAGATCTATGGGGAGGAGCTGCTGTGGTGTAGATGTGGGTCAGAGCTATGGGGCAGGAGCTGCTGTGCGACATATGTGGGTCAGATCTATGGGGCAGGATCTGCTGTGGGGCTGAAGTGGGAAAGATCTATGGGGCAGGAGCTGCTCTGGGGCTGATGTAGGTTAGATCCTTGGGGCTGAAGCTGCTGTGGGTCATATCTATTGGGCAGCAGCTGCTTTACATATGATGTGTGTCAGATCTATGGGGCAGGAGCTGCTGTGGGGCTTATGTGGGTCAGATCTATGGGGCAGGAGCTGTTGTGGGGCTGATGGGGTCAGATCTATGGGCAAGGAGCTACTGTGGGGCTGATGTTGGTCTGATCTATGGGGCAGGAGCTGCTGCGGGGCTGATTTGGGTCAGATCTATGGGGCACGAGCTGCTGTGGGGCTGATGTGGGTTAGATCTATGGGGCAGGAGCTGTTGTGGGGCTGATGGGAGTCAGATCTATGGGGCAGGAGATGCTGTGGGTCAGATCTATGGGGCAGGAGCTGCTGTGGGGCAGATGTGGGTCAGATCTATGGGTCAGCAGCTGCTGTGGGTCTGATGTGGGTCAGATCTATGGGGCAGGAGCTGCTGTGGGTCTGATGTGGTTCAGATCTATGGGGCAGGAGCTGCTGTGGGTCAGATCTATGGGGCAGGAACAGATGTGGGCCTGATGTTGGTCAGATTTATGGAGCAGGAGCTGCTGTGTTGCAGATGTGGGTCAGATCTATGGTGCAGGAGCTGCTGTGGGGCAGATATAGGGCATATCTATGGGGCAGGAGCTGCTGTGAGGCTGATGGGTGTTAGATCTATGGGGAGGAGCTGCTGCGGTGCAGATGTGGGTCAGAGCTATGGGGCAGGAGCTGCTGTGGGGCAGAAGTGGGTAAGATCTATGGGGTAGGAGATGGTGTGTGGCAGATGTGGGTAAGATCTATGGTGTAGTAGCTGCTGTGGGGCAGATTTGGGTCAGATCTATGGGGCAGGAGCTGCTGTGTGGCAAATGTGGGTCAGATCTATGGGGCAGGAGCTGCTGTGGGGCAGATGTAGCGCTTATCTATGGGGCAGGAGCTGCTGTGATGCTGATGGGTGTTAGATCTATGGGGAGGAACTGCTGTGGTGTAGATGTGGGTCAGAGCTATGGGGCAGGAGCTGCTGTGCGACAGATGTGGGTCAGATCTATGGGGCAGGTGCTGCTGTGCGACATATGTGGGTCAGATCTATGGGGCAGGATCTGCTGTGGGGCTGAAGTGGGAAAGATCTATGGGGCAGGAGATGCTTTGGGGCAGATGTGGGTCAGATCTATGGGGCAGGAGCTGCTGTGGGGCTGATGTGGGTTAGATCTATGGGGCAGGAGCTGCTGTGTGGCAGATGTGGGTCAGATCTATGGGGCAGGAGCTGCTGTGGTTAAGATCTATTTGGCAGGAGCTGCTGTGGGGCTGATGTGGGTTAGATCTATGGGGCAGGAGCTGTTGTGGCTCATATCTATTGGGCAGCAGCTGCTTTACATATGATGTGTGTCAGATCTATGGGGCAGGAGCTGTTGTGGGGCTGATGGGGGTCAGATCTATGGGTCAGGAGCTACTGTGGGGCTGTTGTTGGTCTCATCTATGGGGCAGGAGCTGCTGTGCAACAGATGAGGGTCAGATCTATAAGGCAGGATCTGCTGTGGGGCTGATGTGGGAAAGATCTATGGGGCAGGAGATGCTTTGGGGCAGATGTGGGTCAGATCTATGGGGCAGGAGTTGCTGTGGGGCTGATGTGGGTCAGATCCTTGGGGCTGAAACTGCTGTGGGTCATATCTATTAGGCAGCAGCTGCTTAACATATGATGTGTGTCAGATCTATGGGGCAGGAGCTGCTGTGGGGCTGATGTGGGTTATATCTATGGGGCAGGAGCTGTTGTGGGGCTGATGGGGGTCAGATCTATGGGGCAGGAGATGCTGTGGGTCAGATCTATGGGGCAGGAGCTTCTTGGGGGAACATGTGGGTCAGGTCTATGGTACAGGAACTGCTGTGGGGCAGATGTGGGTCAGATCTATGGGTCAGCAGATGCTGTGGGTCTGATGTGGGTCAGATCTATGGGGCAGGAGCTGCTGTGGGGCTGATGTGGGTTAGATCTATGGGGCAGGAGCTGTTGTGGGGCTGATGGGGGTCAGATCTATGGGGCAGGAGCTACTGTGGGTCAGATTTATGAGTCAGGAGCTGCTGTGTGGCTGATGTGGGTCAGATCTATGGGGCAGGAGCTGCTGTGGGGCATATGTGGGTCAGATCTATATGGCAGGAGCGGCTGTGGGGCACATGTTGGTCAGACCAATGGGGCAGGAGTTGCTGTGGGGCAGATGAGGGACATATCTATGGTGCAAAATCTGCTGTTGGACTGATGTGGGTCAGATCTATGGGCCAGGAGGTGCTGTGGGTCAGATCCATGGGGCAGGAACAGATGTGGGCCTGATGTTGGTCAGATTTATGGAGCAGGAGCTGCTGTGCTGCAGATGTGGGTCAGATCTATGGTGCAGGAGCTGCTGTGGGGCAGATGTAGGGCTTATCTATGGGGCAGGAGCTGCTGTGAGGCTGATGGGTGTTAGATCTATGGAGAGGAGATGCTGTGGTGTAGACGTGGGTCAGATCTATGGGGCAGGAGCAGCTGTGTGGCAGATGTGGGTCAGAGCTATGAAGCAGGAGCTGCTGTGGGGCTGATGTGGGTAAGATCTATGGGGCAGGAGCTGTTGTGGGGCTGATGGGGGTCAGATCTATGGGGCAGGAGCTACTGTGGGGCTGATGTGGGTCAGATCTATGGGGAGGAGCTGCTGTGGGGCTGATGTGGGTTAGATCTATGGGGCAGGAGCTGCTGTGGGGCTGATGTGGGAAAGATCTATGGGGCAGGAGCTGCTGTGGGGCAGATGTGGGTCAGATCTGTGGGGCAGGAGCAGCTGTGGGGCTGATGTGGGTCAGATCCTTGGGGCTGAATCTGCTGTGGGTTAGATCTATTGCGCAGCAGCTACTTTACATATGATGTGGGTCAGATCTATGTGGCAAGAGCTGCTGTGGGGTTTATGTGGGTCAGATCTATGGGGCAGGAGCTGTTGTGGGGCTGATGTGGGTTAGATCTATGGGGCAGGAGCTACTGTGGGGCAGATTTATGAGTCAGGAGCTGCTGTGTGGCTGATGTGGGTCAGATCTATTTGGCAGGAGCTACTGTGGGGCACATGTGGGTCAGACCTATGGTGCAGGAGCTGCTGTGGGGCAGATGTAGGGCTTATCTATGGGGCAGGAGCTGCTGTGTGGCTGATGGGTGTTAGATCTATGGGGAGGAGCTGCTGTGGTGCAGATGTGGGTCAGAGCTATGGGGCAGGAGGTGCTGTGGGGCAGGAGTGGGTAAGATCTATGGGGTAGGAGATGGTGTGTGGCAGATGTGGGTCAGATCTATGGTGTAGGAGCTGCTGTGGGGCTGATGTGGGTCAGATCTATGGGGCAGGAGCTGCTGTGGTTAAGATCTATTTGGCAGGATCTGCTGTGGGGCAGATTTGGGTCAGATCTATGGGGCAGGAGCTGCTGTGTGGCAAATGTGGGTCAGATCTATGGGGCAGGAGCTGCTGTGGGGCAGATGTAGCGCTTATCTATGGTGCAGGAGCTGCTGTGGGGCAGATGTAGGGCATATCTATGGGGCAGGAGCTGCTGTGAGACTGATGGGTGTTAGATATATGGGGAGGAGCTGCTGTGGTGCAGATGCGGGTCAGAGCTATGGGGCAGGAGGTGCTGTGGGGCAGGAGTGGGTCAGATCTATGGGGCAGGAGCTGCTGTGGTTAAGATCTATTTTTCAGGATCTGCTGTGGGGCAGATTTGGGTCAGATCTATGGGGCAGGAGCTGCTTTGTGGCAAATGTGGGTCAGATCTATGGGGCAGGAGCTGCTGTGGGGCAGATGTAGCGCTTATCTATGGTGCAGGAGCTGCTGTGGGGCAGATGTAGGGCATATCTATGGGGCAGGAGCTGCTGTGAGGCTGATGGGTGTTAGATCTATGGGGAGGAGCTGCTGTGGTGTAGATGTGGGTCAGAGCTATGGGGCAGGAGCTGCTGTGCGACAGATGTGGGTCAGATCTATGGGGCAGGTGCTGCTGTGCGACATATGTGGGTCAGATCTATGGGGCAGGATCTGCTTTGGGGCTGAAGTGGGAGAGATCTATGGGGCAGGAGCTGCTGTGGGGCTGATGTAGGTTAGATCCTTGGGGCTGAAGCTGCTGTGGGTCATATCTATTGGGCAGCAGCTGCTTTACATATGATGTGTGTCAGATCTATGGGGCAGGAGCTGCTGTGGGGCTTATGTGGGTCCGATCTATGGGGCAGGAGCTGTTGTGGGGCTGATGGGGTCAGATCTATGGGCAAGGAGCTACTGTGGGGCTGATGTTGGTCTGATCTATGGGGCAGGAGCTGCTGCGGGGCTGATTTGGGTCAGATCTATGGGGCACGAGCTGCTGTGGGGCTGATGTGGGTTAGATCTATGGGGCAGGAGCTGTTGTGGGGCTGATGGGAGTCAGATCTATGGGGCAGGAGATGCTGTGGGGCAGATCTATGGGGCAGGAGCTCCTGTGGGGCAGATGTGGGTCAGATCTATGGGTCAGCAGCTGCTGTGGGTCTGATGTGGGTCAGATCTATGGGGCAGGAGCTGCTGTGGGTCTGATGTGGTTCAGATCTATGGGGCAGGAGCTGCTGTGGGTCAGATCTATGGGGCAGGAACAGATGTGGGCCTGATGTTGGTCAGATTTATGGAGCAGGAGCTGCTGTGTTGCAGATGTGGGTCAGATCTATGGTGCAGGAGCTGCTGTGGGGCAGATATAGGGCATATCTGTGGGGCAGGAGCTGCTGTGAGGCTGATGGGTGTTAGATCTATGGGGAGGAGCTGCTGCGGTGCAGATGTGGGTCAGAGCTATGGGGCAGGAGCTGCTGTGGGGCAGAAGTGGGTAAGATCTATGGGGTAGGAGATGGTGTGTGGCAGATGTGGGTCAGATCTATGGTGTAGGAGCTGCTGTGGGGCTGATATGTGTCAGATCTATGGGGCAGGAGCTACTGTGGGGCTGATGGGGGTCAGATCTATGGTGCAGGAGCTACTGTGGGGCTGATGTTGGTCTCATCTATGGGGCAGGAGCTGCTGTGCGACAGATGTGGGTCAGATCTATGGGTCAGGTGCTGCTGTGCGACATATGTGGGTCAGATCTATGGGGCAGGATCTGCTGTGGTGCTGATGTGGGAAAGATCTATGGGGCAGGAGATGCTTTGGGGCAGATGTGGGTCAGATCTATGGGGCAGGAGTTGCTGTGGGGCTGATGTGGGACAGATCCTTGGGGCTGAAGCTGCTGTGGGTCATATCTATTGGGCAGCAGCTGCTTTACATATGATGTGTGTCAGATCTATGGGGCAGGAGCTGCTGCGGGGCTGATTTGGGTCAGATCTATGGGGCAGGAGCTGCTGTGGGGCTGCTGTGGGTTAGATCTATGGGGTAGAAGCTGCTGTGGGGCTGATGGGGGTCAGATCTATGGGGCAGGAGATGCTGTGTGTCAGATCTATGGGGCAGGAGCTGCTGTGGGGAACATGTGGGTCAGGTCTATGGGGCAGGAGCTGCTGTGGGGCAGATGTAGGTCAGATCTATGGGGCAGCAGCTGCTGTGGGTCTGATGTGGGTCAGATCTATGGGGCAGGAGCTGCTGTGGGGCTGATGGGGGTAAGATCTATGGGGCAGGAGCTGCTGTGGGTCAGATCTATGGGGCAGGAACAGATGTGGGCCTGATGTTGGTCAGATTTATGGAGCAGGAGCTGCTGTGTTGCAGATGTGGGTCAGATCTATGGTGCAGGAGCTGCTGTGGGGCAGATGTGGGTCAGATCTATGGGGCAGGAGCTGCTGTGGTTAAGATCTATTTGGCAGGATCTGCTGTGGGGCAGATTTGGTTCAGATCTATGGGGCAGGAGCTGCTGTGTGGCAAATGTGGGTCAGATCTATGGGGCAGGAGTTGCTGTGGGTCAGATCTATGGGGCAGGAACTGATGTGGGCCTGATGTTGGCCATATTTATGGAACAGGAGCTGCTGTGTTGCAGATGTGGGTCAGATCTATGGTACAGGAGCTGCTGTGGGGCAGATGTGGGTGAGATCTATGGGGCAGGAGCTGCTGCGGTTAAGATCTATTTGGCAGGATCTGCTGTGGGGCAGATTTGGGTCAGATCTATGGGGCAGGAGCTGCTGTGTGGCAAATGTGGGTCAGATCTATGGGGCAGGAGCTGCTATGGGTCAGATCTATGGGGCAGGAACAGATGTGGGCCTGATGTTTGTCAGATTTATGGAGCAGGAGCTGCTGTGTTGCAGATGTGGGTCAGATCTATGGTGTAGGAGCTACTGTGGGGCAGATGTAAGGCTTATCTATGGGGCAGGAGCTGCTGTGAGGCTGATGGGTGTTAGATCTATGGGGAGGAGCTGCTGTGGTGCAGATGTGGGTCAGAGCTATCGGGCAGGAGCTGCTGTGTGGCAGATGTGGGTCAGATCTATGGGGCAGGAGCTGCAGTGGAGATGATGTACGTCAGATCTATGGGGCAGGAGCTACTGTGGGGCTGATGTTGGTCTGATCTATGGGGCAGGAGCTGCTGTGCGACAGATGTGGGTCAGATCTATTGGGCAGGTGCTGCTGTGCGACATATGTGGGTCAGATCTATGGGGCAGGATCTGCTGTGGGGCTGAAGTGGGAAAGATCTATGGGGCAGGAGATGCTTTGGGGCAGATGTGGGTCAGATCTATGGGGCAGGAGCTGCAGTGGAGATGATGTACGTCAGATCTATGGGGCTGGAGCTGCTGTGGGGCTGCTGTGGGTCAGATCAATGGGGCAGGAGCTGTTGTGGGTCATATCTATTGGGCAGCAGCTGCTTTACATATGATGTGTGTCAGATCTATGGGGCCGGAGCTGCAGTGGGGCTGATGGGGGTCAGATCTATGGGGCAGGAGCTGTTGTGGGGAACATGTGGGTCAGGTCTATGGGGCAGGAGCTGCTGTGGGGAACATGTGGGTCAGGTCTATGGGGCAGGAGCTGCTGTGGGGCTGATGTGGGTCTGATCTATGGGGCAGGAGCTGCTGTGGGTCAGATCTATGGGGCAGGAACAGATGTGGGCCTGATGTTGGTCAGATTTATGGAGCAGGAGCTGCTGTGTTGCAGATGTGGGTCAGATCTATGGTGCAGGAGCAGCTGTGGGGCAGATGTAGGGCATATCTATGGGGCAGGAGCTGCTGTGAGGCTGATGGGTGTTAGATCTATGGGGAGGAGCTGCTATGGTGCAGATGTGGGTCAGAGCTATGGGGCAGGTGCTGCTGTGGGGTAGAAGTGGGTAA
Organism: Coturnix japonica; assembly: GCF_054131305.1. Taxonomy (NCBI): domain Eukaryota; kingdom Metazoa; phylum Chordata; class Aves; order Galliformes; family Phasianidae; genus Coturnix; species Coturnix japonica. The sequence goes on from NW_028188962.1 coordinate 653,687, forward strand.
GATCTATGGGGTAGGAGCTGCTGTGGGTCAGATGTGGGTCAGATCTATAGGTCAGGAGCTGCTGTGGCTGCTGTGGGTCAGTTCTATGGGGCAGGAGCTGCTGTGGGGCTGATGTGGGTCAAATCAATGGGGCAGAGCTGCTCTTGGGCAAATGTGGGTCAGATCTATGGAGCAGGAGCTGCTGTGGGGCAGATTTGAATCAGATCTATAGGGCAGGAGCTGCTGTGGGTCAGATCTATGGAGCAGAAGCTGCTCTGGGGCACATGTGAGTTAGATCTATGGGGCAGGAGATGGTGTGGGGCAGATTTGGGTCAGATGTATGGGGCAGGAGCTGATGTGGGGCTGATGTTGGTCAGATCTATAGGGCAGGAGCTGCAGTGGGGCTGATGTGGGTCAGATCTATAGGGCAGGAGCTGCAGTGGGGCTGATGTGGGTCAAATCAATGGAGCAGAGCTGCTCTGGGGCACATGTGGGTCAGATCTATGGGGCAGGAGCTGCTGTGGGTCAGATGTGGGTCAGATCTATAGGTCAGGAGCTGCTGTGGGTCAGATCTATGGAGCAGGAGCTGCTGTGGGGCACATGTGAGTTAGATCTAGGGGGCAAGAGATGGTGTGGGGCAGATGTGAGTCAGATCTATGGGGCAGGATCTCCTGGGGTCTGATGTGGGTCAGATCTGTGGGGTAAAATCTGCTGTGGGGCAGATGTGGTTCAGATCTATGGGGCAGGAGCTTCTGTGGGGTTGATGTGGGTCAGATCTATGGGTCAGGAGCTGCTGTGGAGCAGATGTGGGTCAGTTCTATGGGGCAGGAGCTGCTGTGGGGCAGATGTGGGGCAGATCTATGCTGCAGGGGCTGCTGTGGGGCAGATGTGGGTCAGATCTATGGGGCAGGAGCTGCTGTGGGTCAGATGTGGGTCAGATCTATAGGTCAGGAGCTGCTGTGGCTGCTGTGGGTCAGTTCTATGGGGCAGGAGATGCTGTGGTGCTGATGGGGGTCAGATCTTTGGGGCAGGAGCTACTGTGGGGCTGATGTGGGTCAAATCAATGGGGCAGAGCTGCACTTGGGAACATGTGGGTCAGATCTATGGGGCAGGAGCTGCTGTGCCACAGATGTGGGTCAGATCTATGGGGCAGGAGCTGCTGTGGGGCTGATGTGGGTCAGATCCTTGGGGATGAAGCTGCTGTGGGTCATATCTATTGGGCAGCAGCTGCTTTACATATGATGTGTGTCAGATCTATGGGGCAGGAGCTACTGTGGGGCTGATGTTGTTCTGATCTATGGGGCAGGAGCTGCTGCGGGGCTGATTTGGGTCAGATATATGGGTCTGCAGCTGCTGTGGGTCTGATGTGTGTTAGGTCTATGGGGCAGGAGCTGCTGTGGGGCAGATGTGGGTCAGATCTATGGTGTAGGAGCTGCTGTGGGGCTGATGTGGGTCAGATCTATGGGGCAGGAGCTGCTGTGGTTAAGATCTATTTGGCAGGATTTGCTGTGGGGCAGATTTGGTTCAGATCTATGGGGCAGGAGCTGCAGTGGAGATGATGTACGTCAGATCTATGGGGCTGGAGCTGCTGTGGGGCTGCTGTGGGTTAGATCTATGGGGCAGGAGCTGTTGTGGGTCATATCTATTGGGCAGCAGCTGCTTTACATATGATGTGTGTCAGATCTATGGGGCCGGAGCTGCAGTGGGGCTGATGTGGGTGAGATCTATGGTGTAGGAGCTACTGTGGGGCAGATGTAAGGCTTATCTATGGGGCAGGAGCTGCTGTGAGGCTGATGGGTGTTAGATCTATGGGGAGGAGCTGCTGTGGTGCAGATGTGGGTCAGAGCTATCGGGCTGGAGCTGCTGTGTGGCAGATGTGGGTCAGATCTATGGTGTAGGAGCTGCTGTGGGGCTGATGTGGGTCAGATCTATGGGGCAGGAGCTGCTGTGGTTAAGATCTATTTGGCAGGATCTGCTGTGGGGCAGATTTGGGTCAGATCTATGGGGCAGGAGCTGCAGTGGAGATGATGTACGTCAGATCTATGGGGCAGGAGCTACTGTGGGGCTGATGTTGGTCAGATCTATGGGGAAGGAGCTGCTGTGCGACAGATGTGGGTCAGATCTATGGGGCAGGTGCTGCTGTGCGACATATGTGGGTCAGATCTATGGGGCAGGAGCTACTGTGGGGCTGATGTGGGTCAAATCAATGGGGCAGAGCTGCTCTTGGGAACATGTGGGTCAGATCTATGGGGCAGGAGCTGCTGTGGGGCTGATGTGGGTTAGATCCTTGGGGCTGAAGCTGCTGTGGGTCATATCTACTGGGCAGCAGCTGCTTTACATATGATGTGTGTCAGATCTATGGGGCAGGAGCTGCTGTGGGGCCGATGTGGGTTTGATCTATGGGGCAGGAGCTGTTGTGGGGCTGATGGGGGTCAGATCTATGGGGCAGGAGCTTCTGTGGGGCTGATGGGGGTCACATCTATGGTGCAGGATCTACTGTGGGGCTGATGTTGGTCTGATCTATGGGGCAGGAGCTGCTGTGCGACAGATGTGGGTCAGATCTATGGGGCAGGTGCTGCTGTGCGACATATGTGGGTCAGATCTATGGGGCAGGATCTGCTGTGGGTCTGATGTGGGTCAGATCTATGGGGCAGGAGCTGCTGTGGGTCTGATGTGGGTCAGATCTATGGGGCAGGAGCTGCTGTGGTTAAGATCAATTTGGCCGGATCTGCTGTGGGGCAGATTTGGGTCAGATCTATGGGGCAGGAGCTGCTGTGTGGCAAATGTGGGTCAGATCTATGGGGCAGGAGCTGCTGTGGGTCAGATCTATGGGGCAGGAACAGATGTGGGCCTGAAGGTTGTCAGATTTATGGAGCAGGAGCTGCTGTGTTGCAGATGTGGGTCAGATCTATGGTGCAGGAGCTGCTGTGGGGCAGATGTAGGGCTTCTCTATGGGGCAGGAGCTACTGTGAGGCTGATGGGTGTTAGATCTATGGGGAGGAGCTGCTGTGGTGCAGATGTGGGACAAATCAATGGGGCAGAGCTGCTCTTGGGAACATGTGGGTCAGATCTATGGTGTAGGAGCTGCTGTGGGGCTGACGTGGGTCAGATCTATAGGGCAGGAGCTGCTGTGCGACAGATGTGGGTCAGATCTATGGGGCAGGAGCTGCTGTGGGGCTGATGTGGGTCAGATCCTTGGGGATGAAGCTGCTGTGGGTCATATCTATTGGGCAGCAGCTGCTTTACATATGATGTGTGTCAGATCTATGGGGCAGGAGCTACTGTGGGGCTGATGTTGTTCTGATCTATGGGGCAGGAGCTGCTGCGGGGCTGATTTGGGTCAGATATATGGGTCTGCAGCTGCTGTGGGTCTGATGTGTGTTAGGTCTATGGGGCAGGAGCTGCTGTGGGGCAGATGTGGGTCAGATCTATGGTGTAGGAGCTGCTGTGGGGCTGATGTGGGTCAGATCTATGGGGCAGGAGCTGCTGTGGTTAAGATCTATTTGGCAGGATTTGCTGTGGGGCAGATTTGGTTCAGATCTATGGGGCAGGAGCTGCAGTGGAGATGATGTACGTCAGATCTATGGGGCTGGAGCTGCTATGGGGCTGCTGTGGGTTAGATCTATGGGGCAGGAGCTGTTGTGGGTCATATCTATTGGGCAGCAGCTGCTTTACATATGATGTGTGTCAGATCTATGGGGCCGGAGCTGCAGTGGGGCTGATGTGGGTGAGATCTATGGTGTAGGAGCTACTGTGGGGCAGATGTAAGGCTTATCTATGGGGCAGGAGCTGCTGTGAGGCTGATGGGTGTTAGATCTATGGGGAGGAGCTGCTGTGGTGCAGATGTGGGTCAGAGCTATCGGGCTGGAGCTGCTGTGTGGCAGATGTGGGTCAGATCTATGGTGTAGGAGCTGCTGTGGGGCTGATGTGGGTCAGATCTATGGGGCAGGAGCTGCTGTGGTTAAGATCTATTTGGCAGGATCTGCTGTGGGGCAGATTTGGGTCAGATCTATGGGGCAGGAGCTGCAGTGGAGATGATGTACGTCAGATCTATGGGGCAGGAGCTACTGTGGGGCTGATGTTGGTCAGATCTATGGGGAAGGAGCTGCTGTGCGACAGATGTGGGTCAGATCTATGGGGCAGGTGCTGCTGTGCGACATATGTGGGTCAGATCTATGGGGCAGGATCTGCTGTGGGGCTGATGTGGGAAAGATCTATGGGGCAGGAGATGCTTTGGGGCAGATGTGGGTCAGATCTATGGGGCAGGAGTTGCTGTGGGGCTGATGTGGGTCAGATCCTTGGGGCTGAAGCTGCTGTGGGTCATATCTATTGGGCAGCAGCTGTTTACATATGATGTGTGTCAGATCTATGGGGCAGAAGCTGCTGTGGGGATGATGTGGGTTAGATCTATGGGGCAGGAGCTGTTGTGGGGCTGATGGGGTCAGATCTATAGGGCAGGAGCTTCTGTGGGGCTGATGTTGGTCTGATCTATGGGGCAGGAGCTGCTGCGGGGCTGATTTGGGTCAGATCTATGGGGCAGGAGCTGCTGTGGGGCTGATGTGGGTTAGATCTATGGGGCAGGAGCTGTTGTGGGGCTGATGTGGGTCAAATCTATGGGGCAGGAGCTGTTGTGGGGCTGATGGGGGTTAGATCTATGGGGCAGGAGATGCTGTGGGTCAGATCTATGGGGCAGGAACAGATGTGGGCCTGATGTTGGTCAGAACTATGGAGCAGGAGCTGCTGTGGGGCAGATTTGAATCTGATCTATAGGGCAGGAGCTGCTGTGGGTCAGATCTAGGGGCAGGAGCTGCTGTGGGGCACATGTGAGTTAGATCTATGGGGCAGGAGATGGTGTGGGGCAGATGTGGGTCAGATCTATGGGGCAGGATCTCCTGGGGGCTGATGTGGTTCAGATCTGTGGGGTAAAATCTGCTGTGGGGCAGATGTGGTTCAGATCTATGGGGCAGGAGATGCTGTGGGTCAGATCTATGGGGCAGGAGCTGCTGTGGGGCAGATGTGGGTCAGATCTATGGGTCAGCAGCAGTTGTGGGTCTGATGTGGGTCAGATCTATGGGTCAGGAGCTGCTGTGGGGCAGATGTGGGTCTGTTCTATGGGGCAAGAGCTGCTGTGGTGCAGATGTGGGTCAGATCTATGGGGCAGGAGCTGCTGTGGGGCTGATACGGTTAAGATCTATGTAGCGGGAGATGCTGTGGGGCTGATGAGGGTCAGATCTATGGGGCAGGAGCTGATGTGGGGCTGTTGTTGGTCAGATCTATAGGGCAGGAGCTGCTCTGGGGCATATGTGGGTCAGATCTATGGGGCAGGATCTCCTGTGGGGCTGCTGTGGGTTAGATCTATGGGGCAGGAGCTGTTGTGGGGCAGATGTGGGTCAGATCTATGGGGCAGAGCTGCACTTGGGAACATGTGGGTCAGATCTATGGGGCAGGAGCTGCTGTGCCACAGATGTGGGTCAGATCTATGGGGCAGGAGCTGCTGTGGGGCTGATGTGGGTCAGATCCTTGGGGCTGAAGCTCCTGTGGTTCATATCTACTGGGCAGCAGCTGCTTTACATATGATGTGGTTCAGATCTATGGGGCAGGAGCTGCTGTGGGGCCGATGTGGGTTAGATCTATGGGGCAGGAGCTGTTGTGGGGCTGATGGGGGTCAGATCTATGGGGCAGGAGCTTCTGTGGGGCTGATGGGGGTCAGATCTATGGGGCAGGAGCTACTGTGGGGCTGATGTGGGTCAAATCAATGGGGCAGAGCTGCTCTTGGGAACATGTGGGTCAGATCTATGGGGCAGGAGCTGCTGTGGGGCTGATGTGGGTTAGATCCTTGGGGCTGAAGCTGCTGTGGGTCATATCTACTGGGCAGCAGCTGCTTTACATATGATGTGTGTCAGATCTATGGGGCAGGAGCTGCTGTGGGGCCGATGTGGGTTTGATCTATGGGGCAGGAGCTGTTGTGGGGCTGATGGGGGTCAGATCTATGGGGCAGGAGCTTCTGTGGGGCTGATGGGGGTCACATCTATGGTGCAGGATCTACTGTGGGGCTGATGTTGGTCTGATCTATGGGGCAGGAGCTGCTGTGCGACAGATGTGGGTCAGATCTATGGGGCAGGTGCTGCTGTGCGACATATGTGGGTCAGATCTATGGGGCAGGATCTGCTGTGGGTCTGATGTGGGTCAGATCTATGGGGCAGGAGCTGCTGTGGGTCTGATGTGGGTCAGATCTATGGGGCAGGAGCTGCTGTGGTTAAGATCAATTTGGCCGGATCTGCTGTGGGGCAGATTTGGGTCAGATCTATGGGGCAGGAGCTGCTGTGTGGCAAATGTGGGTCAGATCTATGGGGCAGGAGCTGCTGTGGGTCAGATCTATGGGGCAGGAACAGATGTGGGCCTGAAGGTTGTCAGATTTATGGAGCAGGAGCTGCTGTGTTGCAGATGTGGGTCAGATCTATGGTGCAGGAGCTGCTGTGGGGCAGATGTAGGGCTTCTCTATGGGGCAGGAGCTACTGTGAGGCTGATGGGTGTTAGATCTATGGGGAGGAGCTGCTGTGGTGCAGATGTGGGACAAATCAATGGGGCAGAGCTGCTCTTGGGAACATGTGGGTCAGATCTATGGTGTAGGAGCTGCTGTGGGGCTGATGTGGGTCAGATCTATAGGGCAGGAGCTGCTGTGCGACAGATGTGGGTCAGATCTATGGGGCAGGAGCTGCTGTGGGGCTGATGTGGGTCAGATCCTTGGGGATGAAGCTGCTGTGGGTCATATCTATTGGGCAGCAGCTGCTTTACATATGATGTGTGTCAGATCTATGGGGCAGGAGCTACTGTGGGGCTGATGTTGTTCTGATCTATGGGGCAGGAGCTGCTGCGGGGCTGATTTGGGTCAGATATATGGGTCTGCAGCTGCTGTGGGTCTGATGTGTGTTAGGTCTATGGGGCAGGAGCTGCTGTGGGGCAGATGTGGGTCAGATCTATGGTGTAGGAGCTGCTGTGGGGCTGATGTGGGTCAGATCTATGGGGCAGGAGCTGCTGTGGTTAAGATCTATTTGGCAGGATTTGCTGTGGGGCAGATTTGGTTCAGATCTATGGGGCAGGAGCTGCAGTGGAGATGATGTACGTCAGATCTATGGGGCTGGAGCTGCTGTGGGGCTGCTGTGGGTTAGATCTATGGGGCAGGAGCTGTTGTGGGTCATATCTATTGGGCAGCAGCTGCTTTACATATGATGTGTGTCAGATCTATGGGGCCGGAGCTGCAGTGGGGCTGATGTGGGTGAGATCTATGGTGTAGGAGCTACTGTGGGGCAGATGTAAGGCTTATCTATGGGGCAGGAGCTGCTGTGAGGCTGATGGGTGTTAGATCTATGGGGAGGAGCTGCTGTGGTGCAGATGTGGGTCAGAGCTATCGGGCTGGAGCTGCTGTGTGGCAGATGTGGGTCAGATCTATGGTGTAGGAGCTGCTGTGGGGCTGATGTGGGTCAGATCTATGGGGCAGGAGCTGCTGTGGTTAAGATCTATTTGGCAGGATCTGCTGTGGGGCAGATTTGGGTCAGATCTATGGGGCAGGAGCTGCAGTGGAGATGATGTACGTCAGATCTATGGGGCAGGAGCTACTGTGGGGCTGATGTTGGTCAGATCTATGGGGAAGGAGCTGCTGTGCGACAGATGTGGGTCAGATCTATGGGGCAGGTGCTGCTGTGCGACATATGTGGGTCAGATCTATGGGGCAGGATCTGCTGTGGGGCTGATGTGGGAAAGATCTATGGGGCAGGAGATGCTTTGGGGCAGATGTGGGTCAGATCTATGGGGCAGGAGTTGCTGTGGGGCTGATGTGGGTCAGATCCTTGGGGCTGAAGCTGCTGTGGGTCATATCTATTGGGCAGCAGCTGTTTACATATGATGTGTGTCAGATCTATGGGGCAGAAGCTGCTGTGGGGATGATGTGGGTTAGATCTATGGGGCAGGAGCTGTTGTGGGGCTGATGGGGTCAGATCTATAGGGCAGGAGCTTCTGTGGGGCTGATGTTGGTCTGATCTATGGGGCAGGAGCTGCTGCGGGGCTGATTTGGGTCAGATCTATGGGGCAGGAGCTGCTGTGGGGCTGATGTGGGTTAGATCTATGGGGCAGGAGCTGTTGTGGGGCTGATGTGGGTCAAATCTATGGGGCAGGAGCTGTTGTGGGGCTGATGGGGGTTAGATCTATGGGGCAGGAGATGCTGTGGGTCAGATCTATGGGGCAGGAACAGATGTGGGCCTGATGTTGGTCAGAACTATGGAGCAGGAGCTGCTGTGGGGCAGATTTGAATCTGATCTATAGGGCAGGAGCTGCTGTGGGTCAGATCTAGGGGCAGGAGCTGCTGTGGGGCACATGTGAGTTAGATCTATGGGGCAGGAGATGGTGTGGGGCAGATGTGGGTCAGATCTATGGGGCAGGATCTCCTGGGGGCTGATGTGGTTCAGATCTGTGGGGTAAAATCTGCTGTGGGGCAGATGTGGTTCAGATCTATGGGGCAGGAGATGCTGTGGGTCAGATCTATGGGGCAGGAGCTGCTGTGGGGCAGATGTGGGTCAGATCTATGGGTCAGCAGCAGTTGTGGGTCTGATGTGGGTCAGATCTATGGGTCAGGAGCTGCTGTGGGGCAGATGTGGGTCTGTTCTATGGGGCAAGAGCTGCTGTGGTGCAGATGTGGGTCAGATCTATGGGGCAGGAGCTGCTGTGGGGCTGATACGGTTAAGATCTATGTAGCGGGAGATGCTGTGGGGCTGATGAGGGTCAGATCTATGGGGCAGGAGCTGATGTGGGGCTGTTGTTGGTCAGATCTATAGGGCAGGAGCTGCTCTGGGGCATATGTGGGTCAGATCTATGGGGCAGGATCTCCTGTGGGGCTGCTGTGGGTTAGATCTATGGGGCAGGAGCTGTTGTGGGGCAGATGTGGGTCAGATCTATGGGGCAGGAGCTGCTGTGGGGCTGATGTGGGTCAGATCCTTGGGGCTGAAGCTGCTGTGGGTCATATCTATTGGGCAGCAGCTGCTTTACATATGATGTGTGTCAGATCTATGGGGCAGGAGCTGCTGTGGGGCAGATGTGGGTCAGATCTATGGGGCAGGGGCTGCTGTGGGGCTGATACGGTTAAGATCTATGTAGCGGGAGATGCTGTGGGGCTGATGAGGGTCAGATCTATGGGGCAGGAGCTGATGTGGGGCTGATGTTGGTCAGATCTATAGGGCAGGAGTTGCAGTGGGGCTGATGTGGGTCAGATCTATGGGGCAGGATCTCCTGTGGGGCTGATGTGGGTCAAATCAATGGGGAAGAGCTGCTCTGGGGCACATGTGGGTCAGATCTATGGAGCAGGAGCTGCTGTGGGGCAGATTTGAATCAGATCTATAGGGCAGGAGCTGCTGTGGGTCAGATCTATGGAGCAGGAGCTGCTGTGGGGCAGATTTGAATCAGATCTATAGGGCAGGAGCTGCTGTGGGTCAGATCTATGGAGCAGGAGCTGTTGTGGGTCATATCTATTGGGCAGCAGCTGCTTTACATATGATGTGTGTCAGATCTATGGGGCAGGAGCTGCTGTGGGGCTGATGTGGGTCTGATCTATGGGGCAGGAGCTGTTGTGGGGCTGATGGGGGTCAGATCTATGGGGCAGGAGATGCTCTGGGTCAGATCTATGGGGCAGGAGCTGCTGTGGGGAACATGTGGGTCAGGTCTATGGGGCAGGAGCTGCTGTGGGGCAGATGTGGGTCAGATCTATGGGGCAGGAGCTGCTGTGAGTCAGATCTATGGGGCAGGAACAGATGTGGGCCTGATGTTGGTCAGATTTATGGAGCAGGAGCTGCTGTGTTGCAGATGTGGGTCAGATCTATGGTGCAGGAGCTGCTGTGGGGCAGATGTAGGGCTTATCTATGGGGCAGGAGCTGCTGTGAGGCTGATGGGTGTTAGATCAATGGGGAGGAGCTGCTGTGGTGCAGATGTGGGTCAGAGCTATGGGGCAGGAGCTGCTGTGGGGCAGAAGTGGGTAAGATCTATGGGGTAGGAGATGGTGTGTGGCAGATGTGGGTCAGATCTATGGTGTAGGAGCTGCTGTGGGGCTGATGTGGGTCAGATCTATGGGGCAGGAGCTGCTGTGGTTAAGATCTATTTGGCAGGATCTGCTGTGGGGCAGATTTGGGTCAGATCTATGGGGCAGGAGCTGCTGTGTGGCAAATGTGCGTCAGATCTATGGGGCAGGAGCTGCTGTGGGTCAGATCTATGGGGCAGGAACAGATGTGGGCCTGATGTTGGTCAGATTTATGGAGCAGGAGCTCCTGTGTTGCAGATGTGGGTCAGATCTATGGTGCAGGAGCTGCTGTGGGGCAGATTTAGGGCTTATCTATGGGGCAGGAGCTGCTGTGAGGCTGATGGGTGTTAGATCTATGGGGAGGACCTGCTGTGGTGCAGATGTGGGTCAGAGCTATGGGGCAGGAGCTGCTGTGTGGCAGATGTGGGTCAGATCTATGGTGTAGGAGCTGCTGTGGGGTGATGTGGGTCAGATCTATGGGGCAGGAGCTGCTGTGGTTAAGATCTATTTGGCAGGATCTGCTGTGGGGCAGATTTGGGTCAGATCTATGGGGCAGGAGCTGCAGTGGAGATGATGTACGTCAGATCTATGGGGCAGGAGCTGCTGTGGGGCTGCTGTGCATTAGACCTATGGGGCAGGAGCTGTTGTGTGTCATATCTATTGGGCAGCAGCTGCTTTACATATGATGTGTGTCAGATCTATGGGGCTGGAGCTGCAGTGGGGCTAATGTGGGTCAGATCTATGGGGCAGGAGCTACTCTGGGGCTGATGTGGGTCAAATCAATGGGGCAGAGCTGCTCTTGGGAACATGTGGGTCAGATCTATGGGGCAGGAGCTACTGTGGGGCTGTTGTGGGTCAGATCTATGGGGCAGGTGCTACTGTGGGGCTGATGTTGGTCTGATCTATGGGGCAGGAGATGCTGTGGGGCTGATGTGGGTTAGATCTATGGGGCAGGAGCTGTTGTGGGGCTGATGGGGGTCAGATCTATGGGGCAGGAGCTACTGTGTGTCAGATTTATGAGTCAGGAGCTGCTGTGTGGCTGATGTTGTTCAGATCTATGGGGCAGGAGCTGCTGTGGGGTATATGTGGGTCAGATCTATATGGCAGGAGCTGCTGTGGGGCACATGTGGGTCAGACCTATGGGGCAGGAGTTGCTGTGGGGCAGATGAGGGACATATCTATGGTGCAAAATCAGCTGTTGGACTGATGTGGGTCAGATCTATGAGTTTGGAGCTGCTGTGTTGCACATATGGGTCAGATCTATGGGCCAGGAGCTGCTGTGGGGCTGATGTGGGTCAGATCTATGGGGCAGGAGCTGCTGTGGGTCAGATCTATGGGGCAGGAACAGATGTGGGCCTGATGTTGGTCAGATTTATGGAGCAGGAGCTGCTGTGTTGCAGATGTGGGTCAGATCTATGGTGCAGGAGCTGCTGTGGGGCAGATGTAGGGCATATCTATGGGGCAGGAGCTGCTGTGAGGCTGATGGGTGTTAGATCTATGGGGAGGAGCTGCTGTGGTGCAGATGTGGGTCAGAGCTATGGGGCAGGAGCTGCTGTGGGGCAGAAGTGGGTAAGATCTATGGGGCAGGAGCTGCTGTGTGGCAGATGTGGGTCAGATCTATGGGGCAGGAGCTGCTGTGGTTAAGATCTATTTGGCAGGATCTGCTGTGGGGCAGATTTGGGTCAGATCTATGGGGCAGGAGCTGCTGTGTGGCAAATGTGGATCAGATCTATGGGGCAGGAGGTGCTGTGGGTCAGATCTATGGGGCAGGAACAGATGTGGGCCTGATGTTGGTCAGATTTATGGAGCAGGAGCTGCTGTGTTGCAGATGTGGGTCAGATCTATGGTGCAGGATCTGCTGTGGGGCAGATGTAGGGCATATCTATGGGGCAGGAGCTGCTGTGAGGCTGATGGGTGTTAGATCTATGGGGAGGAGCTGCTGTGGTGTAGACGTGGGTCAGAACTATGGGGCAGGAGCTGCTGTGTGGCAGATGTGGGTCAGATCTATGAAGCAGGAGCTGCTGTGGGGCTGATGTGGGTTAGATCTATGGGGCAGGAGCTGCTGTCGGGCACATGTGGGTCAGACCTATGGGGCAGAGCTGCTCTTGGGAACATGTGGGTCAGATCTATGGGGCAGGAGCTGCTTTGGGGCTGATGTGGGTCAGATCTATGGGGCAGAAGCTGTTGTGGGGCTGATAGGGGTAAGATCTATGAGGCAGGAGCTACTGTGGGGCTGATGTGGGTTAGATCTATGGGGCAGGAGCTGTTGTGGGGCTGATGGTGGTCAGATCTATGGGGCAGGAGCTACTGTGGGGCTGATGTGGGTCAGATCTATGGGGTAGGAGCTGCTGTGGGGCTGATGTGAGTTAGATCTATGGGGCAGGAGCTGCTGTGGGGCTTATGTGGGAAAGATCTATGGGGCAGGAGATACTTTGGGGCAGATGTGGGTCAGGTTTATGGGGCAGGAGCTGCTGTGGGGCTGATGTGGGTCAGATCCTTGGGGCTGAAGCTGCTGTGGGTCATATCTATTGGGCAGCAGCTGCTTTACATATGATGTGTGTCAGATCTATGGGGCAGGAGTTGCTGTGGGGCAGATGAGGGATATATCTATGGTGCAAAATCTGCTGTTGGACTGATGTGGGTCAGATCTAAGAGTTTGGAGCTGCTGTGGGGCACATGTGGGTCAGATCTATGGGCCAGGAGCTGCTGCGGGGCTGATTTGGGTCAGATCTATGGGGCAGGAGCTGCTGTGGGTCTTATGTGGGTCAGATCTATGGGGCAGGAGCTGCTGTGGGGCTGATGTGGGTCAGATCTATGGGGCAGGAGCTGCTGTGGGGATGATGTGGGTCAGATCCTTGGGGCTGATGCTGCTGTGGGTCAGATCTATGGGGCAGGAGCTGTTGTGGGGCTGATGGGGTCAGATCTATGGGGCAGGAGCTACTGTGGGGCTGATGTTGGTCTGATCTATGGGGCAGGAGCTGCTGCGGGGCTGATTTGGGTCAGATCTATGGGGCAGGAGCTGCTGTGGGGCTGATGTGGGTTAGATATAGGGGGTAGAAGCTGCTGTGGTGCTGATGGGGGTCAGATCTATGGGGCAGGAGATGCTGTGTGTCAGATCTATGGGGCAGGAGCTGCTGTGGGGAACATGTGGGTCAGGTCTATGGGGCAGGAGCTGCTGTGGGGCATATGTAGGTCAGATCTATGGGTCAGCAGCTGCTGTGGGTCTGATGTGGGTCAGATTTATGGGGCAGGAGCTGCTGTGGGGCTGATGTGGGTCAGATCTATGGGGCAGGAGCTGTTGTGGGGCTGATGGGGTCAGATCTATGGGGCAGGAGCTGCTGTGGATCTGATGTGGGTTAGATCTATGGGGCAGGAGCTGTTGTGGGGCTGATGGGGGTCAGATCTATGGGGCAGGAGCTACTGTCGGTCAGATTTATGAGTCAGGAGCTGCTGTGTGGCTGATGTGGGTCAGATCTATGGGGCAGGAGCTGCTGTGGGGCATATGTGGGAAAGATCTATATGGCAGGAGCTGCTGTGGGGCACATGTGGGTCAGACCTATGGGGCAGGAGTTGCTGTGGGGCAGATGAGGGACATATCTATGGTGCAAAATCTGCTGTTGGACTGATGTGGGTCAGATCTAAGAGTTTGGAGCTGCTGTGGGGCACATGTGGGTCAGATCTATGGGCCAGGAGCTGCTGCGGGGCTGATTTGGGTCAGATCTATGGGGCAGGAGCTGCTGTGGGTCTGATGTGGGTCAGATCTATGGGGCAGGACCTGCTGTGGGGCTGATGTGGGTTAGATCTATGGGGCAGGAGATCCTGTGGGTCAGATCTATGGGGCAGGAGCTGCTGTGGGGCAGATGTGGGTCAGATCTATGGGGCAGGAGCTGCTCTGGGGCAGATGTAGGGCTTATCTATGGGGCAGGAGCTGCTGTGAGACTGATGGGTGTTAGATCTATGGGGAGGAGCTGCTGTGGTGCAGATGTGGGTCAGAGCTATGGGGCAGGACGTGCTGTGGGGCAGAAGTGGGTAAGATCTATGGGGTAGGAGATGGTGTGTGGCAGATGTGGGTCAGATCTATGGTGTAGGAGCTGCTGTGGGGCTTATGTGTGTCAGATCTATGGGGCAGGAGCTACTGTGGGGCTGATGGGGGTCAGATCTATGGGGCAGGAGCTACTGTGGGGCTGATGTTGGTCTGATCTATGGGGCAGGAGCTGCTGCAGGGCTGATTTGGGTCAGATCTATGGGGCAGGAGCTGCTGTGGGGCTGATGTGGGTTAGATCTATGGGGCAGGAGCTGTTGTGGGGCTGATGGGGGTCAGATCTATGGGGCAGGAGCTACTGCGGGGCAGATTTATGAGTCAGGAGCTGCTGTGTGGCTGATGTGGGTCAGATCTATGGGGCAGGAGCTGCTGTGGGGCATATGTGGGTCAGATCTATATGGCAGGAGCTGCTGTGGGGCACATGTGGGTCAGACCTATGGGGCAGTAGTTGCTGTGGGGCAGATGAGGGACATATCTATGGTGCAAAATCTGCTGTTGGACTGATGTGGGTCAGATCTATGAGTTTGGAGCTGCTGTGGGGCACATGTGGGTCAGATCTATGGGCCAGGAGCTGCTGCGGGGATGATTTGGGTCAGATCTATGGGTCAGCAGCTGCTGTGGGTCTGATGTGTGTCAGATCTATGGGGCAGGAGCTGCTGTGGGGCTGATGTGGGTCAGATCTATGGGGCAGGAGATGCTGTGGGGCAGATCTATGGGGCAGGAGCTGCTGTGGGGAACATGTGGGTCAGGTCTATGGGGCAGGAGCTGCTGTGGGGCAGATGTGGGTCAGATCTATGGGTCAGCAGCTGCTGTGGGTCTGATGTGGGTCAGATCTATGGGGCAGGAGCTGCTGTGGGGCAGATGTGGGTGAGATCTATGGGGCAGGAGCTGCTGTGGGTCAGATCTATGGGGCAGGAACAGATGTGGGCCTGATGTTGGTCAGATTTATTTAGCAGGAGCTGCTGTGTTGCAGATGTGGGTCAGATCTATGGTGCAGGAGCTGCTGTGGGGCAGATGTAGGGCATATCTATGGGGCAGGAGCTGCTGTGAGGCTGATGGGTGTTAGATCTATGGGGAGGAGCTGCTGTGGTGCAGATTTGGGTCAGAGCTATGGGGCAGGAGCTGCTGTGGGTCAGAAGTGGGTAAGATCTATGGGGTAGGAGATGATGTGTGGCAGATGTGGGTCAGATCTATGGTGTAGGAGCTGCTGTGGGGCAGATTTGGGTCAGATCTATGGGGCAGGAGCTGCTGTGTGGCAAATGTGGGTCAGATCTATGGGGCAGGAGCTGCTGTGGGTCAGATCTATGGGGCAGGAACAGATGTGGGCCTGATGTTGGTCATATTTATGGAACAGGAGGTGCTGTGTTGCAGATGTGGGTCAGATCTATGGTGCAGGAGCTGCTGTGGGGCAGATTTAGGGCTTATCTATGGGGCAGGAGCTGCTGTGAGGCTGATGGGTGTTAGATCTATGGGGAGGAGCTGCTGTGGTGCAGATGTGGGTCAGAGCTATGGGGCAGGAGCTGCTGTGGGGCAGATTTGGGTCAGATCTATGGGGCAGGAGCTGCAGTGGAGATGATGTACGTCAGATCTATAGGGCTGGAGCTGCTGTGGGGCTGCTGTGGGTTAGATCTATGGGGCAGGAGCTGTTGTGGGTCATATCTATTGGGCAGCAGCTGCTTTACATATGATGTGTGTCAGATCTATGGGGCCGGAGTTGCACTGGGGCTGATGGGGGTCAGATCTATGGGGCAGGAGCTACTGTGGGGCTGATGTGGGTCAAATCAATGGGGCAGAGCCGCTCTTGGGAACATGTGGGTCACATCTATGGGGCAGGAGCTGCTGTGGGGAACATGTGGGTCAGGTCTATGGGGCAGGAGCTGCTGTGGTGCTGATGTGGGTCAGATCTATAGGGCAGGAGCTGCTGTGCGACAGATGTGGGTCAGATCTATGGGGCAGAAGCTGCAGAGGGGATGATGTAGGTCAGATCTATGGGGCAGGAGTTGCTGTGGGGCAGATGAGGGACATATCTATGGTGCAAAATCTGCTGTTGGACTGATGTGGGTCAGATCTATGAGTTTGGAGCTGCTGTGGGGCACATGTGGGTCAGATCTATGGGCCAGGAGCTGCTGCGGGGATGATTTGGGTCAGATCTATGGGTCAGCAGCTGCTGTGGGTCTGATGTGTGTCAGATCTATGGGGCAGGAGCTGCTGTGGGGCTGATGTGGGTCAGATCTATGGGGCAGGAGATGCTGTGGGGCAGATCTATGGGGCAGGAGCTGCTGTGGGGAACATGTGGGTCAGGTCTATGGGGCAGGAGCTGCTGTGGGGCAGATGTGGGTCAGATCTATGGGTCAGCAGCTGCTGTGGGTCTGATGTGGGTCAGATCTATGGGGCAGGAGCTGCTGTGGGGCAGATGTGGGTGAGATCTATGGGGCAGGAGCTGCTGTGGGTCAGATCTATGGGGCAGGAACAGATGTGGGCCTGATGTTGGTCAGATTTATTTAGCAGGAGCTGCTGTGTTGCAGATGTGGGTCAGATCTATGGTGCAGGAGCTGCTGTGGGGCAGATGTAGGGCATATCTATGGGGCAGGAGCTGCTGTGAGGCTGATGGGTGTTAGATCTATGGGGAGGAGCTGCTGTGGTGCAGATTTGGGTCAGAGCTATGGGGCAGGAGCTGCTGTGGGTCAGAAGTGGGTAAGATCTATGGGGTAGGAGATGATGTGTGGCAGATGTGGGTCAGATCTATGGTGTAGGAGCTGCTGTGGGGCAGATTTGGGTCAGATCTATGGGGCAGGAGCTGCTGTGTGGCAAATGTGGGTCAGATCTATGGGGCAGGAGCTGCTGTGGGTCAGATCTATGGGGCAGGAACAGATGTGGGCCTGATGTTGGTCATATTTATGGAACAGGAGGTGCTGTGTTGCAGATGTGGGTCAGATCTATGGTGCAGGAGCTGCTGTGGGGCAGATTTAGGGCTTATCTATGGGGCAGGAGCTGCTGTGAGGCTGATGGGTGTTAGATCTATGGGGAGGAGCTGCTGTGGTGCAGATGTGGGTCAGAGCTATGGGGCAGGAGCTGCTGTGGGGCAGATTTGGGTCAGATCTATGGGGCAGGAGCTGCAGTGGAGATGATGTACGTCAGATCTATAGGGCTGGAGCTGCTGTGGGGCTGCTGTGGGTTAGATCTATGGGGCAGGAGCTGTTGTGGGTCATATCTATTGGGCAGCAGCTGCTTTACATATGATGTGTGTCAGATCTATGGGGCCGGAGTTGCACTGGGGCTGATGGGGGTCAGATCTATGGGGCAGGAGCTACTGTGGGGCTGATGTGGGTCAAATCAATGGGGCAGAGCCGCTCTTGGGAACATGTGGGTCACATCTATGGGGCAGGAGCTGCTGTGGGGAACATGTGGGTCAGGTCTATGGGGCAGGAGCTGCTGTGGTGCTGATGTGGGTCAGATCTATAGGGCAGGAGCTGCTGTGCGACAGATGTGGGTCAGATCTATGGGGCAGGAGCTGCTGTGGGGCTGATGTGGGAAAGATCATTGGGGCTGAAGCTGCTGTGGGTCGTATCTATTGGGCAGCAGCTGCTTTACATATGATGTGTGTCAGATCTATGGGGCAGGAGCTGCTGTGCGGCTGATGTGGGTTAGATCTATGGTGCAGGAGCTGTTGGGGGGCTGATGGGGGTCAGATCTATGGGGCAGGAGCTACTGTGGGGCTGATGTTGGTCTGATCTATGGGGCAGGAGCTGCTGCGGGGCTGATTTGGGTCAGATCTACGGGGCAGGAGCTGCTGTGGGGCTGATGGGGGTCAGATCTATGGGGCAGGAGCTGCAGTGGGTCAGATTTATGAGTCAGGAGCTGCTGTGTGGCTGATGTGGGTCAGATCTATGGGGCAGGAGCTGCTGTGGGGCATATGTGGGTCAGATCTATATAGCAGGAGCTGCTGTGGGGCACATGTGGGTCAGACCAATGGGGCAGAAGCTGCAGAGGGGATGATGTAGGTCAGATCTATGGGGCAGGAGTTGCTGTGGGGCAGATGAGGGACATATCTATGGTGCAAAATCTGCTGTTGGACTGATGTGGGTCAGATCTATGAGTTTCGAGCTGCTGTGGGGCACATGTGGGTCAGATCTATGGGGCAGGAGATGCTGTGGGTCAGATCTATGGGGCAGGATCTGCTGTGGGGAACATGTGGGTCAGGTCTATGGGGCAGGAGCTGCTGTGGGGCAGATGTGGGTCAGATCTATGGGTCAGCAGCTGCTGTGGGTCTGATGTGGGTCAGATCTATGGGGCAGGAGCTGCTCTTGGGAACATGTGAGTCAGATCTATGGGGCAGGAGATGCTGTGGGTCAGATCTATGGGGCAGGAGGTACTGTGGGGAACATGTGGGTCAGGTCTATGGGGCAGGAGCTGCTGTGGGGAACATGTGGGTCAGATCTATGGGTCAACAGCTGCGTTGGTGCAGATGTGGGTCAGAGCTACGGGGCAGGAGCTGCTGTAGGGCAGAAGTGGGTAAGATCTATGGGGTAGGAGATGGTGTGTGGCAGATGTGGGTCAGATCTATGGTGTAGGAGCTGATGTGGGGCTGATGTGGGTCAGATCTATGGGGCAGGAGCTGCTGTGGTTAAGATCTATTTGGCAGGATCTGCTGTGGGGCAGATTTGGGTCAGATCTATGGGGCAGGAGCTGCTGTGTGGAAAATGTGGGTCAGATCTATGGGGCAGGAGCTGCTGTGGGTCAGATCTATGGGGCAGGAACAGATGTGGGCCTGATGTTGGTCAGATTTATGGAGCAGGAGCTGCTGTGTTGCAGATGTGGGTCAGTTCTATGGTGCAGGAGCTGCTGTGGGGCAGATGTAGGGCTTATCTATGGGACAGGAGCTGCTGTGAGGCTGATGGGTGTTTGATCTATGGGGAGGAGCTGCTGTGGTGCAGATGTGGGTCAGAGCTATGGGGCAGGAGCTGTTGTGGGTCATATCTATTGGGCAGCAGCTGCTTTACATATGATGTGTGTCAGATCAATGGGGCCGGAGCTGCAGTGGGGTTGATGGGGGTCAGATCTATGGGGCAGGAGCTACTGTGGGGCTGATGTGGGTCAAATCAATGGGGCAGAGCTGCTCTTGGGAACATGTGGGTCAGATCTATGGGGCAGGAGCTGCTGTGGGGAACATGTGGGTCAGGTCTATGGGGCAGGAGCTGCTGTGGGGCAGATTTGGGTCAGATCTATGGGGCAGGAGCTGCTGTGGGTCAGATCTATGGGGCAGGAACAGATGTGGGCCTGATGTTGGTCAGATTTATGGAGCAGGAGCTGCTGTGTTGCAGATGTGGGTCAGATCTATGGTGCAGGAGCTGCTGTGGGGCAGATGTAGGGCATATCTAAGAGGCAGGAGCTGCTGTGAGGCTGATGGGTGTTAGATCTATGGGGAGGAGCTGCTGTGGTGCAGATGTGGGTCAGAGCTATGGGGCAGGAGCTGCTGTGGGGCTGAAGTGGGTAAGATCTATAGGGTAGGAGATGGTGTGTGGCAGATGTGTGTCAGATCTATGGTGTAGGAGCTGCTGTGGGGCTGATGTGGGTCAGATCTATGGGGCAGGAGCTGCTGTGGATAAGATCTATTTGGCAGGATCTGCTGTGGGGCAGATTTGGGTCAGATCTATGGGGCAGGAGCTGCTGTGTGGCAAATGTGGATCAGATCTATGGGGCAGGAGCTGCTGTGGGTCAGGTCTATGGTGCAGTAGCTGCTGTGGGGAACATGTGGGTCAGATCTATGGGGCAGGAGCTGCTGTGGTTAAGATCTATTTGGCAGGATCTGCTGTGGGGCAGATTTGGGTCAGATCTATGGGGCAGGAGCTGCTGTGTGGCAAATGTGGATCAGATCTATGGGGCAGGAGCTGCTGTGGGTCAGATCTATGGTGCAGTAGCTGCTGTGGGGAACATGTGGGTCAGATCTATGGGGCAGGAGCTGCTGTGGGGCAGATTTGGGTCAGATCTATGGGGCAGGAGCTGCTGTGGGTCAGATCTATGGGGCAGGAACAGATGTGGGCCTGATGTTGGTCAGATTTATGGAGCAGGAGCTGCTGTGTTGCAGATGTGTGTCAGATCTATGGTGCAGGAGCTGCTGTGGGGCAGATGTAGGGCATATCTATGAGGAAGGAGCTGCTGTGAGGCTGATGGGTGTTAGATCTATGGGGAGGAGCTGCTGTGGTGCAGATGTGGGTCAGAGCTATGGGGCAGGAGCTGCTGTGGGGCAGAAGTGGGTAAGATCTATGGGGTAGGAGATGGTGTGTGGCAGATGTGGGTCTGATCTATGGTGTAGGAGCTGCTGTGGGGCTGATGTGGGTCAGATCTATGGGGCAGGAGCTGCTGTGGTTAAGATCTATTTGGCAGGATCTGCTGTGGGGCAGATTTGGGTCAGATCTATGGGGCAGGAGCTGCAGTGGAGATGATGTACGTCAGATCTATGGGGTAGGAGCTGCTGTGGGGCTGCTGTGGGTTAGATCTATGGGGCAGGAGCTGTTGTGGGTCATATCTATTGGGCAGCAGCTGCTTTCCATATGATGTGGGTCAGATCTATGGGGCCGGAGCTGCAGTGGGGCTGATGGGGGTCAGATTTATGGGGCAGGAGCTACTGTGGGGCTGATGTGGGTCAAATCAATGGGGCAGAGCTGCTCTTGGGAACATGTGGGTCAGATCTATGGGGCAGGAGCTGCTGTGGGGCTGATGGTGGTCAGATCTATGGGGCAGGAGCTACTGTGGGGCTGATGTGGGTCAAATCAATGGGGCAGAGCCGCTCTTGGGAACATGTGGGTCACATCTATGGGGCAGGAGCTGCTGTGGGGAACATGTGGGTCAGGTCTATGGGGCAGGAGCTGCTGTGGTGCTGATGTGGGTCAGATCTATAGGGCAGGAGCTGCTGTGCGACAGATGTGGGTCAGATCTATAGGGCAGGAGCTGCTGTGGGGCTGATGTGGGAAAGATCATTGGGGCTGAAGCTGCTGTGGGTCGTATCTATGGGGCAGCAGCTGCTTTACATATGATGTGTGTCAGATCTATGGGGCAGGAGCTGCTGTGGGGCTGATGTGGGTTAGATCTATGGGGCAGGAGCTGTTGTGGGGCTGATGGGGGTCAGATCTATGGGGCAGGAGCTACTGTGGGGCTGATGTTGGTCTGATCTATGGGGCAGGAGCTGCTGCGGGGCTGATTTGGGTCAGATCTACGGGGCAGGAGCTGCTGTGGGGCTGATGGAGGTTAGATCTATGGGGCAGGAGCTGTTGTGGGGCTGATGGGGGTCAGATCTATGAGGCAGGAGCTGCAGTGGGTCAGATTTATGAGTCAGGAGCTGCTGTGTGGCTGATGTGGGTCAGATCTATGGGGCAGGAGCTGCTGTGGGGCATATGTGGGTCAGATCTATATGGCAGGAGCTGCTGTGGGGCACATGTGGGTCAGACCAATGGGGCAGAAGCTGCAGAGGGGATGATGTAGGTCAGATCTATGGGGCAGGAGTTGCTGTGGGGCAGATGAGGGACATATCTATGGTGCAAAATCTGCTGTTGGACTGATGTGGGTCAGATCTATGAGTTTGGAGCTGCTGTGGGGCACATGTGGGTCTGATCTATGGGCCAGGAGCTGCTGCGGGGCTGATTTGGGTCAGATCTATGGGTCAGCAGCTGCTGTGGGTCTGATGTGGGTCAGATGTATGGGGCAGGAGCTGCTCTTGGGAACATGTGGGTCAGATCTATGGGGCAGGAGATGCTGTGGGTCAGATCTATGGGGCAGGAGCTACTGTGGGGAACATGTGGGTCAGGTCTATGGGGCAGGAGCTGCTGTGGGGCAGATGTGGGTCAGATCTATGGGTCAACAGCTGCGTTGGTGCAGATGTGGGTCAGAGCTATGGGGCAGGAGCTGTTGTGGGTCATATCTATTGGGCAGCAGCTGCTTTACATATGATGTGTGTCAGATCAATGGGGCCGGAGCTGCAGTGGGGCTGATGGGGGTCAGATCTATGGGGCAGGAGCTGCTGTGGGGCAGATTTGGGTCAGATCTATGGGGCAGGAGCTGCTGTGGGTCAGATCTATGGGGCAGGAACAGATGTGGGCCTGATGTTGGTCAGATTTATGGAGCAGGAGCTGCTGTGTTGCAGATGTGGGTCAGATCTATGGTGCAGGAGCTGCTGTGGGGCAGATGTAGGGCATATCTATGAGGCAGGAGCTGCTGTGAGGCTGATGGGTGTTAGATCTATGGGGAGGAGCTGCTGTGGTGCAGATGTGGGTCAGAGCTATGGGGCAGGAGCTGCTGTGGGGCAGAAGTGGGTAAGATCTATGGGGTAGGAGATGGTGTGTGGCAGATGTGTGTCAGATCTATGGTGTAGGAGCTGCTGTGGGGCTGATGTGGGTCAGATCTATGGGGCAGGAGCTGCTGTGGATAAGATCTATTTGGCAGGATCTGCTGTGGGGCAGATTTGGGTCAGATCTATGGGGCAGGAGCTGCTGTGTGGCAAATGTGGATCAGATCTATGGGGCAGGAGCTGCTGTGGGTCAGATCTATGGTGCAGTAGCTGCTGTGGGGAACATGTGGGTCAGGTCTATGGGGCAGGAGCTGCTGTGGGGCAGATGTGGGTCAGATCTATGGGGCAGGAGCTGCTGTGGGTCAGATCTATGGGGCAGGAACAGATGTGGGCCTGATGTTGGTCAGATTTATGGAGCAGGAGCTGCTGTGTTGCAGATGTGGGTCAGATCTATGGTGCAGGAGCTGCTGTGGGGCAGATGTAGGGCATATCTATGGGGCAGGAGCTGCTGTGAGGCTGATGGGTGTTAGATCTATGGGGAGGAGCTGCTGTGGTGCAGATGTGGGTCAGAGCTATGGGGCAGGAGCTGCTGTGGGGCAGAAGTGGGTAAGATCTATGGGGTAGGAGATGGTGTGTGGCAGATGTGGGTCAGATCTATGGTGTAGGAGCTGCTGTGGGGCTGATGTGGGTCAGATGTATGGGGCAGGAGCTGCTGTGGTTAAGATCTATTTGGCAGGATCTGCTGTGGGGCAGATTTGGGTCAGATCTATGGGGCAGGAGCTGCTGTGTGGCAAATGTGGGTCAGATCTATGGGGCAGGAGCTGCTGTGGGTCAGATCTATGAGGCAGGAACAGATGTGGGCCTGATGTTGGTCAGATTTATGGAGCAGGAGCTGCTGTGTTGCAGATGTGGGTCAGATCTATGGTGCAGGAGCTGCTGTGGGGCAGATGTAGGACTTATCTATGGGGCAGGAGCTGCTGTGAGGCTGATGGGTGTTAGATCTATGGGGAGGAGCTGCTGTGGTGCAGATGTGGGTCAGATCTATGGGGCAGGAGCTGCTGTGGTTAAGATCTATTTGGCAGGAGCTGCTGTGGGGCAGATTTGGGTCAGATCTATGGGGCAGGAGCTGCAGTGGAGATGATGTAGGTCAGATCTATGGGGCAGGAGCTGCTGTGGGGCTGATGTGGGTTAGATCTATGGGGCAGGAGCTGTTGTGGCTCATATCTATTGGGCAGCAGCTGCTTTACATATGATGTGTGTCAGATCTATGGGGCAGGAGCTGTTGTGGGGCTGATGGGGGTCAGATCTATGGGGCAGGAGCTACTGTGGGGCTGATGTGGGTCAAATCAATGGGGCAGAGCTGCTCTTGGGAACATGTGGGTCAGATCTATGGGGCAGGAGCTACTGTGGGGCTGTTGTTGGTCTCATCTATGGGGCAGGAGCTGCTGTGCGACAGATGAGGGTCAGATCTATGGGGCAGGATCTGCTGTGGGGCACATGTGAGTTAGATCTATGGGGCAGGAGATGGTGTGGGGCAGATTTGGGTCAGATCTATGGGGCAGGAGCTGATGTGGGGCTGATGTTGGTCAGATCTATAGGGCAGGAGCTGCAGTGGGGCAGATGTGGGTCAGATCTATAGGGCAGGAGCTGCAGTGGGGCTGATGTGGGTCAAATCAATGGGGCAGAGCTGCTCTGGGGCACATGTGGGTCAGATCTATGGAGCAGGAGCTGCTGTGGGGCAGATTTGAATCAGATCTATGGGGCAGGGGCTGCTGTGGGGCAGATGTGGGTCAGATCTATGGGGCAGGAGCTGCTGTGGGTCAGATGTGGGTCAGATCTATAGGTCAGGAGCTGCTGTGGCTGCTGTGGGTCAGTTCTATTGGGCAGGAGATGCTGTGGGGCTGATGTGGGTCAAATCAATGGGGCAGAGCTTCTCTGGGGCACATGTTGGTCAGATCTATGGAGCAGGAGCTGCTGTGGGGCAGATTTGAATCAGATCTATAGGGCAGGAGCTGCTGTGGGTCAGATCTATGGAGCAGGAGCTGCTGTGGGGCACATGTGAGTTAGATCTATGGAGCAGGAGATGGTGTGGGGCAGATTTGGGTCAGATGCATGGGGCAGGAGCTGATGTGGGGCTGATGTTGGTCAGATCTATGGGGCAGGAGATGCTGTGGGGCTGATGTGGGTCAAATCAATGGGGCAGAGCTGCTCTGGGGCACATGTGGGTCAGATCTATGGGGCAAGAGCTGCTGTGGGGCAGATTTGTATCAGATCTATAGGGCAGGAGCTGCTGTGGGTCAGATCTATGGAGCAGGAGCTGCTGTGGGGCACATGTGAGTTAGATCTAGGGGGCAGGAGATGGTGTGGGGCAGATGTGGGTCAGATCTATGGGGCAGGATCTCCTGGGGGCTGATGTGGGTCAGATCTGTGGGGTAAAATCTGCTGTGGGGCAGATGTGGTTCAGATCTATGGGGCAGGAGCTTCTGTGGGGTGGATGTGGGTCAGACCTATGGGTCAGGAGCTGCTGTGGGGCAGATGTGGGTCAGTTCTATGGGGCAGAGCTGCTCTGGGGCACATGTGGGTCAGATCTTTGGAGCAGGAGCTGCTGTGGGGCTGATACGGTTAAGATCTATGGAGCGGGAGATGCTATGGGGCTGATGATGGTCAGATCTATGGGGCAGTGTTATGGTTTTGCAATTTGGTTGGTGTTGGTATTCCACATCAGAACACCATGCTTCATAATGGGAGTAAAGGGGACAAGTTTTTTTTTCTGTGAACTGCCTTAATGAGCATGTGGGGAGGGGCACTGGAAGGGAAGTGAGGAAGGGGACGGCGTTGCTGGACCGGCTCCCTGCGAGGAGACAACGTGGTCAGACCTTCCTGCCTTCCACATCTCCATCGGTGAGATTTGGGACTTGGTATTCTCTTTGTTGAAACTCTCTTGTTGTTGTTTAGTGTTATTAGGTTATTAAACTGCCATTCGTTCTCAGATCACCTTTTTCCTCCCTCATTTTTTTGTTAGACCTAATCGCAATCTCCCTTCCCTTCCCCGTCTCCCTAAACGCACGTGGCCGGGCCGCGCCGGGCCGCGCCGTACAGTGCCGTGAGAGAAAAGGGGGGGGGGGCTTTTGTTCCTGCTGCCCTGGGTCTGTGCCCACTGTCCCGGAGTGAGCTCTAGAGAGAACTCCGTGACATTTTTGGTGGAGAATGCGGGCAGAGCTCAGGGCAATGTTTTGGGCAGTAATTAGGTGGTTTTTTTCAGCAGCCCTGTATGTAGGACTGATAGTCCGTAGGTTCCTGTGGTCCTGGCTTAAGGACTTCCTGATGTTGGGGGTAGGGGTAGATTTATTAAGCCGATGGCTGGCAGGGTTAGAGATATCTGCCTGGCTCTTTTCCAGACTAATGAACATCACAGGCACCGTGCTTGAACTGGCTCACGAATGCTCTGAATTCCTTAAGTATGACTGGGGTGTCAATTGGAATACTGTGTTGTTAGTCTCTCTAATTGTAGTAGCTTACTATAAATTGCAGAGAGACTTGCAAAGAATAGTGCAGAGAGACTCAGGAAAAGGGCCAGAAGCATCGGGACCCCCAGTATCAGGTAATCTCACCCCTGAACACCAGAGGGACCTTGGGAAATTAATAGAACCCCTGAGTGAGTGTGGGAGATCAGGGGGATCTCAGATCGAATGGCTTATGAAAAAGATAGAGAGTCTCGAGAATGAGATCCAAACCCTAAGGGGAAAGCAACAAGTCAATCCCAGCCGACCACAGGAAGCACCAGCATCAGTGTCAGTTGCCCCAGTGGAAGGCCAGAGATGGGAACGTGTGTCCTCACGTCTGGAACGGATGGAGGAAGTAGAGGAAGATCCGGGCGAGGGACCCTCCCCAAAACCACCAAGGAAGGCAACTCAGAAGACTAACAGACATGGAGAAGATAGTGACGATGAAGGCCAGAGATGGGAACGTGTGCCCTCACGTCTGGAACGGATGGAGGAAGTAGAGGAAGATCCTGGTGAGGGACCCTCCCCAAAACCACCGAGAAAGGCAACCCAGAAGACTAACAGACGCGGAGAAGATAGTGATGATGAGGGAAAAGTCACTGCTTCCTCTACTCGTAAACCTCTGAAAATTACTGAAATCCAAAGTGCGAGAAAGGAGTTTGCCCGACTCCCAGGTGAACGCCTTGTCACTTGGCTGCTCCGGTGTTGGGACAATGGGGCCTCCTGCATGTCCCTAAGCTGCGATGAGGCTCGTCAATTAGGAAACATTGCTCGAGACTCATCTATTGATAGAGGGATCAGCAGATGTCTCGATGGAGTCGCCAATCTCTGGGAGAGGATTCTATCAGCTGTAAAGGCAACCGGTCTTCTCAAAAGTGATTTGGAGCCTGTACTGGAAAAATGGAGTACAGCTGAGGAAGGTATCCAGTACCTGAGAGAAATGGCTGTGGCAGAAATGCTGTTCGATCCCACGTTTGTCCCTGGGGACCCAGAGGATCACCATGACCCAGAAAAGGTGAGCGGTACTCCGGAAATATGCAAGAAACTCATACGGTCAGCACCAGGGAAGTATTCCAGTGTACTATTAACGAACTCTAACAGGTATGATGAGCTGGATAGGAGACCTGAAATTTTTGAGCTCATCCTTTCACTGCAAAATATCGAATACTCACTACTGCCACACCGTACCACCATCGCAGCCATCTGTAAAATGGTGGATAGAATGGACCGAATGGAGAGAAGACAGGACAACATGCAGAAGAGCTGGTCTGCGGCAAGGAACCACAGTGAACCTGTGGCAGTCTCAGCCGTCAGACGCAAACGCACACCTGTCCGAGTGAAGGACCGCAGTGAGCCTATGTCACGTGGTGCCATGTGGAACTACCTGCGTGACCATGGAGAGGATATGAAGAAGTGGCATGACGAACCCAATTTTGTACTGCGAGCACGGGTAAGAAAATTACAAAAGAGGTCAGCCACTACTGAGGTTGCCTCTACCGCCTCAGACAACCAATAGAGGGGCCCTGCCCTCAGCCAGGGGGGGGAAAGGGATAATAGAGTGTATTGGACTGTGTGGATTCGGTGGCCTGGCACATCAGAACCACAAAAATATAAAGCACTGGTGGATACCGGTGCACAGTGCACTCTGATACCCTCAGGTTTCGAAGGGACAGAACGGATACATATACATGGGGTGACTGGGGGTTCGCAGGAACTGTCTGTATTGGAGGCTGAGATAAGCCTCACTGGTAGAGACTGGCAGAAACATCGTATAGTGACTGGCCAGGGGGCTCCTTGCATACCTGGAGGGGTGTTCAGTACACTTGGAATCGTTTGCCCCAGGGGTGGAAACACAGCCCGACCATCTGCCATGGGCTGATCCAAGCCACATTGGAACAGGGCGGTGCTCCAGAGCACCTGCAGTATATAGATGATATCGTTGTGTGGGGTGATACAGCGACGGAGGTTTTTAAAAAAGGAGAACGGATAATCCAAATCCTCCTGTCTGCTGGTTTCGCTATTAAGCGAGACAAAGTGAAGGGCCCTGCCCAAGAGATCCAGTTTCTAGGGGTGAAATGGCAAGATGGGCGTCGCCATAGAGTGCATCTATCACATCCCCTATCACGCACCAGCCGCTGGTAAGATCGAGCGCCACAATGGTTTGCTGAAAACCACGCTGAAAGCGATGGGTGGTGGAACATTTAAGAACTGGGAGAAACATCTAGCAGAAGCCACCTGGCTGGTAAACACCCGAGGATCAGCCAACCGAGACGGCCCTACACAGTCCAACTCCCTGCGTACCGTGGAGGGAGACAAGGTTCCTGTGGTGCATGTAAAGAATATGCTGGGAAAAGCGGTTTGGGTCCTTCCAGCCTCTGGAAAAGGGAGGCCCCTCCGTGGAACTGTCTTTGCACAGGGACCTGGGTGCACCTGGTGGGTGATGCAGAAGGATGGGGATGTTCAGTGTGTGCCACAGGGAAATTTGATGCTGGGGGAGTGCAGCAGCCTGTGATTCCATGTGTGTGTATATATATATATATATATCTGTATGTACATATGTAATGCATGTTAACTAATGTTCTGTTTATATGTTGATAAAAGTTAGGCATGATGTGATGATGTGTAATAAGGGGTGGAATGTTATGGTTTTGCAATTTGGTTGGTGTTGGTATTCCACATCAGAACACCATGCCTAATAATGGGAGTAAAGGGGACAAATTTTTTTTTTCTGTGAACTGCCTTAATGAGCATGTGGGGAGGGGCACCGGAAGGGAAGTGAGGAAGGGGACGGGGTTGCTGGACCGGCTCCCTGCGAGGAGACAACGTGGTCAGACCTTCCTGCCTTCCACAGCTCCATCGGTGAGATTGGGGACTTGGTACTCTCTTTGTTGAAATTCTCTTGTTGTTGTTTAGTGTTATTAGGTTATTAAACTGCCATTCGTTCTCAGATCACCTTTTTCCTCCCTTATTTTTTGTTAGACCTAATCGCAATCTCCCTTCCCTTCCCCTCTTCTGAAACGCACGTGGCCGGGCCGGGCCACGCCGCACTCTGCCGTACCCTGCCGCTAGAGAAAAGGGGGGGAGGGGGCTTTTGTTCCTGCTGCCCCGGGTTTTGTGCCCCTGTCCAGGAGTGAGCTCTAGAGAGAACTCCGTGACAAACAGGAGCTGCTGTGGGGCACATGTGAGTTAGATCTATGGGGCAGGAGATGGTGTGGGGCAGATGTGGGTCAGATCTATGGGGCAGGATCTCCTGGGGGCTGATGTGGGTCAGATCTGTGGGGTAAAATCTGCAGTGGGGCAGATGTGGTTCAGATCTATAGGGCAGGAGCTTCTGTGGTGTTGATGTGGGTCAGATTTATGGGTCCGGAGCTGCTGTGGGGCAGATGTGGGTCAGTTCTATGGGGCAGGGGCTGCTGTGGGGCAGATGTGGGTCAGATCTATGGGGCAGGGGCTGCTGTGGGGCAGATGTGGGTCAGATCAATGGGGCAGGAGCTGCTGTGGGTCAGATCTATAGGTCAGGAGCTGCTGTGGCTGCTGTGGGTCAGTTCTATGGGGCAGGAGCTGCTGTGGGGCTGATGTGGGTCAAATCAATGGGGCAGAGCTGCTCTGGGGCACATGTGGGTCAGATCTATGGGGCAGGAGCTGCTGTGGGGCACATGTGAGTTAGATCTATGGGGCAGGAGATGGTGTGGGGCAGATTTGGGTCAGATGTATGGGTCAGGAGCTGCTGTGTGGCTGATGAGGGTCAGATCTATGGGGCATGGGCTGCTGTGGGTCAGATCTACGGGACTGGAGCTGCAGTGGAGCACATGTGGGTCAGATCTGTGGGGTAAAATCTGGTGTGGGGCTGATGGGGTTCATATCTATAAGGCAGGAGCTGCTGTGGGGCTGACGTGGGTCAGATCTATGAGGCAAGAGCTGCTGTGGGGCAGATTTGGGTCAGTTCTATGGGGCAGGAGCTGCTGTGGGGCAGATGTGGGTCAGATCTATGGGGCAGGGGCTGCTGTGGGGCAGATGTGGGTCAGATCTATGGGGCAAGAGCTGCTGTGGGTCAGATGTGGGTCAGATCTATAGGTCAGGAGCTTCTGTGGCTGCTGTGGGTCAGTTCTATGGGGCAGGAGATGCTGTGGGGCTGATGTGGGTCAAATCAATGGGGCAGAGCTTCTCTGGGGCACATGTGGGTCAGATCTATGGAGCAGGAGCTGCTGTGGGGCAGATTTGAATCAGATCTATAGGGCAGGTGCTGCTGTGGGTCAGATCTATGGAGCAGGAGCTGCTGTGGGGCACATGTGAGTTAGATCTATGGGGCAGGAGATGGTGTGGGGCAGATTTGGGTCAGATCTATGGGGCACGATCTCCTGTGTGGTGATGTGGGTCAGATCTGTGGGGTAAAATCTGCTGTGGGGCAGATGTGGTTCAGATCTATAGGGCAGTAGCTGCTGTGGGTCAGATCTATGGAGCAGGAGCTGCTGTGGGGCACATGTGAGTTAGATCTATGGGGCAGGAGATGGTGTGGGGCAGATGTGGGTCAGATCTATGGGGCAGGATCTCCTGGGGGCTGATGTGGGTCAGATCTGTGGGGTAAAATCTGCTGTGGGGCAGATGTGGTTCAGATCTATGGGGCAGGAGCTTCTGTGCGGTTGATGTGGGTCAGATCTATGGGTCAGGAGCTTCTGTGGGGCAGATGTGGGTCAGTTCTATGGGGCAGGAGCTGCTGTGGGGCAGATGTGGGTCAGATCTATGGGGCAGGGGCTGCTGTGGGTCAGATGTGGGTCAGATCTATTGGTCAGGAGCTGCTGTGGCTGCTGTGGGTCAGTTCTATGGGGCGGGAGATGCTGTGGGGCTGATGTGGGTCAAATCAATGGGGCAGAACTGCTCTGGGGCACATGTGGGTCAATCTATGGAGCAGGACCTGCTGTGCGGCAGATTTGAAACAGATCTATAGGGCAGGAGCTGCTGTGGGTCAGATCTATGGGGCAGGAGCTGCTGTGGGGCACATGTGAGTTAGATCTATGGGGCAGGAGATGGTATGGGGCAGATTTGGGTCAGATGTATGGGGCAGGAGCTGATGTGGGGCTGATGTTGGTCAGATCTATAGGGCAGGAGCTGCAGTGGGGCTGATGTGGGTCAGATCTATAGGGCAGGAGCTGCAGTGGGGCTAATGTGGGTCAAATCAATGGGGCAGAGCTGCTCTGGGGCACATGTGGGTCAGATCTATGGAGCAGGAGCTGCTGTGGGGCAGATTTGAATCAGATCTATAGGGCAGGAGCTGCTGTGGGTCAGATCTATGGAGCAGGAGCTGCTGTGGGGCACATGTGAGTTAGATCTATGTGGCAGGAGATGGTGTGGGGCAGATGTGGGTCAGATCTATGGGGCAGGATCTCCTGGGGGCTGATGTGGGTCAGATCTGTGGGGTAAAATCTGCTGTGGGGCAGATGTGGTTCAGATCTATGGGGCAGGAGCTTCTGTGGGGTTGATGTGGGTCAGATCTATGGGTCAGGAGCTGCTGTGGGGCAGATGTGGGTCAGTTCTATGGGGCAAGAGCTGCTGTGGTGCAGATGTGGGTCAGATCTATGGGGCAGGAGCTGCTGTGGGGCTGATACGGTTAAGATCTATGGAGCGGGAGATGCTATGTGGCTGATGAGGGTCAGATCTATGGGGCAGGAGCTGATGTGGGGCTGATGTTGGTCAGATCTATAGGGCAGGAGCTGCAGTGGGGCTGATGTGGGTCAGATCTATAGGGCAGGATCTCCTGTGGGGCTGATGTGGGTCAAATCAATGGGGCAGAGCATCTCTGGGGCACATGTGGGTCAGATCTATGGAGCAGGAGCTGCTGTGGGGCAGATTTGAATCAGATCTTTAGGGCAGGAGCTGCTGTGGGTCAGATCTATGGAGCAGGAGCTGCTGTGGGGCAGATTTGAATCAGATCTATAGGGCAGGAGCTGCAGTGGTGCTGATGTGGTCAGATCTATGGGTCAGGAGCTGCAGTGGAGATGATGTACGTCAGATTTATGGGGCAGGGGCTGCTCTGGGGCTGCTGTGGGTCAGATCAATGGGGCAGGAGCTGCTGTGGGTCAGATGTGGGTCAGATCTATAGGTCAGGAGCTGCTGTGGCTCCTGTGGTTCAGTTCTATTGGGCAGGAGCTGCTGTGGGGCAGATTTGAATCAGATCTATAGGGCAGGAGCTGCTGTGGGTCAGATCTATGGAGCAGGAGCTGCTGTGGGGCACATGTGAGTTAGATCTATGGGGCAGGAGATGGTGTGGGGCAGATGTGGGTCAGATCTATGGGGCAGGATCTCCTGGGGGCTGATGTGGGTCAGATCTGTGGGGTAAAATCTGCTGTGGGGCTGATGTGGGTCAGATCTATGGAGCAGGAGCTGCTGTGGGGCAGATTTGAATCAGATCTATGGGGCAGGAGCTGCTGTGGGTCAGATCTATGTAGGAGGAGCTGCTGTGGGGCACATGTGAGTTAGATCTAGGGGGCAGGAGATGGTGTGGGGCAGATTTGGGTCAGATGTATGGGGCAGGAGCTGATGTGGGGCTGATGTTGGTCAGATCTATAGGGCAGGAGCTGCAGTGGGGCTGATGTGGGTCAGATCTATAGGGCAGGAGCTGCTGTGGGGCAGATGTGGGTCAGATCTATGGGGCAGGAGCTGCTGTGGGTCAGATCTATAGGTCAGGAGCTGCTGTGGCTGCTGTGGGTCAGTTCTATGGGGCAGGAGCTGCTGTGCGGCTGATGTGGGTCAAATCAATGGGGCAGAGCTGCAGTGGGGCACATGTGGGTCAGATCTATGGAGCAGGAGCTGCTGTGGGGCAGATTTGAATCAGATCTATAGGGCAGGAGCTGCTGTGGGTCAGATCTATGGAGCAGGAGCTGCTGAGAGTCAGATGTGGGTCAGATCTATAGGTCAGGAGCTGCTGTGGCTGCTGTGGGTCAGTTCTATGGGGCAGGAGATGCTGTGGGGCTGATGTGGGTCAAATCAATGGGGCAGAGCTGCTGTGGGGCACATGTGTGTCAGATCTATGGAGCAGGAGCTGCTGTGGGGCAGATTTGAATCAGATCTATAGGGCAGGAGCAGCAGTGGGGCTGATGTGGTCAGATCTATGGGTCAGGAGCTGCAGTGGAGATGATGTACGTCAGATCTATGGGGCAGGGGCTGCTGTGGGGCTGCTGTGGGTCAGATCAATGGGGCAGGAGCTGCTGTGGGTCAGATGTGGGTCAGATCTATAGGTCAGGAGCTGCTGTGGCTGCTGTGGTTCAGTTCTAAGGGGCAGGAGCTGCTGTGGGGCAGATTTGAATCAGATCTATAGGGCAGGAGCTGCTGTGGGTCAGATCTATGGAGCAGGAGCTGCTGTGGGGCACATGTGAGTTAGATCTATGGGGCAGGAGATGGTGTGGGGCAGATGTGGGTCAGATCTATGGGGCAGGATCTCCTGGGGGCTGATGTGGGTCAGATCTGTGGGGTAAAATCTGCTGTGGGGCAGATGTGGTTCAGATCTATGGGGCAGGAGCAGCTGTGGGGCAGATGTGGGTCAGTTCTATGGGGCAGGAGCTGCTGTGGGGCAGATGTGGGTCAGATCTATGGGGCAGGGGCTGCTGTGGGGCAGATGTGGGTCAGGTCTATGGGGCAGGAGATGCTGTGGGGCTGATGTGGGTCAAATCAATGGGGCAGAGCTGCTCTGGGGCACATGTGGGTCAGATCTATGGAGCAGGAGCTGCTGTGGGGCAGATTTGAATTAGATCTATAGGGCAGGAGCTGCTGGGGGTCAGATCTATGGAGTAGGAGCTGCTGTGGGGCACATGTGAGTTAGATCTATGGGGCAGGAGATGGTGTGGGGCAGATTTGGGTCAGATGTATGGGGCAGGAGCTGATGTGGGGCTGATGTTGGTCAGATCTATAGGGCAGGAGCTGCAGTGGGGCTGATGTGGGTCAGATCTATAGGGCAGGATCTCCTGTGGGGCTGATGTGGGTCAAATCAATGGGGCAGAGCTGCTCTGGGGCACATGTGGGTCAGATCTATGGAGCAGGAGCTGCTGTGGGGCAGATTTGAATCAGATCTATAGGGCAGGAGCTGCTGTGGGTCAGATCTATGGAGCAGGAGCTGCTGTGGGGCACATGTGAGTTAGATCTATGGGGCAGGAGATGGTGTGGGGCTGATGTGGGTCAAATCAATGGGGCAGAGCTGCTCTGGGGCACATGTGGGTCAGATCTATGGAGCAGGAGCTGCTGTGGGGCAGATTTGAATCAGATCTATAGGGCAGGAGCTGCTGTGGGTCAGATCTATGGAGCAGGAGCTGCTGTGGGGCACATGTGAGTTAGATCTATGGGGCAGGAGATGGTGTGGGGCAGATGTGGGTCAGATCTATGGGGCAGGAGCTGCTGTGGGTCAGATGTGGGTCAGATCTGTGGGGTAAAATCTGCTGTGGGGAAGATGTGGTTCAGATCTATGGGGCAGGAGCTTCTGTGGGGTTGATGTGGGTCAGATCTATGGGTCAGGAGCTTCTGTGGGGCAGATGTGGGTCAGTTCTATGGGGCAGGAGATGCTGTGGGGCAGATGTGGGTCAGATCTATGGGGCAGGGGCTGCTGTGGGGCAGATGTGGGTCAGATCTATGGGGCAGGAGCTGCTGTGGGTCAGATGTGGGTCAGATCTATAGGTCAGGAGCTGCTGTGGCTGCCGTGAATCAGTTCTATGGGGCAGGAGATGCTGTGGGGCTGATGTCGGTCAAATCAATGGGGCAGAGCTGCTCTGGGGCACATGTGGGTCAGATCTATGGAGCAGGAGCTGCTGTGGGGCAGATTTGAATCATATTTATAGGGCAGGAGCTGCTGTGGGTCAGATCTATGGAGCAGGAGCTGCTGTGGGGCACATGTGAGTTAGATCTATGGGGCAGGAGATGCTGTGGGGCTGATGTGGGTAAAATCAATGGGGCAGGAGCTGCTGTGGGGCAGATGTGGGTCAGATGTGGGTCAGATCTATGGGGCAGGAGCTGCTGTGGGTCAGATCTATGGAGCACGAGCTGCTGTGGGGCACATGTGAGTTAGATCTAGGGGGCAGGAGATGGTGTGGCGCAGATGTGAGTCAGATCTATGGGGCAGGATCTCCTGGGGGCTGATGTGGGTCAGATCTGTGGGGTAAAATCTGCTGTGGGGCAGATGTGGTTCAGATCTAGGTGGCAGGAGCTTCTGTGGGGTTGATGTGGGTCAGATCTATGGGTCAGGAGCTGCTGTGGGGCAGATGTGGGTCAGTTCTATGGGGCAGGAGCTGCTGTGGGGCAGATGTGGGTCAGTTCTATCGGGCAGGAGCTGCTGTGGGTCAGATGTGGGTCATATCTATAGGTCAGGAGCTGCTGTGGCTGCTGTGGGTCAGTTCTATGGGGCAGGAGATGCTGTGGGGCTGATGTGGGTCAAATCAATGGGGCAGAGCTGCTCTGGGGCACATGTGGGTCAGATCTATGGAGCAGGAGCTGCTGTGGGGCAGATTTGAATCAGATCTATAGGGCAGGAGCTGCTGTGGGTCAGAGGTATGGGGCAGGAGCTGCTGTGGAGCACATGTGAGTTAGAACTATGGGGCAGGAGCTGCTGTGGGTCAGATGTGGGTCAGATCTATAGGTCAGGAGCTGCTGTGGCTGCTGTGGGTCAGTTCTATGGGGCAGGAGCTGCTGTGGGGCTGACGTGGTTCATATCTATGAGGCAAGAGCTGCTGTGGGGCAGATTTGGGTCAGATCTATGGGGCAGGAGCTGCTGTGGCTGCCGTGAATCAGTTCTATGGGGCAGGAGCTGCTGTGGGGCTGATGTGGGTCAGATCTATGGGGCAGGAGCTGCTGTGGGTCAGATCTATGGGGCAGGTGCTGCTGTGGGGCTGATGTGGGTCAGATCTATGGGGCCGGAGATGCTGTGGGTCAGATCTATGGGGCAGGAGCTGCTGTGGGGAACATGTGGGTCAGGTCTATGGGGCAGGAGCTGCTGTGGGGCAGATGTGGGTCAGATCTATGGGGCAGGAGCTGCTGTGGGGAACATGTTGGTCAGAGCTATGGGGAAGAGCTGCTGTTGGTCTGATCAATGGGGCAGGAGCAGCAGTGGGGCAGATTTGGGTAAGACCTATGGGGCAGGAGCGGCTGTGGGGCTGATGTGTGTCAGATCTATGAGGTAGTAGCTGCTGTGGGCACATGTGGGTCAGATCTATTGGGCGAAGGCTGCTGTGGGGCGCAAGTGAGGCAGAAGTACGGGGCAGGAGCTGCTGTGTGGCAAATGTGATTCAGATCTATGGGGCAGGATCTGCTGTGGGTCAGATCTATGGGGCAGGAACAGATGTGGGCCTGATGTTGGTCAGATTTATGGAGCAGGAGCTGCTGTGTTGCAGATGTGGGTCAGATCTATGGTGCAGGAGCTGCTGTGGGGCAGATGTAGGGCATATCTATGGGGCAGGAGCTGCTGTGAGGCTGATGGGTGTTAGATCTATGGGGAGGAGCTGCTGTGGTGCAGATGTGGGTCAGAGCTATGGGGCAGGAGCTGCTGTGGGGCAGAAGTGGATAAGATCTATGGGGTAGGAGATGGTGTGTTGCAGATGTGGGTCAGATCTATGGTGTAGGAGCTGCTGTGGGGCTGATGTGGGTCAGATCTATGGGGCAGGAGCTGCTGTGGTTAAGATCTATTTGGCAGGATCTGCTGTGGGGCAGATTTGGGTCAGATCTATGGGGCAGGAGCAGCAGTGGGGCAGATGTGGTCAGATCTATGGGTCAGGAGCTGCAGTGGAGATGATGTACGTAAGATCTATGGGGCAGGAGCTGCTGTGGGGCTGCTGTGGGTCAGATCATTGGGGCTGAAGCTGCTGTGGGTCATATCTATTGGGCAGCAGCTGCTTTACATATGATGTGTGTCAGATCTATGGGGCAGGAGCTGCTGTGGGGCTGATATGGGTCAGATCTATGGGCAGGAGCTGCTGTGTGGCACATGTGAGTTAGATCTATGGGGCAGGAGATGGTGTGGGGCAGATTTGGGTCAGATGTATGGGTCAGGAGCTGCTGTGTGGCTGATGAGGGTCAGATCTATGGGGCATGGGCTGCTGTGGGTCAGATCTACGGGACTGGAGCTGCAGTGGAGCACATGTGGGTCAGATCTATGGGGTAGAAGCTGCTGTGGGGCTGATGGGGGTCATATCTATAAGGCAGGAGCTGCTGTGGGGCTGACGTGGGTCAGATGTATGGGGCAGGAGCTGCTGTGCGACAGATGTGGGTCAGATCTATGGGGCAGGAGCTGCTGTGGGGCATATGTGGGTCAGATCTATGGGGCAGGAGCTGCTGTGGGGCTGATGTGGGTCAGATCCTTGGGGCTGAAGCTGCTGTGGGTCATATCTATTTGGCAGCAGCTGCTTTACATATGATGTGTGTCAGATCTATGGGGCAGGAGCTGCTGTGGGGCTGATGTGGGTCAGATCTATGGGGCAGGAGCTGTTGTGGGGCTGATGGGGGTCAGATCTATGGGGCAGGAGCTACTGTGGGGCTGATGTTGGTCTGATCTATGGGGCAGGAGCTTCTGTGCGACAGATGTGGGTCAGATCTATGGGGCAGGAGCTGCTGTGCGACATATGTGGGTCAGATCTATGGGGCAGGATCTGCTGTGGGGCTGATGTGGGAAAGATCTATGGGGCAGGAGATGGTGTGGGGCAGATTTGGGTCAGATTTATGGGGCAGGAGCTGATGTGGGGCTGATGTTGGTCAGATCTATAGGGCAGGAGCTGCAGTGGGGCTGATGTGGGTCAGATCTATAGGGCAGGATCTCCTGTGGGGCTGATGTGGGTCAAATCAATGGGGCAGAGCTGCTCTGGGGCACATGTGGGTCAGATCTATGGAGCAGGAGCTGCTGTGGGGCAGATTTGAATCAGATCTATAGGGCAGGAGCTGCTGTGGGTCAGATCTATGGAGCAGGAGCTGCTGTGGGGCACATGTGAGTTAGATCTATGGGGCAGGAGATGGTGTGGGGCTGATGTGGGTCAAATCAATGGGGCAGAGCTGCTCTGGGGCACATGTGGGTCAGATCTATGGAGCAGGAGCTGCTGTGGGGCAGATTTGAATCAGATCTATAGGGCAGGAGCTGCTGTGGGTCAGATCTATGGAGCAGGAGCTGCTGTGGGGCACATGTGAGTTAGATCTATGGGGCAGGAGATGGTGTGGGGCAGATGTGGGTCAGATCTATGGGGCAGGAGCTGCTGTGGGTCAGATGTGGGTCAGATCTGTGGGGTAAAATCTGCTGTGGGGAAGATGTGGTTCAGATCTATGGGGCAGGAGCTTCTGTGGGGTTGATGTGGGTCAGATCTATGGGTCAGGAGCTTCTGTGGGGCAGATGTGGGTCAGTTCTATGGGGCAGGAGATGCTGTGGGGCAGATGTGGGTCAGATCTATGGGGCAGGGGCTGCTGTGGGGCAGATGTGGGTCAGATCTATGGGGCAGGAGCTGCTGTGGGTCAGATGTGGGTCAGATCTATAGGTCAGGAGCTGCTGTGGCTGCCGTGAATCAGTTCTATGGGGCAGGAGATGCTGTGGGGCTGATGTGGGTCAAATCAATGGGGCAGAGCTGCTCTGGGGCACATGTGGGTCAGATCTATGGAGCAGGAGCTGCTGTGGGGCAGATTTGAATCATATTTATAGGGCAGGAGCTGCTGTGGGTCAGATCTATGGAGCAGGAGCTGCTGTGGGGCACATGTGAGTTAGATCTATGGGGCAGGAGATGCTGTGGGGCTGATGTGGGTAAAATCAATGGGGCAGGAGCTGCTGTGGGGCAGATGTGGGTCAGATGTGGGTCAGATCTATGGGGCAGGAGCTGCTGTGGGTCAGATCTATGGAGCACGAGCTGCTGTGGGGCACATGTGAGTTAGATCTAGGGGGCAGGAGATGGTGTGGCGCAGATGTGAGTCAGATCTATGGGGCAGGATCTCCTGGGGGCTGATGTGGGTCAGATCTGTGGGGTAAAATCTGCTGTGGGGCAGATGTGGTTCAGATCTAGGTGGCAGGAGCTTCTGTGGGGTTGATGTGGGTCAGATCTATGGGTCAGGAGCTGCTGTGGGGCAGATGTGGGTCAGTTCTATGGGGCAGGAGCTGCTGTGGGGCAGATGTGGGTCAGTTCTATCGGGCAGGAGCTGCTGTGGGTCAGATGTGGGTCATATCTATAGGTCAGGAGCTGCTGTGGCTGCTGTGGGTCAGTTCTATGGGGCAGGAGATGCTGTGGGGCTGATGTGGGTCAAATCAATGGGGCAGAGCTGCTCTGGGGCACATGTGGGTCAGATCTATGGAGCAGGAGCTGCTGTGGGGCAGATTTGAATCAGATCTATAGGGCAGGAGCTGCTGTGGGTCAGAGGTATGGGGCAGGAGCTGCTGTGGAGCACATGTGAGTTAGAACTATGGGGCAGGAGCTGCTGTGGGTCAGATGTGGGTCAGATCTATAGGTCAGGAGCTGCTGTGGCTGCTGTGGGTCAGTTCTATGGGGCAGGAGCTGCTGTGGGGCTGACGTGGTTCATATCTATGAGGCAAGAGCTGCTGTGGGGCAGATTTGGGTCAGATCTATGGGGCAGGAGCTGCTGTGGGGCTGATGTGGGTCAGATCTATGGGGCAGGAGATGCTGTGGGTCAGATCTATGGGGCAGGAGCTGCTGTGGGGAACATGT
This sequence comes from Coturnix japonica, assembly GCF_054131305.1. Classification (NCBI taxonomy): domain Eukaryota; kingdom Metazoa; phylum Chordata; class Aves; order Galliformes; family Phasianidae; genus Coturnix; species Coturnix japonica. The sequence continues at coordinate 693,210 of NW_028188962.1, forward strand.
GGGTCAGGTCTATGGGGCAGGAGCTGCTGTGGGGCAGATGTGGGTCAGATCTATGGGGCAGGAGCTGCTGTGGGGAACATGTTGGTCAGAGCTATGGGGAAGAGCTGCTGTTGGTCTGATCAATGGGGCAGGAGCAGCAGTGGGGCAGATTTGGGTAAGACCTATGGGGCAGGAGCGGCTGTGGGGCTGATGTGTGTCAGATCTATGAGGTAGTAGCTGCTGTGGGCACATGTGGGTCAGAACTATTGGGCGAAGGCTGCTGTGGGGCGCAAGTGAGGCAGAAGTACGGGGCAGGAGCTGCTGTGTGGCAAATGTGATTCAGATCTATGGGGCAGGATCTGCTGTGGGTCAGATCTATGGGGCAGGAACAGATGTGGGCCTGATGTTGGTCAGATTTATGGAGCAGGAGCTGCTGTGTTGCAGATGTGGGTCAGATCTATGGTGCAGGAGCTGCTGTGGGGCAGATGTAGGGCATATCTATGGGGCAGGAGCTGCTGTGAGGCTGATGGGTGTTAGATCTATGGGGAGGAGCTGCTGTGGTGCAGATGTGGGTCAGAGCTATGGGGCAGGAGCTGCTGTGGGGCAGAAGTGGGTAAGATCTATGGGGTAGGAGATGGTGTGTTGCAGATGTGGGTCAGATCTATGGTGTAGGAGCTGCTGTGGGGCTGATGTGGGTCAGATCTATGGGGCAGGAGCTGCTGTGGTTAAGATCTATTTGGCAGGATCTGCTGTGGGGCAGATTTGGGTCAGATCTATGGGGCAGGAGCAGCAGTGGGGCAGATGTGGTCAGATCTATGGGTCAGGAGCTGCAGTGGAGATGATGTACGTAAGATCTATGGGGCAGGAGCTGCTGTGGGGCTGCTGTGGGTCAGATCAATGGGGCTGAAGCTGCTGTGGGTCATATCTATTGGGCAGCAGCTGCTTTACATATGATGTGTGTCAGATCTATGGGGCAGGAGCTGCTGTGGGGCTGATATGGGTCAGATGTATGGGTCAGGAGCTGCTGTGTGGCTGATGAGGGTCAGATCTATGGGGCATGGGCTGCTGTGGGTCAGATCTACGGGACTGGAGCTGCAGTGGAGCACATGTGGGTCAGATCTATGGGGTAGAAGCTGCTGTGGGGCTGATGGGGGTCATATCTATAAGGCAGGAGCTGCTGTGGGGCTGACGTGGGTCAGATGTATGGGGCAGGAGCTGCTGTGCGACAGATGTGGGTCAGATCTATGGGGCAGGAGCTGCTGTGGGGCATATGTGGGTCAGATCTATGGGGCAGGAGCTGCTGTGGGGCTGATGTGGGTCAGATCCTTGGGGCTGAAGCTGCTGTGGGTCATATCTATTTGGCAGCAGCTGCTTTACATATGATGTGTGTCAGATCTATGGGGCAGGAGCTGCTGTGGGGCTGATGTGGGTCAGATCTATGGGGCAGGAGCTGTTGTGGGGCTGATGGGGGTCAGATCTATGGGGCAGGAGCTACTGTGGGGCTGATGTTGGTCTGATCTATGGGGCAGGAGCTACTGTGCGACAGATGTGGGTCAGATCTATGGGGCAGGAGCTGCTGTGCGACATATGTGGGTCAGATCTATGGGGCAGGATCTGCTGTGGGGCTGATGTGGGAAAGATCTATGGGGCAGGAGATACTGTGGGCCATATGTCGGTCCGATCTATTGGGCAGGAGCTGCTGTGGGGCGCATGTGAATCAGGTCTATGGGGCAGGAGCTGCTGTGGGTCAGATTGTCATGGTTTAATAATGTTGTAATTTTGCTATCAGTATTCCACATCATAACATCATATAAAGCATGAATAATTTTACTGAATCTGCAACTTACAGAAGAAGACTACATCTCCCAGAGAGCAACACGATGGGTCACGGGACCTGGACTCTATATTAACTCTGTCGCAGAACAGACAGACGTCTTTCGAGTTCTGGCGTTCAGGGCAGTGTGTGGGAGCCTTCAGCCGTTCGCCCAGATTCACAGTAGGCCTCGGTTACGGGACTCATTCTCTCTCCTATTTTGCTTGATTCATTAGCTCAATTTTCAATTATATTGTATTCTATTGTGTTATCCTGTATTTCGATATAGTATTTAGTAAATAAGTGTGCCTCCTTACATCGTTGCCGCTGTTTTCTTTTCTTAATTAACTTTTTCTTTTCGGCTGAGGGCCCTTCAGGGGCCCACGGCCCTTGTCACGGACGCAGGTGGATTTTTCGTTCAAACCGTGACAGATTTGGTAGCAGAGGATGGTTCCACTGTTGCAGCCACCCCCATAAGGCATTTGCCACCATCCATGAATCAGTATAAAGATGAAGCATTGGCCACCTCTCCCGTTCAGCCACATCTAAAGCCAGCTGAACAGCCTTTACCTCTGCAAATTTGACTTGATTCTCCTTTACCTTCAGTGGCCTCTGCAACTTGTCGTGTGGGGCTCCATACAGCAGCTTTCCATCTGCGATGCTTCCCTACAATACGACATGATCCGTCTGTGAATAGGGCAAATTACTTTTCGTTTTCTGGTAGCTCATTGTATGGTGGTGCCTCTTTAGCACGTGATACCTCTTCTGTAGGTGGTGTTTCAATTTTTTTACTCTCAGGCCAGTCCATGATCACTTCTAGAATTCCAGGACGGCTGAGTTTTCCCATTCCAGCTCGTTGAGTAATTAATGAAATCCACTTACTCCAAGTGGCATCAGTAGCATGATGGGTGGAGGGAACCTGTCCTTTAAACATCCAATTTATTACTGGCAAGCGAGGTGCTAGAAGAAGCTGAACCTCTGTCCCAACTACTTCAGAAGCAGCCCGAACCCCCTCATACACGGCTAAGATCTCCTTCTTAGTCGGAGTGTAGCGCTCCTCAGACCCTTTATATGCTTGACTCCAAAATCCTAGGGGTCGGCCTCGGATCCTCACATCCTGCCCCGTCCGTACTGGCCCCAAGGCCACGGCACGGGCTATTTCTTGTTTTCTCTGCTCAAAAGCCTGCTGCTGCTCAGGACCCCATGAGAAATTATTCTTCTTCTGTGTTACCTGATAGAGGGGGCTCACTATGTGGCTGTAGTTTGGGACATGCATTCTCCAAAAGCCCACTACTCCCAGAAAAGATTGGGTCTCTGTCTTGTCGGTGGGCGGAGACATAGCAGTGATTTTGTCAATCACATCTGCTGGGATGTGACGACGTCCATCTTGCCATTTTATACCTAAGAACTGGATTTCCTGGGCAGGCCCCTTCACCTTGCTGCGCTTAATGGCAAAACCAGCTTTCAAAAGAATTTGGATTATCTGTTTCCCTTTCTTGAAAACCTCTGCTGCTGTATGGCCCCACACTACAATATCATCAATATACTGCAAGTGCTCAGGAGCATCACCCTGTTCCAAAACAGCTTGGATCAATCCATGGCAAATTGTTGGGCTGTGCTTCCACCCCTGAGGTAAACGGTTCCAGGTGTACTGAATACCTCTCCAGGTAAAAGCAAACTGTGGCCTACATTTTGCAGCCAATGGGATGGAAAAGAAGGCATTAGCAATGTCAATGGTGGCATACCACCTAGCTTCTTTTGACTCCAGTTCATACTGGAGTTCTAGCATGTCTGGTACAGCAGCACTTAATGGAGGTGTGACTTCATTCAGGCCACGGTAATCCACCGTCAGCCTCCATTCCCCACTGGTTTTACACACTGGCCATATGGGGCTGTTAAAAGGCGAGTGAGTTTTGCTAATCACTCCCTGATTCTCTAATTGGCGAATTAGCTTGTGAATGGGGAGCAATGAGTCCCTATTGGTGCGGTACTGCCGTCTGTGAACCACTCTGGTGACAATTGGTACCTCTTGGTCTTTTACCTGGTGCAACCTCCCAGCACCCGCTGGGAGACCCGGCGCTCGCTGCGTTGCTTCCGTCCTCCGTTCGGGGGGTTCCGTGCGCCGGCGCTGGCGCGTGGAAAGGGGGTGTGCGGCTGGTCGCGCGCGGGCGCGTGCCAGGCCCCCTTTCGCCCGGTTTTTCCCTATCCATCCATCCATCCATGCATCCACCTTCCCGCTTCGTGGCGGCGCGGGGTAGACCTGGGCGACCATCCACCCGCTCGATCGGCGGGTGCAGTTTCCCGTCCATGCCGCGGGTAGACGTGTCGTCCGTAGCGGGGTCTCCGCCGTTCGTCCTCCCTCGGGCACGCTTGCTTCCTCCATTATTGTTGTGTGTTTTTTTTGTTTTTTGTTTTTTTTTAAATATTTTTGTTTCTTTTAAATTCTTTTTCCTTTTTTTCTCCTTTTTTCCCCATTTTTTCTTTTTTTCCCTTTTTTCCCCTTTTTAAATATTTTTTTCTTTCTTTTTTTTTAAAATTTTCTTTTCCCCATATTTCCTTATTATTTATTTAGTTATTCATGCAATTATTAATATCGCTCTTCCGCTTTCCCATCTTTTTATTACTTTTATTTTATTTTATTTTATTGTTTTATTTTACCGCGACATTTTACGATCTATCTGTACTTTTTCACACCTTCTTCCTTTCTACTTTTCTTTGACTTCTGGCTTCCCTTCCCTTCCCTTCCCTTCCCTTCCCTTCCCTTCCCTTCCCTTCCCTTCCCTTCCCTTCCCTTCCCTTCCCTTCCCTTCCCTTCCCTTCCCTTCCCTTCCCTTCCCATCCCTTCCCCTCCCTTCCCCTCCCTTCCCTTCCCCTCCCTTCCCTTCCCCTCCCTTCCCTTCCCCTCCCTTCCCTTCCCTTCCCTTCCCTTCCCTTCCCTTCCCTTCCCTTCCCTTCCCTTCCCTTCCCTTCCCTTCCCTTCCCTTCCCTTCCCTTCCCTTCCCTTCCCTTCCCTTCCCTTCCCTTCCCTTCCCTTCCCTTCCCTTCCCTTCCCTTCCCTTCCCTTCCCTTCCCTTCCCTTCCCTTCCCTTCCCTTCCCTTCCCTTCCCTTCCCCTCCCTTCCCTTCCCCTCCCTTCCCTTCCCTTCCCTTCCCTTCCCTTCCCTTCCCTTCCCTTCCCTTCCCTTCCCTTCCCTTCCCTTCCCTTCCCTTCCCTTCCCTTCCCTTCCCTTCCCTTCCCTTCCCTTCCCTTCCCTTCCCTTCCCTTCCCTTCCCTTCCCTTCCCTTCCCTTCCCTTCCCTTCCCTTCCCTTCCCTTCCCTTCCCTTCCCTTCCCTTCCCTTCCCTTCCCTTCCCTTCCCTTCCCTTCCCTTCCCTTCCCTTCCCTTCCCTTCCCTTCCCTTCCCTTCCCTTCCCTTCCCTTCTCTTTCTCCTCGTCACCCGCGCGTGAGTAGGCCCGGCACGGCCTCTGTCACGAAGAAGGGGGTCGCTTGCGTGGCCGGGGAGGGATGGAGGGGTCCGCGACGGGGTTGCGGGTATGCGGGTAGACCTGGCTGCCGGCTGGCGCCTGATCTTCCCGGCCACGCGTCCGTCTTCCACCTTCCCCCCCCCCAGTCCACACCGCACGAGTGGGAACCCGACCCGTACCCGACGGCGGCCTGCCTCCGCCTGCCCCCACCCTGGCCCTCACCCACAACCCGCCCTCTCCCGGACGCATCTCGCCCGACCGGCCCGCGACCGTGTTTTTTTATTTGTTTGTTTGTCTTTGTTTTTGTTTTTTTTTTTTTGTTTGGTCGGTCGGTCACTCGCTTGGTTATTTGTTTGGACCCGATTGGCCCGTTTGGTTTTTTTCTTTTCTTTCCTTTTTCCGCCGGGGTGCTCCTGACGGCTCAGCCCAATGGCGGCTCGACTCGGCGACCGGAGCCCGCCAAAACGCCTCGCCACCCCCCAGCCCCACCGCCACCACCGCCACCACCTCCTCCTCCCGCTGAAAATCCCACGTACCGTTCCACCTCATCTGCCGGCTGGGAGAGAGGCTAGGCGCGAACCCCGCGGGGGACGCGGCCGCCTCCCGCCGGCCCACCTCTCGTCGCTGCCGTCTTCCCGCCGCTCTTTCGCCATCCCTCGCCACGCGGCCTGCCCGCAGTCCGGATATCCGGCCCGAACGGACCCCTGGTGGGCGGGGACCGCGCACATTCCTGCAGAGCCGGGGAGGCGGGCGGGAGGCGGGCGGCTTTTTCAAAAACTAAAAAAGGGGAAAGTAAAGAAGAACCCACGAGAAAAACAAACAAACAAACAAACAAACAAACGGAAAATAATAAAACCGAGAGGGCGCGTGGGGGCACGGACAAACAATCGAACGGACCAAAGTACGAACGAACCGACGAACAAACAAACACGCAGACAAAAGGGCAAAACCGCGATGGCGGTGGCGGGACGGCCAGCTTCAAGCAAGGCCGAACCGAGAAGCCCGGGTCCGCCCCGACCCGGCGTCTCCGTGGCGCCTCCGGTGCTCCGGCACGGTCAACACAGCTCGACCCCTGGCCATCGCGGCTCGAGTGCACCGGCACGGTCCAGCCTCTCCCGGCGGGCTCCGCTCGGCTCGGACGTTCCGCGGAAGTGGCCATGTGTCGCTCTCGTGGCGGCTCCTCTGCGCTGGCACTGTCTACCCGGCTCCGAGCGTCTCCGTAAAGTGGGGGGGGGGGGGGGGCACGGCGTCGGCGGCTAGGCGTCGCTTCCCATGCGTCTCGACTAGGTCAGCACAGTCTACCCGGCTCCGAGCGGGACGTGGTGCTCGGCGGCGGCTGAAAGAGGTCGCTGCCTATGCAGCTCGACTAGGTCAGCACGGTCTACCCGGCTCCGAGCAGGCCGTGGTGCTCGGCGGGGCCTGCTAGAGGTCGCTGCCTATGCGGCTCGACTAGGTCGGCACGGTCTACCCTGCTCCGTGCGTGCGCGAGGGCTCGGCGGCGGTCGCTAGGTGTCGCTGCACGTCTGCCAGCCCGTCCGTCAGCGACCTCTAGCGTCCGTGGAGGAGCAGGGTAGACCGTGCCGACGTGTGGGTCAGATCTATGGGGCAGGAGCTGCTGTGGGGCTGATGTGGGTTAGATCTATGGGGCAGGAGCTGTTGTGGGGCTGATGGGGGTCAGATCTATGGGGCAGGAGCTGCTGTGGGGCTGATGTGGGTCAGATCTATGGGGCAGGAGCTGCTGTGGGGCTGATGTGGGTCAGATCTATGGGGCAGGAGCTGCTGTGGGGCTGATGTGGGTTAGATCTATGGGGCAGGAGCTGTTGTGGGGCTGATGGGGGTCAGATCTATGGGGCAGGAGATGCGGTGGGTCAGATCTATGGGGCAGGAGATGCTTTGGGGCAGATGTGGGTCAAATCTATGGGGCAGGAGCTGCTCTGGGGCTGATGTGGGTCAGATCTATTGGGCAGCAGCTGCTTTACATATGATGTGTGTCAGATCTATGGGGCAGGAGCTACTGTGGGGCTGATGTTGGTCTGATCTATGGGGCAGGAGCTGCTGCGGGGCTGATTTGGGTCAGATCTATGTGGCAGGTGCTGCTGTGGGGCTGATGTGGGTTAGATCTATGGGGCAGGAGCTGTTGTGGGGCTGATGTGGGTTAGATCTATGGGGCAGGAGCTGTTGTGGGTCATATCTACTGGGCAGCAGCTGCTTTACATATGATGTGTGTCAGATCTATGGGACAGGAGCTACTGTGGGGCTGATGTTGGTCTGATCTATGGGGCAGGAGCTGCTGCGGGGCTGATTTGGGTCAGATCTATGGGGCAGGAGCTGCTGTGGGGCTGATGTGGGTTAGATCTATGGGGCAGGAGCTGTTGTGGGGCTGATGGGGGTCAGATCTATGGGGCAGGAGATGCTGTGGGTCAGATCTATGGGGCAGGAGATGCTGTGGGTCAGATCTATGGGGCAGGAGCTGCTGTGGGGAACATGTGTGTCAGGTCTATGGGGCAGGATCTGCTGTGGGGCAGATGTGGGTCAGATCTATGGGTCAGCAGCTGCTGTGGGTCTGATGTGGGTCAGATCTATGGGTCAGCAGCTGCTGTGGGTCTGATGTGGGTCAGATCTATGGGGCAGGAGCTGCTGTGAGGCTGATGGGTGTTAGATCTATGGGGAGGAGCTGCTGTGGTGCAGATGTGGGTCAGAGCTATGGGGCAGGAGCTGCTGTGGAGCTGATGTGGGTCAGATCTATGGGGCAGGAGCTGCTGTAGTTAAGATCTATTTGGCAGGATCTGCTGTGGGGCAGAATTGGGTCAGATCTATGGGGCAGGAGCTGCAGTGGAGATGATGTACGTCAGATCTATGGGTCAGGAGCTGCTGTGGGGCTGCTGTGGGTTAGATCTATGGGGCAGGAGCTGTTGTGGGTCATATCTATTGGGCAGCAGCTGCTTTACATATGATGTGTGTCAGATCTATGGGGCCGGAGCTGCTGTGGGGCTGATGGGGGTCAGATCTATGGGGCAGGAGCTACTGTGGGGCTGATGTGGGTCAAATCAATGGGGCAGAGCTGCTCCTGGGAACATGTGGGTCAGATCTATGGGGCAGGAGCTGCTGTGGGGCTGATGTGGGTCAGATCCTTGGGGCTGAAGCTGATGTGGGTCATATCTACTGGGCAGCAGCAGCTTTACATATGATGTGTGTCAGATCTATGGGGCAGGATCTGCTGTGGGGCTGATGTGGGTTAGATCTATGGGGCAGGAGCTTTTGTGGGGCTGATGGGGGTCAGATCTATGGGGCAGGAGCTACTGTGAGGCTGATGGGGGTCAGATCTATGGGGCAGGAGCTACTGTGGGGCTGATGTTGGTCTGATCTATGGGGCAGGAGCTGCTGTGCGACAGATGTGGGTCAGATCTATGGGGCAGGTGCTGCTGTGCGACATATGTGAGTCAGATCTATGGGGCAGGATCTGCTGTGGGGCTGATGTGGGAAAGATCTATGGGGCAGGAGATGCTTTGGGGCAGATGTGGGTCAGATCTATGGGGCAGGAGGTTCTGTGGGGCTGATGTGGGTCAGATCCTTGGGGCTGAAGCTGCTGTGGGTCATATCTATTGGGCAGCAGCTGCTTTACATATGATGTGTGTCAGATCTATGGGGCAGGAGCTGCTGTGGGGCTGATGTGGGTTAGATCTATGGGGCAGGAGCTGTTGTGGGGCTGATGGGGGTCAGATCCTTAGGGCAGGAGCTACTGTGGGGCTGATGTTGGTCTGATCTATGGGGCAGGAGCTGCTGCGGGGCTGATTTGGGTCAGATCTATGGGGCAGGAGCTGCTGTGGTTCTGATGTGGGTTAGATCTATGGGGCAGGAGCTGTTGTGGGGCTGATGGGGGTCAAATCTATGGGGCAGGAGATGCTGTGGGTCAGATCTATGGGGCAGGAGCTGCTGTGGGGAACATGTGTGTCAAAACTATGGGGCAGGATCTGCTGTGGGGCAGATGTGGGTCAGATCTATGGGTCAGCAGCTGCTGTGGGTCTGATGTGGGTCAGATCTATGGGTCAGCAGCTGCTGTAGGTCTGATGTGTGTCAGATCTATGGGGCAGGAGCTGCTGTGGGTCAGATCTATGGGGCAGGAACAGATGTGGGCCTGATGTTGGTCAGATTTATGGAGCAGGAGCTGCTGTGTTGCAGATGTGGGTCAGATCTATGGTGCAGGAGCTGCTGTGGGGCAGATGTAGGGCATATCTATGGGGCAGGAGCTGCTGTGAGGCTGATGGGTGTTAGATCTATGGGGAGGAGCTGCTGTGGTGCAGATGTGGGTCAGAGCTATGGGGCAGGAGCTGCTGTGTGGCAGATGTGGGTCAGATCTATGGTGTAGGAGATGCTGTGGGGCTGATGTGGGTCAGATCTATGGGGCAGGAGCTGCTGTGGTTAAGATCTATTCGGCAGGATCTGCTGTGGGGCAGATTTGGGTCAGATCTATGGGGCAGGAGCTGCAGTGGAGATGATGTACGTCAGATCTATGGGGCAGGAGCTGCTGTGGGGCTGATGTGGGTTATATCTATGGGGCAGGAGCTGTTGTGGGGCTGATGGGGTCAGATCTATGGGGCAGCAGCTACTGTGGGGCTGATGTTTGTCTGATCTATGGGGCAGGAGCTGCTGCGGGGCTGATTTGGGTCAGATCTATGGGGCAGGAACTGCTGTGGGGCTGATGTGGGTTAGATCTATGGGGCAGGAGCTCTTGTGGGGCAGATGGGTGTCAGATCTATGGGGCAGGAGATGCTGTGGGTCAGATTTATGGAGCAGGAGCTGCTGTGTTGCAGATGTGGGTCAGATCTATGGTGCAGGAGCTGCTGTGGGGCAGATGTGGGTCAGAGCTATGGGGCAGGAGCTGCTGTGTGGAAGATGTGGGTCAGATCTATGGGGCAGGAGCTGCTGTGGGGCTGATGTGGGTCAGATCTATGGGGCAGGAGCTACTGTGGTTAAGATCTATTTGGCAGGATCTGCTGTGGGGCAGATTTGGGTCAGATCTATGGGGCAGGAGCTGCAGTGGAGATGATGTACGTCAGATCTATGGGGCAGGAGTTGCTGTGGGGCTGATGTGGGTCAGATCCTTGGGACTGAAGCTGCTGTGGGTCATATCTATTGGGCAGCAGCTGCTTTACATATGATGTGTGTCAGATCTATGGGACAGGAGCTGCTGTGGGGCTGATGTGGGTTAGATCTATGGGGCAGGAGCTGTTGTGGGGCTGATGGGGGTCAGATCTATGGGGCAGGAGCTGCTGTGGGTCAGATCTATGGGGCAGGAGCTGCTGTGGGGTACATGTGGGTCAGGTCTGTGGGGCAGGAGCTGCTGTGGGGCAGATGTGGGTCAGATCTATGGGTCAGCAGCTGCTGTGGGTCTGATGTGGGTCAGATCTATGGGGCAGGAGCTGCTGTGGGGCTGATGTGGGTCAGATCTATGGGGCAGGAGCTGCTGTGGGGCAGAAATGGGTAAGTACTATGGGGTAGGAGCTGCTGTGGTTAAGATCTATTTGGCAGGATTTGCTGTGGGGCAGATTTGGTTCAGATCTATGGGGCAGGAGCTGCAGTGGAGATGATGTACGTCAGATCTATGGGGCTGGAGCTGCTGTGGGGCTGCTGTGGGTTAGATCTATGGGGCAGGAGCTGTTGTGGGTCATATCTATTGGGCAGCAGCTGCTTTACATATGATGTGTGTCAGATCTATGGGGCCGGAGCTGCAGTGGGGCTGATGGGGGTCAGATCTATGGGGAGGGAGCTACTGTGGGGCTGATGTGGGTCAAATCAATTTGGCAGAGCTGCTCTTGGGAACATGTGGGTCAGATCTACGGGGCAGGAGCTGCTGTGGGGCTGATGTGGGTCAGATCCTTGGGGCTGAAGCTGCTGTGGGTCATATCTATTGGGCAGCAGCTGTTTACATATGATGTGTGTCAGATCTATGGGGCAGGAGCTGCTGTGGGGAACATGTGGGTCAGGTCTATGGGGCAGGAGCTGCTGTGGGGCAGATGTGGGTCAGATCTATGGGTGAGCAGCTGCTGTGGGTCTGATGTGGGTCAGATCTATGGGGCAGGAACTGCTGTGGGGCTGATGTGGGTCTGATCTATGGGGCAGGAACTGCTGTGGGTCAGATCTATGGGGCAGGAACAGATGTGGGCCTGATGTTTGTCAGATTTATGGAGCAGGAGCTGCTGTGTTGCAGATGTGGGTCAGATCTATGGTGTAGGAGCTACTGTGGGGCAGATGTAAGGCTTATCTATGGGGCAGGAGCTGCTGTGAGGCTGATGGGTGTTAGATCTATGGGGAGGCGCTGCTGTGGTGAAGATGTGGGTCAGAGCTATCGGGCAGGAGCTGCTGTGTGGCAGATGTGGGTCAGATCTATGGTGTAGGAGCTGCTGTGGGGCTGATGTGGGTCAGATCTATGGGGCAGGAGCTGCTGTGGTTAAGATTTATTTGGCAGGATCTGCTGTGCGGCAGATTTGGGTCAGATCTATGGGGCAGGAGCTGCAGTGGAGATGATGTACGTCAGATCTATGGGGCAGGAGCTACTGTGGGGCTGATGTTGGTCTCATCTATGGGGCAGGAGCTGCTGTGCGACAGATGTGGGTCAGATCTATGGGGCAGGTGCTGCTGTGCGACATATGTGGGTCAGATCTATGGGGCAGGATCTGCTGTGGGGCTGATGTGGGAAAGATCTATGGGGCAGGAGATGCTTTGGGGCAGATGTGGGTCAGATCTATGGGGCAGGAGTTGCTGTGGGGCTGATGTGGGTCAGATCCTTGGGGCTGAAGCTGCTGTGGGTCATATCTATTGGGCAGCAGCTGTTTACATATGATGTGTGTCAGATCTACGGGGCAGAAGCTGCTGTGGGGCTGATGTGGGTTAGATCTATGGGGCAGGAGCTGTTGTGGGGCTGATGGGGTCAGATCTATGGGGCAGGAGCTTCTGTGGGGCTGATGTTGGTCTGATCTATGGGGCAGGAGCTGCTGCGGGGCTGATTTGGGTCAGATCTATGGGGCAGGAGCTGCTGTGGGGCTGATGTGGGTTAGATCTATGGGGCAGGAGCTGTTGTGGTGCTGATGTGGGTCAAATCTATGGGGCAGGAGCTGTTGTGGGGCTGATGGGGGTTAGATCTATGGGGCAGGAGCTGTTGTGGGGCTGATGTGGGTCAAATCTATGGGGCAGGAGCTGTTGTGGGGCTGATGGGGGTTAGATCTATGGGGCAGGAGATGCTGTGGGTCAGATCTATGGGGCAGGAACAGATGTGGGCCTGATGTTGGTCAGAACTATGGAGCAGGAGCTGCTGTGGGGCAGATTTGAATCTGATCTATAGGGCAGGAGCTGCTGTGGGTCAGATCTAGGGGCAGGAGCTGCTGTGGGGCACATGTGAGTTAGATCTATGGGGCAGGAGATGGTGTGGGGCAGATGTGGGTCAGATCTATGAGGCAGGATCTCCTGGGGGCTGATGTGGTTCAGATCTGTGGGGTAAAATCTGCTGTGGGGCAGATGTGGTTCAGATCTATGGGGCAGGAGATGCTGTGGGTCACATCTATGGGGCAGGAGCTGCTGTGGGGCAGATGTGGGTCTGATCTATGGGTCAGCAGCAGTTGTGGGTCTGATGTGGGTCAGATCTATGGGTCAGGAGCTGCTGTGGGGCAGATGTGGGTCTGTTCTATGGGGCAAGAGCTGCTGTGGTGCAGATGTGGGTTAGATCTATGGGGCCGGAGCTGCTGTGGGGCAGATACGGTTAAGATCTATGTAGCGGGAGATGCTGTGGGGCTGATGAGGGTCAGAACTATGGGGCAGGAGCTGATGTGGGGCTGTTGTTGGTCAGATCTATAGGGCAGGAGCTGCTCTGGGGCATATGTGGGTCAGATCTATGGGGCAGGATCTCCTGTGGGGCTGCTGTGGGTTAGATCTATGGGGCAGGAGCTGTTGTGGGGCAGATGTGGGTCAGATCTATGGGGCAGGAGCTGCTGTGGGGCTGATGTGGGTCAGATCCTTGGGGCTGAAGCTGCTGTGGGTCATATCTATTGGGCAGCAGCTGCTTTACATATGATGTGTGTCAGATCTATGGGGCAGGAGCTGCTGTGGGGCAGATGTGGGTCAGATCAATGGGGCAGGGGCTGCTGTGGGGCTGATACGGTTAAGATCTATGTAGCGGGAGATGCTGTGGGGCTGATGAGGGTCAGATCTATGGGGCAGGAGCTGATGTGGGGCTGATGTTGGTCAGATCTATAGGGCAGGAGTTGCAGTGGGGCTGATGTGGGTCAGATCTATGGGGCAGGATCTCCTGTGGGGCTGATGTGGGTCAAATCAATGGGGAAGAGCTGCTCTGGGGCACATGTGGGTCAGATCTATGGAGCAGGAGCTGCTGTGGGGCAGATTTGAATCAGATCTATAGGGCAGGAGCTGCTGTGGGTCAGATCTATGGAGCAGGAGCTGCTGTGGGGCAGATTTGAATCAGATCTATAGGGCAGGAGCTGCTGTGGGTCAGATCTATGGAGCAGGAGCTGTTGTGGGTCATATCTATTGGGCAGCAGCTGCTTTACATATGATGTGTGTCAGATCTATGGGGCAGGAGCTGCTGTGGGGCTGATGTTGGTCTGATCTATGGGGCAGGAGGTGCTGCGGGGCTGATTTGGGTCAGATCTATGGGGCAGGAGCTGCTGTGGGGCTGATGTGGGTCAGATCTATGGGGCAGGAGCTGTTGTGGGGCTGATGGGGGTCAGATCTATGGGGCAGGAGATGCTCTGGGTCAGATCTATGGGGCAGGAGCTGCTGTGGGGAACATGTGGGTCAGGTCTATGGGGCAGGAGCTGCTGTGGGGCAGATGTGGGTCAGATCTATGGGGCAGGAGCTGCTGTGGGTCAGATCTATGGGGCAGGAACAGATGTGGGCCTGATGTTGGTCAGATTTATGGAGCAGGAGCTGCTGTGGGGCTGATGTGGGTCAGATCTATGGTGCAGGAGCTGCTGTGGGGCAGATGTAGGGCTTATCTATGGGGCAGGAGCTGCTGTGAGGCTGATGGGTGTTAGATCAATGGGGAGGAGCTGCTGTGGTGCAGATGTGGGTCAGAGCTATGGGGCAGGAGCTGCTGTGGGGCAGAAGTGGGTAAGATCTATGAGGTAGGAGATGGTGTGTGGCAGATGTGGGTCAGATCTATGGTGTAGGAGCTGCTGTGGGGCTGATGTGGGTCAGATCTATGGGGCAGGAGCTGCTGTGGTTAAGATCTATTTGGCAGGATCTGCTGTGGGGCAGATTTGGGTCAGATCTATGGGGCAGGAGCTGCTGTGTGGCAAATGTGGGTCAGATCTATGGGGCAGGAGCTGCTGTGTGGCAAATGTGGGTCAGATCTATGGGGCAGGAGCTGTTGTGGGTCAGATCTATGTGGCAGGAACAGATGTGGGCCTGATGTTGGTCAGATTTATGGAGCAGGAGCTGCTGTGTTGCAGATGTGGGTCAGATCTATGGTGCAGGAGCTGCTGTGGGGCAGATGTAGGGCTTATCTATGGGGCAGGAGCTGCTGTGAGGCTGATGGGTGTTAGATCTATGGGGAGGAGCTGCGGTGGTGCAGATGTGGGTCACATCTATTGGTCAGGAGCTGCTGTGTCTGCTGTGGGTCAGTTCTATGGGGCGGGAGATGCTGTGGGGCTGATGTGGGTCAAATCAATGGGGCAGAACTGCTCTGGGGCACATGTGGGTCAATCTATGGAGCAGGACCTGCTGTGCGGCAGATTTGAAACAGATCTATAGGGCAGGAGCTGCTGTGGGTCAGATCTATGGGGCAGGAGCTGCTGTGGGGCACATGTGAGTTAGATCTATGGGGCAGGAGATGGTATGGGGCAGATTTGGGTCAGATGTATGGGGCGGGAGCTGATGTGGGGCTGATGTTGGTCAGATCTATAGGGCAGGAGCTGCAGTGGGGCTGATGTGGGTCAGATCTATAGGGCAGGAGCTGCAGTGGGGCTAATGTGGGTCAAATCAATGGGGCAGAGCTGCTCTGGGGCACATGTGGGTCAGATCTATGGAGCAGGAGCTGCTGTGGGGCAGATTTGAATCAGATCTTTAGGGCAGGAGCTGCTGTGGGTCAGATCTATGGAGCAGGAGCTGCTGTGGGGCAGATTTGAATCAGATCTATAGCGCAGGAGCTGCAGTGGGGCTGATGTGGTCAGATCTATGGGTCAGGAGCTGCAGTGGAGATGATGTACGTCAGATTTATGGGGCAGGGGCTGCTCTGGGGCTGCTGTGGGTCAGATCAATGGGGCAGGAGCTGCTGTGGGTCAGATGTGGGTCAGATCTATAGGTCAGGAGCTGCTATGGCTGCTGTGGTTCAGTTCTATGGGGCAGGAGCTGCTGTGGGGCAGATTTGAATCAGATCTATAGGGCAGGAGCTGCTGTGGGTCAGATCTATGGATCAGGAGCTGCTGTGGGGCACATGTGAGTTAGATCTATGGGGCAGGAGATGGTGTGGGGCAGATGTGGGTCAGATCTATGGGGCAGGAGCAGCAGTGGGGCAGATGTGGTCAGATCTATGGGTCAGGAGCTGCAGTGGAGATGATGTACGTCAGATCTATGGGGCAGGAGCAGCAGTGGGGCAGATGTGGGTCAGATCTATGGGGCAGGAGCTGCTGTGCGACAGATGTGGGTCATATCTATGGGGCAGGAGCTGCTGTGGGGCTGATGTGGGTCAGATCCTTGGGGCTGAAGCTGCTGTGGGTCATATCTATTGGGCAGCAGCTGCTTTACATATGATGTGTGTCAGATCTATGGGGCAGGAGCTGCTGTGGGGCAGATGTGGGTCAGATCTATGGGGCAGGGGCTGCTTTGGGGCAGATGTGTGTCAGATCTATGGGGCAGGAGCTGCTGTGGAGCAGATGTGGGTCAGATCTATGGGGCAGGAGCTGCTGTGGGTCAGATGTGGGTCAGATCTATAGGTCAGGAGCTGCTGTGGCTGCTGTGGGTCAGTTCTATGGGGCAGGAGCTGCTGTGGGTCAGATGTGGGTCAAATCAATGGGGCAGAGCTGCTGTGGTGCTGATGTGGGTTAGATCTATGGAGCAGGAGCTGCTGTGGGGCACATTTGAATCAGATCTATAGGGCAGGAGCTGCAGTGGGGCTGATGTGGTCAGATCTATGGGTCAGGAGCTGCAGTGGAGATGATGTACGTCAGATCTATGGGGCAGGGGCTGCTGTGGGGCTGCTGTAAGTCAGATCAATGGGGCAGGCCTGCTGTGGGTCAGATGTGGGTCTGATCTATAGGTCAGGAGCTGCTGTGGCTGCTGTGGTTCAGTTCTATGGGGCAGGAGCTGCTGTGGGGCAGATTTGAATCAGATCTATAGGGCAGGAGCTGCTGTGGGTCAGATCTATGGATCAGGAGCTGCTCTGGGGCACATGTGAGTTAGATCTATGGGGCAGGAGATGGTGTGGGGCAGATGTGGGTCAGATCTATGGGGCAGGATCTCCTGGGGGCTGATGTGGGTCAGATCTGTGGGGTAAAATCTGCTGTGGGGCTGATGTGGGTCAGATCTATAGGGCAGGAGCTGCAGTGGGGCTGATGTGGGTCAAATCAATGGGGCAGAGCTGCTCTGGGGCACATGTGGGTCAGATCTATGGAGCAGGAGCTGCTGTGGGGCAGATTTGAATCAGATCTATAGGGCAGGAGCTGCTGTGGGTCAGATCTATGGAGCAGGAGCTGCTGTGGGGCTCATGTGAGTTAGATCTAGGGGGCAGGAGATGGTGTGGGGCAGTTGTGGGTCAGATCTATGGGGCAGGATCTCCTGGGGGCTGATGTGGGTCAGATCTGTGGGGTAAAATCTGCTGTGGGGCAGATGTGGTTCAGATCTATGGGGCAGGAGCTTCTGTGAGGTTGATGTGGGTCAGATCTATGGGTCAGGAGCTGCTGTGGGGCAGATGTGGGTCAGTTCTATGGGGCAGGAGCTGCTGTGGGGCAGATGTGGGTCAGATCTATGGGGCAGGGGCTGCTGTGGGGCAGATGTAGGTCAGATCTATGGGGCAGGAGCTGCTGTGGGTCAGATGTGGGTCAGATCTATAGGTCAGGAGCTGCTGTGGCTGCTGTGGGTCAGTTCTATGGGGCAGGAGATGCTGTGGGACTGATGTGGGTCAAATCAATGGGGCAGAGCTGCTCTGGGGCACATGTGGGTCAGATCTATGGGGCAGGAGCTGCAGTGGGGCAGATTTGAATCAGATCTATAGGGCAGGAGCTGCTGTGGGTCAGATCTATGGAGCAGGAGCTGCTGTGGGGCACATGTGAGTTAGATCTAGGGGGCAGGAGATGGTGTGGGGCAGATGTGGGTCAGATCTATGGGGCAGGATCTCTGGGGGCTGATGTGGGTCAGATCTGTGGGGTAAAATCTGCTGTGGGGCAGATGTGGTTCAGATCTATGGGGCAGGAGCTTCTGTGGGGTTGATGTGGGTCAGATCTATGGGTCAGGAGCTGCTGATGCAGATGTGGGTCAGTTCTATGGGGCAGGAGCTGCTGTGGGGCAGATGTGGGTCAGATCTATGGGGCAGGAGATGCTGTGGGGCTGATGTGGTCAGATCTATGGGTCAGGATCTGCAGTGGAGATGATATACGTCAGATCTATAGGGCAGGGGCTGCTGTGGGGCTGCTGTGGGTCAGATCAATGGGGCAGGAGCTGCTGTGGGTCAGATGTGGGTCAGATCTATAGGTCAGGAGCTGCTGTGGCTGCTGTGGTTCAGCTCTATGGGGCAGGAGATGCTGTGGGGCTGATGTGGGTCAAATCAATGGGGCAGAGCTTCTCTGGGGCACATGTGGGTCAGATCTATGGAGCAGGAGCTGCTGTGGGACAGATTTGAATCAGATCTATAGGGCAGGAGCTGCTGTGGGTCAGATCTATGGAGCAGGAGCTGCTGTGGGGCACATGTGAGTTAGATCTATGGGGCAGGAGATGGTGTGGGGCAGATTTGGGTCAGATGTATGGGTCAGGAGCTGCTGTGTGGCTGATGAGGGTCAGATCTATGGGGCATGGGCTGCTGTGGGTCAGATCTACGGGACTGGTGCTGCAGTGGAGCACATGTGGGTCAGATCTATGGGGTAGAAGCTGCTGTGGGGCTGATGGGGGTCATATCTATAAGGCAGGAGCTGCTGTGGGGCTGACGTGGGTCAGATCTATGAGGCAGGAGCTGCTGTGGGGCAGATTTGGGTCAGATCTATGGGGCAGGGGCTGCTGTGGGGCAGATGTGGGTCAGATCTATGGGGCAGGAGCTGCTGTGGGGCAGATGTGGGTCAGATCTATGGGGCAGGAGCTGCTGTGGGGCAGATGTGGGTCAGATCTATGGGGCAGGGGCTGCTGTGGGGCAGATGTGGGTCAGATCTATGGGGCAGGAGCTGCTGTGGGTCAGATGTGGGTCAGATCTATAGGTCAGGAGCTGCTGTGGCTGCTGTGGGTCAGTTCTATGGGGCAGGAGATGCTGTGGGGCTGATGTGGGTCAAATCAATGGGGCAGAGCTGCTCTGGGGCACATGTGGGTCTGATCTATGGGGCAGGAGCTGCAATGGGGCAGATTTGAATCAGATCTATAGGGCAGGAGCTGCTGTGGGTCAGATCTATGGAGCAGGAGCTGCTGTGGGGCACATGTGAGTTAGATCTAGGGGGCAGGAGATGGTGTGGGGCAGATGTGGGTCAGATCTATGGGGCAGGATCTCTGGGGGCTGATGTGGGTCAGATCTGTGGGGTAAAATCTGCTGTGGGGCAGATGTGGTTCAGATCTATGGGGCAGGAGCTTCTGTGGGGTTGAT
This sequence comes from Coturnix japonica, assembly GCF_054131305.1. Lineage (NCBI taxonomy): Eukaryota > Metazoa > Chordata > Aves > Galliformes > Phasianidae > Coturnix > Coturnix japonica. The sequence continues at coordinate 712,252 of NW_028188962.1, forward strand.
GTGGGTCAGATCTATGGGTCAGGAGCTGCTGATGCAGATGTGGGTCAGTTCTATGGGGCAGGAGCTGCTGTGGGGCAGATGTGGGTCAGATCTATGGGGCAGGAGATGCTGTGGGGCTGATGTGGTCAGATCTATGGGTCAGGATCTGCAGTGGAGATGATATACGTCAGATCTATTGGGCAGGGGCTGCTGTGGGGCTGCTGTGGGTCAGATCAATGTGGCAGGAGCTGCTGTGGGTCAGATGTGGGTCAGATCTATAGGTCAGGAGCTGCTGTGGCTGCTGTGGTTCAGCTCTATGGGGCAGGAGATGCTGTGGGTCTGATGTGGGTCAAATCATTGGGGCAGAGCTTCTCTGGGGCACATGTGGGTCAGATCTATGGAGCAGGAGCTGCTGTGGGGCAGATTTGAATCAGATCTATAGGGCAGGAGCTGCTGTGGGTCAGATCTATGGAGCAGGAGCTGCTGTGGGGCACATGTGAGTTAGATCTATGGGGCAGGAGATGGTGTGGGGCAGATTTGGGTCAGATGTATGGGTCAGGAGCTGCTGTGTGGCTGATGAGGGTCAGATCTATGGGGCATGGGCTGCTGTGGGTCAGATCTACGGGACTGGAGCTGCAGTGGAGCACATGTGGGTCAGATCTATGGGGTAGAAGCTGCTGTGGGGCTGATGGGGGTCATATCTATAAGGCAGGAGCTGCTGTGGGGCTGACGTGGGTCAGATCTATGAGGCAGGAGCTGCTGTGGGGCAGATTTGGGTCAGATCTATGGGGCAGGGGCTGCTGTGGGGCAGATGTGGGTCAGATCTATGGGGCAGGAGCTGCTGTGGGGCAGATGTGGGTCAGATCTATGGGGCAGGAGCTGCTGTGGGGCAGATGTGGGTCAGATCTATGGGGCAGGGGCTGCTGTGGGGCAGATGTGGGTCAGATCTATGGGGCAGGAGCTGCTGTGGGTCAGATGTGGGTCAGATCTATAGGTCAGGAGCTGCTGTGGCTGCTGTGGGTCAGTTCTATGGGGCAGGAGATGCTCTGTGGCTGATGTGGGTCAAATCAATGGGGCAGAGCTGCTCTGGGGCACATGTGGGTCAGATCTATGGAGCAGGAGCTGCTGTGGGGCAGATTTGAATCAGATCTATAGGGCAGGAGCTGCAGTGGGGCTGATGTGGTCAGATCTATGGGTCAGGAGCTGCAGTGGAGATGATGTACGTCAGATCTATGGGGCAGGGGCTGATGTGGGGCTGCTGTGGGTCAGATCAATGGGGCAGGAGCTGCTGTGGGTGAGATGTGGGTCAGATCTATAGGTCAGGAGCTGCTGTGGCTGCTGTGGTTCAGTTCTATGGGGCAGGAGCTGCTGTGGGGCAGATTTGAATCAGATCTATAGGGCAGGAGCTGCTGTGGGTCAGATCTATGGAGCAGTGTTATGGTTTTGCAATTTGGTTGGTGTTGGTATTCCACATCAGAACACCATGCCTAATAATGGGAGTAAAGGGGACAAGTTTTTTTTTTCTGTGAACTGCCTTAATGAGCATGTGGGGAGGGGCACCGGAAGGGAAGTGAGGAAGGGGACGGGGTTGCTGGACCGGCTCCCTGCGAGGAGACAACGTGGTCAGACCTTCCTGCCTTCCACAGCTCCATCGGTGAGATTGGGGACTTGGTACTCTCTTTGTTGAAATTCTCTTGTTGTTGTTTAGTGTTATTAGGTTATTAAACTGCCATTCGTTCTCAGATCACCTTTTTCCTCCCTTATTTTTTGTTAGACCTAATCGCAATCTCCCTTCCCTTCCCCTCTTCTGAACTGCACGTGGCCGGGCCGGGCCACGCCGCACTCTGCCGTACCCTGCCGCTAGAGAAAAGGGGGGGAGGGGGCTTTTGTTCCTGCTGCCCCGGGTTTTGTGCCCCTGTCCCGGAGTGAGCTCTAGAGAGAACTCCGTGACATTTTTGGTGGAGAATGCGGGCAGAGCTCAGGGCAATGTTTTGGGCAGTAATTAGGTGGTTTTCTCAGCAGCCCTGTATGTAGGACTGATAGTCCGTAGGTTCCTGTGGTCCTGGCTTAAGGACTTCCTGATGTTGGGGGTAGGGGTAGATTTATTAAGCCGATGGCTGGCAGGGATAGAGATATCTGCCTGGCTCCCTTCCAGACTAACGAACATCACAGGCACCGTGCTTGAACTGGCTCACGAATGCTCTGAATTCCTTAAGTATGACTGGGGTGTCAATTGGAATACTGTGTTGTTAGTCTCTCTAATTGTAGTAGTTTACTATAAATTGCAGAGAGACTTGCAAAGAATAGTGCAGAGAGACTCAGGAAAAGGGCCAGAAGCATCGGGACCCTCAGTATCAGGTAATCTCACCCCTGAACACCAGAGGGACCTTGGGAAATTAATAGAACCCCTGAGTGAGTGTGGGAGATCAGGGGGATCTCAGATCGAATGGCTTATGAAAAAGATAGAGAGTCTCGAGAATGAGATCCAAACCCTAAGGGGAAGGCAACAAGTTAATCCCAGCCGACCACAGGAAGCACCAGCATCAGTGTCAGTCGCCCCAGTGGAAGGCCAGAGATGGGAACGTGTGTCCTCACGTCTGGAACGGATGGAGGAAGTAGAGGAAGATCCGGGCGAGGGACCCTCCCCAAAACCACCAAGGAAGGCAACTCAGAAGACTAACAGACATGGAGAAGATAGTGACGATGAAGGCCAGAGATGGGAACGTGTGCCCTCACGTCTGGAACGGATGGAGGAAGTAGAGGAAGATCCTGGTGAGGGACCCTCCCCAAAACCACCGAGAAAGGCAACCCAGAAGACTAACAGACGTGGAGAAGATAGTGATGATGAGGGAAAAGTCACTGCTTCCTCTACTCGTAAACCTCTGAAAATTACTGAAATCCAAAGTGCGAGAAAGGAGTTTGCCCGACTCCCAGGTGAACGCCTTGTCACTTGGCTGCTCCGGTGTTGGGACAATGGGGCCTCCTGCATGTCTCTAAGCTGCGATGAGGCTCGTCAATTAGGAAACATCGCTCGAGACTCATCTATTGATAGAGGGATCAGCAGATGTCTCGATGGAGTCGCCAATCTCTGGGAGAGGATTCTATCAGCTGTAAAGGCAACCGGTCTTCTCAAAAGTGATTTGGAGCCTGTACTGGAAAAATGGAGTACAGCTGAGGAAGGTATCCAGTACCTGAGAGAAATGGCTGTGGCAGAAATGCTGTTCGATCCCACGTTTGTCCCTGGGGACCCAGAGGATCACCATGACCCAGAAAAGGTGAGCGGTACTCCGGAAATATGCAAGAAACTCATACGGTCAGCACCAGTGAAGTATTCCAGTGTACTGTTAACGAACTCTAACAGGTATGATGAGCTGGATAGGAGACCTGAAATTTTTGAGCTCATCCTTTCACTGCAAAATATCGAATACTCACTACTGCCACACCGTACCACCATCGCAGCCATCTGTAAAATGGTGGATAGAATGGACCGAATGGAGAAAAGACAGGACAACATGCAGAAGAGCTGGTCTGCGGCAAGGAACCACAGTGAACCTGTGGCAGTCTCAGCCGTCAGACGCAAACGCACACCTGTCCGAGTGAAGGACCGCAGTGAGCCTATGTCACGTGGTGCCATGTGGAACTACCTGCGTGACCATGGAGAGGATATGAAGAAGTGGCATGACGAACCCAATTTTGTACTGCGAGCACGGGTAAGAAAATTACAAAAGAGGTCAGCCACTACTGAGGTTGCCTCTACCGCCTCAGACAACCAATAGAGGGGCCCTGCCCTCAGCCAGGGGGGGGAAAGGGATAATAGAGTGTATTGGACTGTGTGGATTCGGTGGCCTGGCACATCAGAACCACAAAAATATAAAGCACTGGTGGATACCGGTGCACAGTGCACTCTGATACCCTCAGGTTTCGAAGGGACAGAACGGATACATATACATGGGGTGACTGGGGGTTCGCAGGAACTGTCTGTATTGGAGGCTGAGATAAGCCTCACTGGTAGAGACTGGCAGAAACATCGTATAGTGACTGGCCAGGGGGCTCCTTGCATACCTGGAGGGGTGTTCAGTACACTTGGAATCGTTTGCCCCAGGGGTGGAAACACAGCCCGACCATCTGCCATGGGCTGATCCAAGCCACATTGGAACAGGGCGGTGCTCCAGAGCACCTGCAGTATATAGATGATATCGTTGTGTGGGGTGATACAGCGACGGAGGTTTTTAAAAAAGGAGAACGGATAATCCAAATCCTCCTGTCTGCTGGTTTCGCTATTAAGCGAGACAAAGTGAAGGGCCCTGCCCAAGAGATCCAGTTTCTAGGGGTGAAATGGCAAGATGGGCGTCGCCATAGAGTGCATCTATCACATCCCCTATCACGCACCAGCCGCTGGTAAGATCGAGCGCCACAATGGTTTGCTGAAAACCACGCTGAAAGCGATGGGTGGTGGAACATTTAAGAACTGGGAGAAACATCTAGCAGAAGCCACCTGGCTGGTAAACACCCGAGGATCAGCCAACCGAGACGGCCCTACACAGTCCAACTCCCTGCGTACCGTGGAGGGAGACAAGGTTCCTGTGGTGCATGTAAAGAATATGCTGGGAAAAGCGGTTTGGGTCCTTCCAGCCTCTGGAAAAGGGAGGCCCCTCCGTGGAACTGTCTTTGCACAGGGACCTGGGTGCACCTGGTGGGTGATGCAGAAGGATGGGGATGTTCAGTGTGTGCCACAGGGAAATTTGATGCTGGGGGAGTGCAGCAGCCTGTGATTCCATGTGTGTGTATATATATATATATATATCTGTATGTACATATGTAATGCATGTTAACTAATGTTCTGTTTATATGTTGATAAAAGTTAGGCATGATGTGATGATGTGTAATAAGGGGTGGAATGTTATGGTTTTGCAATTTGGTTGGTGTTGGTATTCCACATCAGAACACCATGCCTAATAATGGGAGTAAAGGGGACAAGTTTTTTTTTTCTGTGAACTGCCTTAATGAGCATGTGGGGAGGGGCACCGGAAGGGAAGTGAGGAAGGGGACGGGGTTGCTGGACCGGCTCCCTGCGAGGAGACAACGTGGTCAGACCTTCCTGCCTTCCACAGCTCCATCGGTGAGATTGGGGACTTGGTACTCTCTTTGTTGAAATTCTCTTGTTGTTGTTTAGTGTTATTAGGTTATTAAACTGCCATTCGTTCTCAGATCACCTTTTTCCTCCCTTATTTTTTGTTAGACCTAATCGCAATCTCCCTTCCCTTCCCCTCTTCTGAACTGCACGTGGCCGGGCCGGGCCACGCCGCACTCTGCCGTACCCTGCCGCTAGAGAAAAGGGGGGGAGGGGGCTTTTGTTCCTGCTGCCCCGGGTTTTGTGCCCCTGTCCCGGAGTGAGCTCTAGAGAGAACTCCGTGACATTTTTGGTGGAGAATGCGGGCAGAGCTCAGGGCAATGTTTTGGGCAGTAATTAGGTGGTTTTCTCAGCAGCCCTGTATGTAGGACTGATAGTCCGTAGGTTCCTGTGGTCCTGGCTTAAGGACTTCCTGATGTTGGGGGTAGGGGTAGATTTATTAAGCCGATGGCTGGCAGGGATAGAGATATCTGCCTGGCTCCCTTCCAGACTAACGAACATCACAGGCACCGTGCTTGAACTGGCTCACGAATGCTCTGAATTCCTTAAGTATGACTGGGGTGTCAATTGGAATACTGTGTTGTTAGTCTCTCTAATTGTAGTAGTTTACTATAAATTGCAGAGAGACTTGCAAAGAATAGTGCAGAGAGACTCAGGAAAAGGGCCAGAAGCATCGGGACCCTCAGTATCAGGTAATCTCACCCCTGAACACCAGAGGGACCTTGGGAAATTAATAGAACCCCTGAGTGAGTGTGGGAGATCAGGGGGATCTCAGATCGAATGGCTTATGAAAAAGATAGAGAGTCTCGAGAATGAGAACCAAACCCTAAGGGGAAGGCAACAAGTTAATCCCAGCCGACCACAGGAAGCACCAGCATCAGTGTCAGTCGCCCCAGTGGAAGGCCAGAGATGGGAACGTGTGTCCTCACGTCTGGAACGGATGGAGGAAGTAGAGGAAGATCCGGGCGAGGGACCCTCCCCAAAACCACCAAGGAAGGCAACTCAGAAGACTAACAGACATGGAGAAGATAGTGACGATGAAGGCCAGAGATGGGAACGTGTGCCCTCACGTCTGGAACGGATGGAGGAAGTAGAGGAAGATCCTGGTGAGGGACCCTCCCCAAAACCACCGAGAAAGGCAACCCAGAAGACTAACAGACGTGGAGAAGATAGTGATGATGAGGGAAAAGTCACTGCTTCCTCTACTCGTAAACCTCTGAAAATTACTGAAATCCAAAGTGCGAGAAAGGAGTTTGCCCGACTCCCAGGTGAACGCCTTGTCACTTGGCTGCTCCGGTGTTGGGACAATGGGGCCTCCTGCATGTCTCTAAGCTGCGATGAGGCTCGTCAATTAGGAAACATCGCTCGAGACTCATCTATTGATAGAGGGATCAGCAGATGTCTCGATGGAGTCGCCAATCTCTGGGAGAGGATTCTATCAGCTGTAAAGGCAACCGGTCTTCTCAAAAGTGATTTGGAGCCTGTACTGGAAAAATGGAGTACAGCTGAGGAAGGTATCCAGTACCTGAGAGAAATGGCTGTGGCAGAAATGCTGTTCGATCCCACGTTTGTCCCTGGGGACCCAGAGGATCACCATGACCCAGAAAAGGTGAGCGGTACTCCGGAAATATGCAAGAAACTCATACGGTCAGCACCAGTGAAGTATTCCAGTGTACTATTAACGAACTCTAACAGGTATGATGAGCTGGATAGGAGACCTGAAATTTTTGAGCTCATCCTTTCACTGCAAAATATCGAATACTCACTACTGCCACACCGTACCACCATCGCAGCCATCTGTAAAATGGTGGATAGAATGGACCGAATGGAGAAAAGACAGGACAACATGCAGAAGAGCTGGTCTGCGGCAAGGAACCACAGTGAACCTGTGGCAGTCTCAGCCGTCAGACGCAAACGCACACCTGTCCGAGTGAAGGACCGCAGTGAGCCTATGTCACGTGGTGCCATGTGGAACTACCTGCGTGACCATGGAGAGGATATGAAGAAGTGGCATGACGAACCCAATTTTGTACTGCGAGCACGGGTAAGAAAATTACAAAAGAGGTCAGCCACTACTGAGGTTGCCTCTACCGCCTCAGACAACCAATAGAGGGGCCCTGCCCTCAGCCAGGGGGGGGAAAGGGATAATAGAGTGTATTGGACTGTGTGGATTCGGTGGCCTGGCACATCAGAACCACAAAAATATAAAGCACTGGTGGATACCGGTGCACAGTGCACTCTGATACCCTCAGGTTTCGAAGGGACAGAACGGATACATATACATGGGGTGACTGGGGGTTCGCAGGAACTGTCTGTATTGGAGGCTGAGATAAGCCTCACTGGTAGAGACTGGCAGAAACATCGTATAGTGACTGGCCAGGGGGCTCCTTGCATACCTGGAGGGGTGTTCAGTACACTTGGAATCGTTTGCCCCAGGGGTGGAAACACAGCCCGACCATCTGCCATGGGCTGATCCAAGCCACATTGGAACAGGGCGGTGCTCCAGAGCACCTGCAGTATATAGATGATATCGTTGTGTGGGGTGATACAGCGACGGAGGTTTTTAAAAAAGGAGAACGGATAATCCAAATCCTCCTGTCTGCTGGTTTCGCTATTAAGCGAGACAAAGTGAAGGGCCCTGCCCAAGAGATCCAGTTTCTAGGGGTGAAATGGCAAGATGGGCGTCGCCATTGAATGGATCTATCACATCCCCTATCACGCACCAGCCGCTGGTAAGATCGAGCGCCACAACGGTTTGCTGAAAACCACGCTGAAAGCGATGGGTGGTGGAACATTTAAGAACTGGGAGAAACATCTAGCAGAAGCCACCTGGCTGGTAAACACCCGAGGATCAGCCAACCGAGACGGCCCTACACAGTCCAACTCCCTGCGTACCGTGGAGGGAGACAAGGTTCCTGTGGTGCATGTAAAGAATATGCTGGGAAAAGCGGTTTGGGTCCTCCCAGCCTCTGGAAAGGGGAGGCCCCTCCGTGGAACTGTCTTTGCACAGGGACCTGGGTGCACCTGGTGGGTGATGCAGAAGGATGGGGATGTTCAGTGTGTGCCACAGGGAAATTTGATGCTGGGGGAGTGCAGCAGCCTGTGATTCCATGTGTGTGTATATATATATATATATATCTGTATGTACATATGTAATGCATGTTAACTAATGTTCAGTTTATATGTTGATAAAAGTTAGGCATGATGTGATGATGTGTAATAAGGGGTGGAATGTTATGGTTTTGCAATTTGGTTGGTGTTGGTATTCCACATCAGAACACCATGCCTAATAATGGGAGTAAAGGGGACAAGTTTTTTTTTTCTGTGAACTGCCTTAATGAGCATGTGGGGAGGGGCACCGGAAGGGAAGTGAGGAAGGGGACGGGGTTGCTGGACCGGCTCCCTACGAGGAGACAACGTGGTCAGACCTTCCTGCCTTCCACAGCTCCATCGGTGAGATTGGGGACTTGGTACTCTCTTTGTTGAAATTCTCTTGTTGTTGTTTAGTGTTATTAGGTTATTAAACTGCCATTCGTTCTCAGATCACCTTTTTCCTCCCTTATTTTTTGTTAGACCTAATCGCAATCTCCCTTCCCTTCCCCTCTTCTGAAACGCACGTAGCCGGGCCAGGCCACGCCGCACTCTGCCGTACCCTGCCGCTAGAGAAAAGGGGGGGAGGGGGCTTTTGTTCCTGCTGCCCCGGGTTTTGTGCCCCTGTCCCGGAGTGAGCTCTAGAGAGAACTCCGTGACAAACAGGAGCTGCTGTGGGGCACATGTGAGTTAGATCTAGGGGGCAGGAGATGGTGTGGGGCAGATGTGGGTCAGATCTATGGGGCAGGATCTCCTGGGGGCTGATGTGGGTCAGATCTGTGGGGTAAAATCTGCAGTGGGGCAGATGTGGTTCAGATCTATAGGGCAGGAGCTTCTGTGGTGTTGATGTGGGTCAGATTTATGGGTCCGGAGCTGCTGTGGGGCAGATGTGGGTCAGTTCTATGGGGCAGGGGCTGCTGTGGGGCAGATGTGGGTCAGATCAATGGGGCAGGAGCTGCTGTGGGGCAGATGTGGGTCAGAACTATAGGTCAGGAGCTGCTGTGGCTGCTGTGGGTCAGTTCTATGGGGCAGGAGCTGCTGTGGGGCTGATGTGGGTCAAATCAATGGGGCAGAGCTGCTCTGGGGCACATGTGGGTCAGATCTATGGGGCAGGAGCTGCTGTGGGGCACATGTGAGTTAGATCTATGGGGCAGGAGATGGTGTGGGGCAGATTTGGGTCAGATGTATGGGTCAGGAGCTGCTGTGTGGCTGATGAGGGTCAGATCTATGGGGCATGGGCTGCTGTGGGTCAGATCTACGGGACTGGAGCTGCAGTGGAGCACATGTGGGTCAGATCTGTGAGGTAAAATCTGGTGTGGGGCTGATGGGGTTCATATCTATAAGGCAGGAGCTGCTGTGGGGCTGACGTGGGTCAGATCTATGAGGCAAGAGCTGCTGTGGGGCAGATTTGGGTCAGTTCTATGGGGCAGGAGCTGCTGTGGGGCAGATGTGGGTCAGATCTATGGGGCAGGGGCTGCTGTGGGGCAGATGTGGGTCAGATCTATGGGGCAGGAGCTGCTGTGGGTCAGATGTGGGTCAGATCTATAGGTCAGGAGCTGCTGTGGCTGCTGTGGGTCAGTTCTATGGGGCAGGAGATGCTGTGGGGCTGATGTGGGTCAAATCAATGGGGCAGAGCTTCTCTGGGGCACATGTGGGTCAGATCTATGGAGCAGGAGCTGCTGTGGGGCAGATTTGAATCAGATCTATAGGGCAGGAGCTGCTGTGGGTCAGATCTATGGAGCAGGAGCTGCTGTGGGGCACATGTGAGTTAGATCTATGGGGCAGGAGATGGTGTGGGGCAGATTTGGGTCAGATCTATGGGGCACGATCTCCTGTGGGTTGATGTGGGTCAGATCTGTGGGGTAAAATCTGCTGTGGGGCAGATGTGGTTCAGATCTATAGGGCAGTAGCTGCTGTGGGTCAGATCTATGGAGCAGGAGCTGCTGTGGGGCACATGTGAGTTAGATCTATGGGGCAGGAGATGGTGTGGGGCAGATGTGGGTCAGATCTATGGGGCAGGATCTCCTGGGGGCTGATGTGGGTCAGATCTGTGGGGTAAAATCTGCTGTGGGGCAGATGTGGTTCAGATCTATGGGGCAGGAGCTTCTGTGCGGTTGATGTGGGTCAGATCTATGGGTCAGGAGCTTCTGTGGGGCAGATGTGGGTCAGTTCTATGGGGCAGGAGCTGCTGTGGGGCAGATGTGGGTCAGATCTATGGGGCAGGGGCTGCTGTGGGGCAGATGTGGGTCAGATCTATGGGGCAGGAGCTGCTGTGGGTCAGATGTGGGTCAGATCTATTGGTCAGGAGCTGCTGTGGCTGCTGTGGGTCAGTTCTATGGGGCGGGAGATGCTGTGGGGCTGATGTGGGTCAAATCAATGGGGCAGAACTGCTCTGGGGCACATGTGGGTCAATCTATGGAGCAGGACCTGCTGTGCGGCAGATTTGAAACAGATCTATAGGGCAGGAGCTGCTGTGGGTCAGATCTATGGGGCAGGAGCTGCTGTGGGGCACATGTGAGTTAGATCTATGGGGCAGGAGATGGTATGGGGCAGATTTGGGTCAGATGTATGGGGCAGGAGCTGATGTGGGGCTGATGTTGGTCAGATCTATAGGGCAGGAGCTGCAGTGGGGCTGATGTGGGTCAGATCTATAGGGCAGGAGCTGCAGTGGGGCTAATGTGGGTCAAATCAATGGGGCAGAGCTGCTCTGGGGCACATGTGGGTCAGATCTATGGAGCAGGAGCTGCTGTGGGGCAGATTTGAATCAGATCTATAGGGCAGGAGCTGCTGTGGTTCAGATCTATGGAGCAGGAGCTGCTGTGGGGCACATGTGAGTTAGATCTATGGGGCAGGAGATGGTGTGGGGCAGATGTGGGTCAGATCTATGGGGCAGGATCTCCTGGGGGCTGATGTGGGTCAGATCTGTGGGTTAAAATCTGCTGTGGGGCAGATGTGGTTCAGATCTATGGGGCAGGAGCTTCTGTTGGGTTGATGTGGGTCAGATCTATGGGTCAGGAGCTGCTGTGGGGCAGATGTGGGTCAGTTCTATGGGGCAAGAGCTGCTGTGGTGCAGATGTGGGTCAGATCTATGGGGCAGGAGCTGCTGTGGGGCTGATACGGTTAAGATCTATGGAGCGGGAGATGCTATGTGGCTGATGAGGGTCAGATCTATGGGGCAGGAGCTGATGTGGGGCTGATGTTGGTCAGATCTATAGGGCAGGAGCTGCAGTGGGGCTGATGTGGGTCAGATCTATATGGCAGGATCTCCTGTGGGGCTGATGTGGGTCAAATCAATGGGGCAGAGCATCTCTGGGGCACATGTGGGTCAGATCTATGGAGCAGGAGCTGCTGTGGGGCAGATTTGAATCAGATCTATAGGGCAGGAGCTGCAGTGGGGCTGATGTGGTCAGATCTATGGGTCAGGAGCTGCAGTGGAGATGATGTACGTCAGATTTATGGGGCAGGGGCTGCTCTGGGGCTGCTGTGGGTCAGATCAATGGGGCAGGAGCTGCTGTGGGTCAGATGTGGGTCAGATCTATAGGTCAGGAGCTGCTGTGGCTCCTGTGGTTCAGTTCTATTGGGCAGGAGCTGCTGTGGGGCAGATTTGAATCAGATCTATAGGGCAGGAGCTGCTGTGGGTCAGATCTATGGAGCAGGAGCTGCTGTGGGGCACATGTGAGTTAGATCTATGGGGCAGGAGATGGTGTGGGGCAGATGTGGGTCAGATCTATGGGGCAGGATCTCCTGGGGGCTGATGTGGGTCAGATCTGTGGGGTAAAATCTGCTGTGGGGCTGATGTGGGTCAGATCTATAGGGCAGGAGCTGCAGTGGGGCTGATGTGGGTCAGATCTGTGGGGTTAAATCTGCTGTGGGGCTGATGTGGGTCAGATCTATAGGGCAGGAGCTGCAGTGGGGCTGATGTGGGTCAAATCAATGGGGCAGAGCTGCTCTGGGGCACATGTGGGTCAGATCTATGGAGCAGGAGCTGCTGTGGGGCAGATTTGAATCAGATCTATGGGGCAGGAGCTGCTGTGGGTCAGATCTATGGAGGAGGAGCTGCTGTGGGGCACATGTGAGTTAGATCTAGGGGGCAGGAGATGGTGTGGGGCAGATGTGGGTCAGATCTATGGGGCTGGATCTCCTGGGGGCTGATGTGGGTCAGATCTGTGGGGTAAAATCTGCTGTGGGGCAGATGTGGTTCAGATCTATGGGGCAGGAGCTTCTGTGGGGTTGATGTGGGTCAGATCTATGGGTCAGGAGCTGCTGTGGGGCAGATGTGGGTCAGTTCTATGGGGCAGGAGCTGCTGTGGGGCAGATGTGGGTAAGATCTATAGGTCAGGAGCTGCTGTGGCTGCTGTGGTTCAGTTCTATGGGGCAGGAGCTGCTGTGGGGCAGATTTGAATCAGATCTATAGGGCAGGAGCTGCTGTGGGTCAGATCTATTGATCAGGAGCTGCTGTGGGGCACATGTGAGTTAGATCTATGGGGCAGGAGATGGTGTGGGGCAGATGTGGGTCAGATCTATGGGGCAGGAGCAGCAGTGGGGCAGATGTGGTCAGATCTATGGGTCAGGAGCTGCAGTGGAGATGATGTACGTCAGATCTATGGGGCAGGAGCAGCAGTGGGGCAGATGTGGGTCAGATCTATGGGGCAGGAGCTGCTGTGGGGCTGATGTGGGTCAGATCCTTGGGGCTGAAGCTGCTGTGGGTCATATCTATTGGGCAGCAGCTGCTTTACATATGATGTGTGTCAGATCTATGGGGAAGGAGCTGCTGTGGGGCAGATGTGGGTCAGATCTATGGGGCAGGGGCTGCTTTGGGGCAGATGTGGGTCAGATCTATGGGGCAGGAGCTGCTGTGGGGCAGATGTGGGTCAGATCTATGGGGCAGGAGCTGCTGTGGGTCAGATGTGGGTCAGATCTATAGGTCAGGAGCTGCTGTGGCTGCTGTGGGTCAGTTCTATGGGGCAGGAGCTGCTGTGGGTCAGATGTGGGTCAAATCAATGGGGCAGAGCTGCTGTGGGGCTGATGTGGGTTAGATCTATGGAGCAGGAGCTGCTGTGGGGCACATTTGAATCAGATCTATAGGGCAGGAGCTGCAGTGGGGCTGATGTGGTCAGATCTATGGGTCAGGAGCTGCAGTGGAGATGATGTACGTCAGATCTATGGGGCAGGGGCTGCTGTGGGGCTGCTGTGGGTCAGATCAATGGGGCAGGCCTGCTGTGGGTCAGATGTGGGTCTGATCTATAGGTCAGGAGCTGCTGTGGCTGCTGTGGTTCAGTTCTATGGGGCAGGAGCTGCTGTGGGGCAGATTTGAATCAGATCTATAGGGCAGGAGCTGCTGTGGGTCAGATCTATGGATCAGGAGCTGCTGTGGGGCACATGTGAGTTAGATCTATGGGGCAGGAGATGGTGTGGGGCAGATGTGGGTCAGATCTATGGGGCAGGATCTCCTGGGGGCTGATGTGGGTCAGATCTGTGGGGTAAAATCTGCTGTGGGGCTGATGTGGGTCAGATCTATAGGGCAGGAGCTGCAGTGGGGCTGATGTGGGTCAAATCAATGGGGCAGAGCTGCTCTGGGGCACATGTGGGTCAGATCTATGGAGCAGGAGCTGCTGTGGGGCAGATTTGAATCAGATCTATAGGGCAGGAGCTGCTGTGGGTCAGATCTATGGAGCAGGAGCTGCTGTGGTGCTCATGTGAGTTAGATCTAGGGGGCAGGAGATGGTGTGGGGCAGTTGTGGGTCAGATCTATGGGGCAGGATCTCCTGGGGGCTGATGTGGGTCAGATCTGTGGGGTAAAATCTGCTGTGGGGCAGATGTGGTTCAGATCTATGGGGCAGGAGCTTCTGTGAGGTTGATGTGGGTCAGATCTATGGGTCAGGAGCTGCTGTGGGGCAGATGTGGGTCAGATCTATGGGGCAGGGGCTGCTGTGGGGCAGATGTGGGTCAGATCTATGGGGCAGGAGCTGCTGTGGGTCAGATCTATAGGTCAGGAGCTGCTGTGGCTGCTGTGGGTCAGTTCTATGGGGCAGGAGATGCTGTGGGGCTGATGTGGGTCAAATCAATGGGGCAGAGCTGCTCTGGGGCACATGTGGGTCAGATCTATGGAGCAGGAGCTGCTGTGGGGCAGATTTGAATTAGATCTATAGGGCAGGAGCTGCTGGGGGTCAGATCTATGGAGTAGGAGCTGCTGTGGGGCACATGTGAGTTAGATCTATGGGGCAGGAGATGGTGTGGGGCAGATCTGGGTCAGATGTATGGGGCAGGAGCTGATGTGGGGCTGATGTTGGTCAGATCTATAGGGCAGGAGCTGCAGTGGGGCTGATGTGGGTCAGATCTATAGGTCAGGATCTCCTGTGGGGCTGATGTGGGTCAAATCAATGGGGCAGAGCTGCTCTGGGGCACATGTGGGTCAGATCTATGGAGCAGGAGCTGCTGTGGGGCAGATTTGAATCAGATCTATAGGGCAGGAGCTGTTGTGGGTCAGATCTATGGAGCAGGAGCTGCTGTGGGGCACATGTGAGTTAGATCTATGGGGCAGGAGATGGTGTGGGGCAGATGTGGGTCAGATCTATGGGGCAGGATCTCCTGGGGGCTGATGTGGGTCAGATCTGTGGGGTAAAATCTGCTGTGGGGCAGATGTGGTTCAGATCTATAGGGCAGGAGCTGCTGTGGGTCAGATCTATGGAGCAGGAGCTGCTGTGGGGCACATGTGAGTTAGATCTAGGGGGCAGGAGATGGTGTGGGGCAGATGTGGGTCAGATCTATGGGGCAGGATCTTCTGGGGGCTGATGTGGGTCAGATCTGTGGGGTAAAATCTGCTGTGGGGCAGATGTGGTTCAGATCTATGGGGCAGGAGCTTCTGTGGGGTTGATGTGGGTCAGATCTATGGGTCAGGAGCTGCTGTGGGGCAGATGTGGGTCAGTTCTATGGGGCAGGAGCTGCTGTGGGGCAGATGTGGGTCAGATCTATGGGGCAGGGGCTGCTGTGGGGCAGATGTGGGTCAGATCTATAGGTCAGGAGCTGCTGTGGCTGCTGTGGGTCAGTTCTATATGGCAGGAGATGCTGTGGGGCTGATGTGGGTCAGATCTTTAGGGCAGGAGCTGCAGTGGGGCTGATGTGGGTCAAATCAATGGGGCAGATCTGCTCTGGGGCACATGTGGGTCAGATCTATGGAGCAGGAGCTGCTGTGGGGCAGATTTTAATCAGATCTATAGGGCAGGAGCTACTGTGGGTCAGATCTATGGAGCAGGAGCTGCTGTGGGGCACATGTGGGTTAGATCTATGGGGCAGGAGCTGTTGTGGCTCATATCTATTGGGCAGCAGCTGCTTTACATATGATGTGTGTCAGATCTATGGGGCAGGAGCTGTTGTGGGGCTGATGGGGGTCAGATCTATGGGGCAGGAGCTACTGTGGGGCTGATGTGGGTCAAATCAATGGGGCAGAGCTGCTCTTGGGAACATGTGGGTCAGATCTATGGGGCAGGAGCTACTGTGGGGCTGATGTTGGTCTCATCTATGGGGCAGGAGCTGCTGTGCGACAGATGAGGGTCAGATCTATGGGGCAGGATCTGCTGTGGGGCTGATGTGGTTCAGATCTATGGGGCAGGAGATGCTTTGGGGCAGATGTGGGTCAGATCTATGGGGCAGGAGTTGCTGTGGGGCTGATGTGGGTCAGATCCTTGGGGCTGAAGCTGCTGTGGGTCATATCTATTGGGCAGCAGCTGCTTAACATATGATGTGTGTCAGATCTATGTGGCAGGAGCTGCTGTGGGGCTGATGGGGGTCAGATCTATGGGGCAGGAGCTACTGTGGGTCAGATTTATGAGTCAGGAGCTGCTGTGTGGCTGATGTGGGTCAGATCTATGGGGCAGGAGCTGCTGTGGGGCATATGTGGGTCAGATCTATATGGCAGGAGCGGCTGTGGGGCACATGTGGGTCAGACCTATGGGGCAGGAGTTGCTGTGGGGCAGATGAGGGACATATCTATGGTGCAAAATCTGCTGTGGGTCTGATGTGGGTCAGATCTATGAGTTTGGAGCTGCTGTGGGCCACATGTGTGTCAGATCTATGGGTCAGGAGGTGCTGTGGGTCAGATCTATGGGCCAGGAACAGATGTGGGCCTGATGTTGGTCAGATTTATGGAGCAGGAGCTGCTGTGCTGCAGATGTGGGTCAGATCTATGGTGCAGGAGCTGCTGTGGGGCAGATGTAGGGCTTATCTATGGGGCAGGAGCTGCTGTGAGGCTGATGGGTGTTAGATGTATGGGGAGGAGCTGCTGTGGTGTAGTCGTGGGTCAGATCTATGGGGCAGGAGCTGCTGTGGGGCTGATGTGGGTCAGATCCTTGGGGCTGAAGCTGCTGTGGGTCATATCTATTGCGCAGCAGCTACTTTACATATGATGTGGTTCAGATCTATGTGGCAGGAGCTGCTGTGGGGTTTATGTGGGTCAGATCTATGGGGCAGGAGCTGTTGTGGGGCTGATGGGGTCAGATCTATGGGGCAGGAGCTGCTGTGGGTCTGATGTGGGTTAGATCTATGGGGCAGGAGCTACTGTGGGGCAGATTTATGAGTCAGGAGCTGCTGTGTGGCTGATGTGGGTCAGATCTATGGGGCAGGAGCTGCTGTGGGGCACATGTAGGTCAGACCTATGGTGCAGGAGCTGCTGTGGGGCAGATGTAGGGCTTATCTATGGGGCAGGAGCTGCTGTGAGGCTGATGGGTGTTAGATCTATGGGGAGGAGCTGCTGTGGTGCAGATGTGGGTAAGAGCTATGGGGCAGGAGCTGCTGTGGGGCAGAAGTGGGTAAGATCTATGGGGTAGGAGATGGTGTGTGGCAGATGTGGGTCAGATCTATGGTGTAGGAGCTGCTGTGGGGCTGATGTGGGTCAGATCTATGGGGCAGGAGCTGCTGTGGTTAAGATCTATTTGGCAGGATCTGCTGCGGGGCAGATTTGGGTCAGATCTATGGGGCAGGAGCTGCTGTGTGGCAAATGTGGGTCAGATCTATGGGGTAGGAGCTGCTGTGGGTCAGATCTATTTGGCAGGATCTGCTGTGGGGCAGATTTGGGTCAGATCTATGGGGCAGGAGCTGCAGTGGAGATGATGTACGTCAGATCTATGGGGCAGGAGCTGTTGTGGCTCATATCTATTGGGCAGCAGCTGCTTTACATATGATGTGTGTCAGATCTATGGGGCCGAAGCTGCAGTGGGGCTGATGGGGGTCAGATCTATGGGGCAGGAGCTACTGTGGGGCTGATGTGGGTCAAATCAATGGGGCAGAGCTGCTCTTGGGAACATGTGGGTCCGATCTATGGGGCAGGAGCTGCTGTGGGGCTGATGTGGGTTAGATCTATGGGGCAGGAGCTGTTGTGGGGCTGATGGAGGTCAGATCTATGGGGCAGGAGCTACTGTGGGGCTGATGGGGGTCAGATCTATGGGGCAGGAGCTACTGTGGGGCTGATGTTGGTCTCATCTATGGGGCAGGAGCTGCTGTGCGACAGATGTGGGTCAGATCTATAGGGCAGGTGCTGCTGTGCGACATATGTGGGTCAGATCTATGGGGCAGGATCTGCTGTGGGGCTGATGTGGGAAAGATCTATGGGGCAGGAGATGCTTTGGGGCAGATGTGGGTCAGATCTATGGGGCAGGAGTTGCTGTGGGGCTGATGTGGGTCAGATCCTTGGGGCTGAAGCTGCTGTGGGTCATATCTATTGGGCAGCAGCTGCTTTACATATGATGTGTGTCAGATCTATGGGGCAGGAGCTGCTGTGGCGCTGATGTGGGTCAGATCTATGGGGCAGGAGCTGCTGTGGGTCTGATGTGGGTCAGATCTATGGGGCAGGAGCTGCTGTGGGGCTGATGTGGGTCAGATCTATGGGGCAGGAGCTGCTGTGGGTCAGATCTATGGGGCAGGAACAGATGTGGGCCTGATGTTGGTCAGATTTATGGAGCAGGAGCTGCTGTGTTGCAGATGTGGGTCAGATCTATGGTGCAGGAGCTGCTGTGGGGCAGATGTAGCGCTTATCTATGGGGCAGGAGCTGCTGTGAGGCTGATGGGTGTTAGATCTATGGGGAGGAGCTGCGGTGGTGTAGACGTGGGTCAGATCTATGGGGCAGGAGCTGCAGTGGAGATGATGTACGTCAGATCTATGGGGCAGGAGCTGCTGTGGGGCTGCTGTGGGTTAGATCTATGGGGCAGGAGCTGTTGTGGCTCATATCTATTGGGCAGCAGCTGCTTTACATATGATGTGTGTCAGATCTATGCGGCCGGAGCTGCAGTGGGGCTGATTGGGGTCAGATCTATGGGGCAGGAGCTACTGTGGGGCTGATGTGGGTCAAATCAATGGGGCAGAGCTGCTCTTGGGAACATGTGGGTCAGATCTATGGGGCAGGAGCTGCTGTGGGGCTTATGTGGGTTAGATCTATGGGGCAGGAGCTGTTGTGGGGCTGATGGGGGTCAGATCTATGGGTCAGGTGCTGCTGTGCGACATATGTGGGTCAGATCTATGGGGTAGGATCTGCTGTGGGGCTGATGTGGGAAAGATCTATGGGGCAGGAGATACTTTGCGGCAGATGTGGGTCAGATCTATTGGGCAGGAGTTGCTGTGGGGCTGATGTGGGTCAGATCCTTGGGGCTGAAGCTGCTGTGGGTCATATCTATTGGGCAGCAGCTGCTTTACATATGATGTGTGTCAGATCTATGGGGCAGGAGCTGCTGTGGGGCTGATGTGGGTTATATCTATGGGGCAGGAGCTGCAGTGGGGCTGATGGGGTCAGATCTATGGGGCAGGAGCTGCTGTGGGGCTGATGTGGGTTAGATCTAGGGGGCAGGAGCTGTTGTGGGGCTGATGGGGGTCAGATCTATGGGGCAGGAGATGCTGTGGGTCAGATCTATGGGGCAGGAGCTGCTGGGGGGAACATGTGGGTCAGGTCTATGGGGCAAGAGCTGCTGTGGGGCAGATGTGGGTCAGATCTATGGGTCAGCAGCTGCTGTGGGTCTGATGTGGGTCAGATCTATGGGGCAGGAGCTGCTGTGGGTCATATCTATGGGGCAGGAACAGATGTGGGCCTGATGTTGGTCAGATTTATGGAGCAGGAGCTGCTGTGTTGCAGATGTGGGTCAGATCTATGGTGCAGGAGCTGCTGTGGGGCAGATGTAGGGCATATCTATGGGGCAGGAGCTGCTGTGAGGCTGATGGGTGTTAGATCTATGGGGAGGAGCTGCTGTGGTGCAGACGTGGGTCAGATCTATGGGGCAGGAGCTGCTGTGGGGTGATGTGGGTCAGATCTATGGTGTAGGAGCTGCTGTGGGGTGATGTGGGTCAGATCTATGGGGCAGGAGCTGCTGTGGGTCAGATCTATGGGGCAGGAGCTACTGTTGGGCTGATGTTTGTCTGATCTATGGGGCAGGAGCTGCTGTGGGGCTGATGTGGGTCAGATCTATGGGGCAGGATCTGCTGCGGGGCTGATGTGGGAAAGATCTATGGGGCAGGAGATGCTTTGGGGCAGATGTGGGTCAGATCTATGGGGCAGGAGTTGCTGTGGGGCTGATGTGGGTCAGATCCTTGGGGCTGAAGCTGCTGTGGGTCATATCTATTGGGCAGCAGCTGCTTTACATATGATGTGTGTCAGATCTATGGGGCAGGAGCTGCTTTGGGGCTGATGTTGGTCTGATCTATGGGGCAGGAGCTGCTGCGGGGCTGATTTGGGTCAGATCAATGGGGCAGGAGCTGCTGCGGGGCTGATGTGGGTCAGATCTATGGGGCAGGAGCTGTTGTGGGGCTGATGGGGGTCAGATCTATGGGGCAGGAGATGCTGTGGGTCAGATCTATAGGGCAGGATCTGCTGTGGGGAACATGTGGGTCAGGTCTATGGGGCAGGAGCTGCTGTGGGGCAGATGTGGGTCAGATCTATGGGTCAGCAGCTGCTGTGGGTCTGATGTGGGTCAGATCTATGGGGCAGGAGCTGCTGTGGGTCTGATGTGGGTCAGATCTATGGGGCAGGAGCTGCTGTGGGGCATATGTGGTTCAGATCTATAGGGCAGGATCTGCTGTGGGGAACATGTGGGTCAGATCAATGGGGCAGGCCTGCTGTGGGTCAGATGTGGGTCTGATCTATAGGTCAGGAGCTGCTGTGGCTGCTGTGGTTCAGTTCTATGGGGCAGGAGCTGCTGTGGGGCAGATTTGAATCAGATCTATAGGGCAGGAGCTGCTGTGGGTCAGATCTATGGATCAGGAGCTGCTGTGGGGCACATGTGAGTTAGATCTATGGGGCAGGAGATGGTGTGGGGCAGATGTGGGTCAGATCTATGGGGCAGGATCTCCTGGGGGCTGATGTGGGTCAGATCTGTGGGGTAAAATCTGCTGTGGGGCTGATGTGGGTCAGATCTATAGGGCAGGAGCTGCAGTGGGGCTGATGTGGGTCAAATCAATGGGGCAGAGCTGCTCTGGGGCACATGTGGGTCAGATCTATGGAGCAGGAGCTGCTGTGGGGCAGATTTGAATCAGATCTATAGGGCAGGAGCTGCTGTGGGTCAGATCTATGGAGCAGGAGCTGCTGTGGGGCACATGTGAGTTAGATCTATGGGGCAGGAGATGGTGTGGGGCAGTTGTGGGTCAGATCTATGGGGCAGGATCTCCTGGGGGCTGATGTGGGTCAGATCTGTGGGGTAAAATCTGCTGTGGGGCAGATGTGGTTCAGATCTATAGGGCAGGAGCTGCTGTGGGTCAGATCAATGGAGCAGGAGCTGCTGTGGGGCACATGTGAGTTAGATCTAGGGGGCAGGAGATGGTGTGGGGCAGATGTGGGTCAGATCTATGGGGCAGGATCTCCTGGGGGCTGATGTGGGTCAGATCTGTGGGGTAAAATCTGCTGTGGGGCAGATGTGGTTCAGATCTATGGGGCAGGAGCTTCTGTGAGGTTGATGTGGGTCAGATCTATGGGTCAGGAGCTGCTGTGGGGCAGATGTGGGTCAGATCTATGGGGCAGGGGCTGCTGTGGGGCAGATGTGGGTCAGATCTATGGGGCAGGAGCTGCTGTGGGTCAGATCTATAGGTCAGGAGCTGCTGTGGCTGCTGTGGGTCAGTTCTTTGGGGCAGGAGATGCTGTGGGGCTGATGTGGGTCAAATCAATGGGGCAGAGCTGCTCTGGGGCACATGTGGGTCAGATCTATGGAGCAGGAGCTGCTGTGGGGCAGATTTGAATTAGATCTATAGGGCAGGAGCTGCTGGGGGTCAGATCTATGGAGTAGGAGCTGCTGTGGGGCACATGTGAGTTAGATCTATGGGGCAGGAGATGGTGTGGGGCAGATTTGGGTCAGATGTATGGGGCAGGAGCTGATGTGGGGCTGATGTTGGTCAGATCTATAGGGCAGGAGCTGCAGTGGGGCTGATGTGGGTCAGATCTATAGGGCAGGATCTCCTGTGGGGCTGATGTGGGTCAAATCAATGGGGCAGAGCTGCTCTGGGGCACATGTGGGTCAGATCTATGGAGCAGGAGCTGCTGTGGGGCAGATTTGAATCAGATCTATAGGGCAGGAGCTGTTGTGGGTCAGATCTATGGAGCAGGAGCTGCTGTGGGGCACATGTGAGTTAGATCTATGGGGCAGGAGATGGTGTGGGGCAGATGTGGGTCAGATCTATGGGGCAGGATCTCCTGGGGGCTGATGTGGGTCAGATCTGTGGGGTAAAATCTGCTGTGGGGCAGATGTGGTTCAGATCTATAGGGCAGGAGCTGCTGTGGGTCAGATCTATGGAGCAGGAGCTGCTGTGGGGCACATGTGAGTTAGATCTAGGGGGCAGGAGATGGTGTGGGGCAGATGTGGGTCAGATCTATGGGGCAGGATCTTCTGGGGGCTGATGTGGGTCAGATCTGTGGGGTAAAATCTGCTGTGGGGCAGATGTGGTTCAGATCTATGGGGCAGGAGCTTCTGTGGGGTTGATGTGGGTCAGATCTATGGGTCAGGAGCTGCTGTGGGGCAGATGTGGGTCAGTTCTATGGGGCAGGAGCTGCTGTGGGGCAGATGTGGGTCAGATCTATGGGGCAGGGGCTGCTGTGGGGCAGATGTGGGTCAGATCTATAGGTCAGGAGCTGCTGTGGCTGCTGTGGGTCAGTTCTATATGGCAGGAGATGCTGTGGGGCTGATGTGGGTCAGATCTTTAGGGCAGGAGCTGCAGTGGGGCTGATGTCGGTCAAATCAATGGGGCAGATCTGCTCTGGGGCACATGTGGGTCAGATCTATGGAGCAGGAGCTGCTGTGGGGCAGATTTTAATCAGATCTATAGGGCAGGAGCTACTGTGGGTCAGATCTATGGAGCAGGAGCTGCTGTGGGGCACATGTGGGTTAGATCTATGGGGCAGGAGCTGTTGTGGCTCATATCTATTGGGCAGCAGCTGCTTTACATATGATGTGTGTCAGATCTATGGGGCAGGAGCTGTTGTGGGGCTGATGGGGGTCAGATCTATGGGGCAGGAGCTACTGTGGGGCTGATGTGGGTCAAATCAATGGGGCAGAGCTGCTCTTGGGAACATGTGGGTCAGATCTATGGGGCAGGAGCTACTGTGGGGCTGATGTTGGTCTCATCTATGGGGCAGGAGCTGCTGTGCGACAGATGAGGGTCAGATCTATGGGGCAGGATCTGCTGTGGGGCTGATGTGGTTCAGATCTATGGGGCAGGAGATGCTTTGGGGCAGATGTGGGTCAGATCTATGGGGCAGGAGTTGCTGTGGGGCTGATGTGGGTCAGATCCTTGGGGCTGAAGCTGCTGTGGGTCATATCTATTGGGCAGCAGCTGCTTAACATATGATGTGTGTCAGATCTATGTGGCAGGAGCTGCTGTGGGGCTGATGGGGGTCAGATCTATGGGGCAGGAGCTACTGTGGGTCAGATTTATGAGTCAGGAGCTGCTGTGTGGCTGATGTGGGTCAGATCTATGGGGCAGGAGCTGCTGTGGGGCATATGTGGGTCAGATCTATATGGCAGGAGCGGCTGTGGGGCACATGTGGGTCAGACCTATGGGGCAGGAGTTGCTGTGGGGCAGATGAGGGACATATCTATGGTGCAAAATCTGCTGTTGGACTGATGTGGGTCAGATCTATGAGTTTGGAGCTGCTGTGGGCCACATGTGTGTCAGATCTATGGGTCAGGAGGTGCTGTGGGTCAGATCTATGGGCCAGGAACAGATGTGGGCCTGATGTTGGTCAGATTTATGGAGCAGGAGCTGCTGTGCTGCAGATGTGGGTCAGATCTATGGTGCAGGAGCTGCTGTGGGGCAGATGTAGGGCTTATCTATGGGGCAGGAGCTGCTGTGAGGCTGATGGGTGTTAGATGTATGGGGAGGAGCTGCTGTGGTGTAGTCGTGGGTCAGATCTATGGGGCAGGAGCAGCTGTGTGGCAGATGTGGGTCAGATCTATGAAGCAGGAGCTGCTGTGGGGCTGATGTGGGTTAGATCTATGGGGCAGGAGCTGTTGTGGGGCTGATGGGGGTCAGATCTATGGGGCAGGAGCTACTGTGGGGCTGATGTGGGTCAGATCTATGGGGCAGGAGCTGCTGTGAGGCTGATGTGGGTTAGATCTATGGGGCAGGAGCTGCTGTGGGGCTGATGTGGGAAAGATCTATTGGGCAGGAGCTGCTGTGGGGCTGATGTGGGTCAGATCCTTGGGGCTGAAGCTGCTGTGGGTCATATCTATTGCGCAGCAGCTACTTTACATATGATGTGGTTCAGATCTATGTGGCAGGAGCTGCTGTGGGGTTTATGTGGGTCAGATCTATGGGGCAGGAGCTGTTGTGGGGCTGATGGGGTCAGATCTATGGGGCAGGAGCTGCTGTGGGTCTGATGTGGGTTAGATCTATGGGGCAGGAGCTACTGTGGGGCAGATTTATGAGTCAGGAGCTGCTGTGTGGCTGATGTGGGTCAGATCTATGGGGCAGGAGCTGCTGTGGGGCACATGTGGGTCAGACCTATGGTGCAGGAGCTGCTGTGGGGCAGATGTAGGGCTTATCTATGGGGCAGGAGCTGCTGTGAGGCTGATGGGTGTTAGATCTATGGGGAGGAGCTGCTGTGGTGCAGATGTGGGTAAGAGCTATGGGGCAGGAGCTGCTGTGGGGCAGAAGTGGGTAAGATCTATGGGGTAGGAGATGGTGTGTGGCAGATGTGGGTCAGATCTATGGTGTAGGAGCTGCTGTGGGGCTGATGTGGGTCAGATCTATGGGGCAGGAGCTGCTGTGGTTAAGATCTATTTGGCAGGATCTGCTGCGGGGCAGATTTGGGTCAGATCTATGGGGCAGGAGCTGCTGTGGGGCTGATGTGGGTCAGATCCTTGGGGCTGAAGCTGCTGTGGGTCATATCTATTGGGCAGCAGCTGCTTTACATATGATGTGTGTCAGATCTATGGGGCAGGAGCTGCTGTGGCGCTGATGTGGGTCAGATCTATGGGGCAGGAGCTGCTGTGGGTCTGATGTGGGTCAGATCTATGGGGCAGGAGCTGCTTTGGGGCTGATGTGGGTCAGATCTATGGGGCAGGAGCTGCTGTGGGTCAGATCTATGGGGCAGGAACAGATGTGGGCCTGATGTTGGTCAGATTTATGGAGCAGGAGCTGCTGTGTTGCAGATGTGGGTCAGATCTATGGGTCAGGAGCTGCTGTGGGGCAGATGTAGCGCTTATCTATGGGGCAGGAGCTGCTGTGAGGCTGATGGGTGTTAGATCTATAGGGAGGAGCTGCGGTGGTGTAGACGTGGGTCAGATCTATGGGGCAGGAGCTGCAGTGGAGATGATGTACGTCAGATCTATGGGGCAGGAGCTGCTGTGGGGCTGCTGTGGGTTAGATCTATGGGGCAGGAGCTGTTGTGGCTCATATCTATTGGGCAGCAGCTGCTTTACATATGATGTGTGTCAGATCTATGGGGCCGGAGCTGCAGTGGGGCTGATTGGGGTCAGATCTATGGGGCAGGAGCTACTGTGGGGCTGATGTGGGTCAAATCAATGGGGCAGAGCTGCTCTTGGGAACATGTGGGTCAGATCTATGGGGCAGGAGCTGCTGTGGGGCTTATGTGGGTTAGATCTATGGGGCAGGAGCTGTTGTGGGGCTGATGGGGGTCAGATCTATGGGTCAGGTGCTGCTGTGCGACATATGTGGGTCAGATCTATGGGGTAGGATCTGCTGTGGGGCTGATGTGGGAAAGATCTATGGGGCAGGAGATACTTTGCGGCAGATGTGGGTCAGATCTATTGGGCAGGAGTTGCTGTGGGGCTGATGTGGGTCAGATCCTTGGGGCTGAAGCTGCTGTGGGTCATATCTATTGGGCAGCAGCTGCTTTACATATGATGTGTGTCAGATCTATGGGGCAGGAGCTGCTGTGGGGCTGATGTGGGTTATATCTATGGGGCAGGAGCTGCAGTGGGGCTGATGGGGTCAGATCTATGGGGCAGGAGCTGCTGTGGGGCTGATGTGGGTTAGATCTAGGGGGCAGGAGCTGTTGTGGGGCTGATGGGGGTCAGATCTATGGGGCAGGAGATGCTGTGGGTCAGATCTATGGGGCAGGAGCTGCTGGGGGGAACATGTGGGTCAGGTCTATGGGGCAAGAGCTGCTGTGGGGCAGATGTGGGTCAGATCTATGGGGCAGGAGCTGTTGTGGGGCTGATGTGGGTCAGGTCTATGGGGTAGGAGATGGTGTGTGGCAGATGTGGGTCAGATCTATGGTGTAGGAGCTGCGGTGGGGATGATGTGTGTCAGATCTATGGGGCAGGAGCTACTGTGGGGCTGATGGGGGTCAGATCTATGGGGCAGGAGCTACTGTGGGGCTGATGTTGGTCTCATCTATGGGGCAGGAGCTGCTGTGCGACAGATGTGGGTCAGATCTATGGGGCAGGTGCTGCTGTGCGACATATGTGTGTCAGATCTATGGGGCAGGATCTGCTGTGGGGCTGATGTGGGAAAGATCTATGGGGCAGGAGATGCTTTGGGGCAGATGTGGGTCAGATCTATGGGGCAGGAGTTGCTGTGGGGCTGATGTGGGTCAGATCCTTGGGGCTGAAGCTGCTGTGGGTCATATCTATTGGGCAGCAGCCTCTTTACATATGATGTGTGTCAGATCTATGGGGCAGGAGCTGCTGTGGCGCTGATGTGGGTCAGATCTATGGGGCAGGAGCTGCTGTGGGTCTGATGTGGGTCAGATCTATGGGGCAGGAGCTGCTGTGGGGCTGATGTGGGTCAGATCTATGGGGCAGGAGCTGCTGTGTGTCAGATCTATGGGGCAGGAACAGATGTGGGCCTGATGTTGGTCAGATTTATGGAGCAGGAGCTGCTGTGTTGCAGATGTGGGTCAGATCTATGGGTCAGGAGCTGCTGTGGGGCAGATGTAGCACTTATCTATGGGGCAGGAGCTGCTGTGAGGCTGATGGGTGTTAGATCTATGGGGAGGAGCTGCGGTGGTGTAGACGTGGGTCAGATCTATGGGGCAGGAGCTGCAGTGGAGATGATGTACGTCAGATCTATGGGGCAGGAGCTGCTGTGGGGCTGCTGTGGGTTAGATCTATGGGGCAGGAGCTGTTGTGGCTCATATCTATTGGGCAGCAGCTGCTTTACATATGATGTGTGTCAGATCTATGGGGCCGGAGCTGCAGTGGGGCTGATTGGGGTCAGATCTATGGGGCAGGAGCTACTGTGGGGCTGATGTGGGTCAAATCAATGGGGCAGAGCTGCTCTTGGGAACATGTGGGTCAGATCTATGGGGCAGGAGCTGCTGTGGGGCTTATGTGGGTTAGATCTATGGGGCAGGAGCTGTTGTGGGGCTGATGGGGGTCAGATCTATGGGTGAGGTGCTGCTGTGCGACATATGTGGGTCAGATCTATGGGGTAGGATCTGCTGTGGGGCTGATGTGGGAAAGATCTATGGGGCAGGAGATACTTTGCGGCAGATGTGGGTCAGATCTATTGGGCAGGAGTTGCTGTGGGGCTGATGTGGGTCAGATCCTTGGGGCTGAAGCTGCTGTGGGTCATATCTATTGGGCAGCAGCTGCTTTACATATAATGTGTGTCAGATCTATGGGGCAGGAGCTGCTGTGGGGCTGATGTGGGTTATATCTATGGGGCAGGAGCTGCAGTGGGGCTGATGGGGTCAGATCTATGGGGCAGGAGATGCTGTGGGTCAGATCTATAGGGCAGGATCTGCTGTGGGGAACATGTGGGTCAGGTCTATGGGGCAGGAGCTGCTGTGGGGCAGATGTGGGTCAGATGTATGGGTCAGCAGCTGCTGTGGGTCTGATGTGGGTCAGATCTATGGGGCAGGAGCTGCTGTGGGTCTGATGTGGGTCAGATCTATGGGGCAGGAGCTGCTGTGGGGCATATGTGGTTCAGATCTATGGGGCAGGTGCTGCTGTGGGTCATATCTATGGGGCAGGAACAGATGTGGGCCTGATGTTGGTCAGATTTATGGAGCAGGAGCTGCTGTGTTGCAGATGTGGGTCAGATCTATGGTGCAGGAGCTGCTGTGGGGCAGATGTAGGGCATATCTATGGGGAGGAGCTGCTGTGGTGTAGACGTGGGTCAGATCTATGGGGCAGGAGCTGCTGTGTGGCAGATGTGGGTCAGATCTATGAAGCAGGAGCTGTTGTGGGTCAGATCTATGTGGCAGGAACAGATGTGGGCCTGATGTTGGTCAGATTTATGGAGCAGGAGCTGCTGTGTTGCAGATGTGGGTCAGATCTATGGTTCAGGAGCTGCTGTGGGGCAGATGGAGGGCTTATCTATGGGGCAGGAGCTGCTGTGAGGCTGATGGGTGTTAGATCTATGGGGAGGAGCTGCTGTGGTGCAGATGTGGGTCAGAGCTATGGGGCAGGAGCTGCTGTGGGGCAGAAGTGGGCAAGATCTATGGGGTAGGAGATGGTTTGTGGCAGATGTGGGTCAGATCTATGGTGTAGGAGCTGCTGTGGGGCTGATGTGGGTCAGATCTATGGGGCAGGAGCTGCTGTGGTTAAGATCTATTTGGCAGGATCTGCTGCGGGGCAGATTTGGGTCAGATCTATGGGGCAGGAGCTGCTGTGTGGCAAATGTGGGTCAGATCTATGGGGCAGGAGCTGCTGTGTGTCAGATCTATTTGGCAGGATCTGCTGTGGGGCAAATTTGGGTCAGATCTATGGGGCAGGAGCTGCAGTGGAGATGATGTGTGTCAGATCTATGGGGCAGGAGCTGCTGTGGGGCTGCTGTGGGTTAGATCTATGGGGCAGGAGCTGTTGTGGCTCATATCTATTGGGCAGCAGCTGCTTTACATATGATGTGTGTCAGATCTATGGGGCTGGAGCTGCAGTGGGGCTGATGGGGGTCAGATCTATGGGGCAGGAGCTACTGTGGGGCTGATGTGGGTCAAATCAATGGGGCAGAGCTGCTCTTGGGAACATGTGGGTCAGATCTATGGGGCAGGAGCTGCTGTGGGGCTGATGTGGGTCAGATCTATAGGGCAGGAGCTGCTGTGCGACAGATGTGGGTTAGATCTATGGGGCAGGATCTGCTGTGGGGCTGATGTGGGAAAGATCTATGGGGCAGAAGATTCTTTGGGGCAGATGTGGGTCACATCTATGGGGCAGGAGTTGCTGTGGGGCTGATGTGGGTCAGATCCTTGGGGCTGAAGCTGCTGTGGGTCATATCTATTGGGCAGCAGCTGCTTTACGTATGATGTGTGTCAGATCTATGGGGCAGGAGCTGCTGTGGGGCTGATGTGGGTTAGATCTATGGGGCAGGAGCTGTTGTGGGGCTGATGGGGGTCAGATCTATGTGGCAGGAGCTACTGTGGGACTGATGGGGGTCAGATCTATGGGGCAGGAGCTACTGTGGGGCTGATGTTGGTCTCATCTATGGGGCAGGAGCTGCTGTGCGACAGATGTGGGTCAGATCTATGGGGCAGTTGCTGCTGTGCGACATATGTGGGTCAGATCTATGGGGCAGGATCTGCTGTGTGGCTGATGTGGGAAAGATCTATGGGGCAGGAGATGCTTTGGGGCAGATGTGGATCAGATCTATGGGGCAGGAGTTGCTGTGGGGCTGATGCGGGTCAGATCCTGGGGCTGAAGCTGCTGTGGGTCATATCTATTGGGCAGCAGCTGCTTTACATATGATGTGTGTCAGATCTATGGGGCAGGAGCTGCTGTCGGGCTGATGTGGGTTAGATCTATGGGGCAGGAGCTGTTGTGGGGCTGATGGGGGTCAGATCTATGGGGCAGGAGCTACTGTGGGGCTGATGTTGGTCTGATCTATGGGGCAGGAGCTGCAGCGGGGCTGATTTGGGTCAGATCTATGGGGCAGGAGCTGCTGCGGGGCTGATGTGGTTTAGATCTATGGAACAGGAGCTGTTGTGGGGCTGATGGGGGTCAGATCTATGGGGCAGGAGATGCTGTGGGTCAGATCTATGGGGCAGGAGCTGCTGTGGGGCAGATGTGGGTCAGATCTATGGGTCAGCATCTGCTGTGGGTCTGATGTGGGTCAGATCTATGGGGCAGGAGCTGCTGTGGGGCTGATGTGGGTAAGATCTATGGGGCAGGAGCTGCTGTGGGTCAGATCTATGGGGCAGGAGCTACTGTTGGGCTGATGTTTGTCTGATCTATGGGGCAGGAGCTGCTGTGCGACAGATGTGGGTCAGATCTATGGGGCAGGTGCTGCTGTGCGACATATGTGGGTCAGATCTATGGGGCAGGAGCTGCTGTGAGGCTGATGGGTGTTAGATCTATGGGTAGGAGCTGCTGTGGTGTAGATGTGGGTCAGATCTATGGGGCAGGAGCTGCTGTGTGGCAGATGTGGGTCAGATCTATGAAGCAGGAGCTGCTGTGGGGCTGATGTGGGTTAGATCTATGGGGCAGGAGCTGTTGTGGGGCTGATGGGGGTCAGATCTATGGGGCAGGAGCTACTGTGGGGCTGATGTGGGTCAGATCTATGGGGCAGCAGCTGCTGTGGGGCTGATGTGGGTTAGATCTATGGGGCAGGAGCTGCTGTGGGGCTGATGTGGGAAAGATCTATGGGGCAGGAGATGCTTTGGGGCAGATGTTGGTCAGATCTATGGGGCAGGAGCTGCTGTGGGGCTGATGTGGGTCAGATCCTTGGGGCTGAAGCTGCTGTGGGTCATATCTATTGCGCAGCAGCTACTTTACATATGATGTGGGTCAGATCTATGTGGCAGGAGCTGCTGTGGGGCTTATGTGGGTCAGATCTATGGGGCAGTGTAAGCATTACTGTCTCAAAGTTTGCTGAAATGGAGACACGCAGGAGATGGACAAGTCCGGGAGCTACGAAAGGGAGATAAGATACTGATCAATGGCCCTTGAGTGGTCTTTTTGTGTTGGCCTATCTCAAGGAAGATGGCCATCCCTGAGGACTAATGGCCCTTAAGTGGTCTTTCCTGTTGGCCCATCTCAAGGAAGATTGACAGCTCTGAGGAAGTCACAAGACTCTGACCCGAGCCGTCCCGAAATGTCTCGAAGGCTGGAAAGAAGGATAAAAAGGGCACGGACAAACCCCGAATTTTGGGAGAGGTTTTCTGACACCAGATGCCTCTCTACGCGAGCGCCTGCATGCTGAAGAAGATGGCTGCATGCTGAAGAACCTTAGTGGGCATCTAGGTATCTGACCTCAGATCCCTCCACCGTTGTCCTACTGCTGCCTATTATCTCTTCTGGGATAGCTGCTCGAGACTCTGCTCCGAGGGACCTCGCTGCCCGAGACTCTGCTTCTAGAGACCACGATACTCTGACCATCTTTTCTGCGATTCGCCGATCTGCTGCTTGCAGCCTGCTACTCCGTTGCTGCTCTCCCCTACGCTTATTTTGCCCCGGACCAACGTTAACAACGTGCTACGGGACGCTGCTGCATCCAGGAGGTGACTATTCCCCGCTTTAACGTAATTCTTGCTCTTTTCTACCTTTTTCTATCGCCTACTTTCCCTTCCCCATCACCCTAATTTTGGCATTCGTCACTCTCTCTTCCCCATCCCCTCAATTGTCTATTATTTCCAATAAACTGGTTGGATCAACATTTGAATGCTCTTCTTCTTAATCTCACGCCGGGCATAACATTATTTAAAGAACCTTTGCCTCACTCCTAAATTGGAGCGAGACAGGCAGGAGCTGTTGTGGGGCTGATGGGGTCAGATCTATGGGGCAGGAGCTGCTGTGGGTCTGATGTGGGTTAGATCTATGGGGCAGGATCTGCTGTGGGGCTGATGTGGGAAAGATCTATGGGGCAGGAGATGCTTTGGGGCAGATGTGGGTCAGAACTATGGGGCAGGAGTTGCTGTGGGGCTGATGTGGGTCAGATCCTTGGGGCTGAAGCTGCTGTGGGTCATATCTATTGGGCAGCAGCTGCTTTACATATGATGTGTGTCAGATCTATGGGGCAGGAGCTGCTGTGGGGCTGATGTGGGTTAGATCTATGGGGCAGGAGCTGCAGTGGGGCTGATGGGGTCAGATCTATGGGGCAGGAGCTGCTGTGGGGCTGATGTGGGTTAGATCTAGTGGGCAGGAGCTGTTGTGGGGCTGATGGGGGTCAGATCTATGGGGCAGGAGATGCTGTGGGTCAGATCTATGGGGCAGGAGCTGCTGGGGGGAACATGTGGGTCAGGTCTATGGGGCAGGAGCTGCTGTGGGGCAGATGTGGGTCAGATCTATGGGTCAGAAGCTGCTGTGGGTCTGATGTGGGTCAGATCTATGGGGCAGGAGCTGCTGTGGGGCATATGTGGTTCAGATCTATGGGGCAGGAGCTGCTGTGGGTCATATCTATGGGGCAGGAACAGATGTGGGCCTGATGTTGGTCAGATTTATGGAGCAGGAGCTGCTGTGTTGCAGATGTGGGTCAGATCTATGGTGCAGGAGCTGCTGTGGGGCAGATGTAGGGCTTATCTATGGGGCAGGAGCTGCTGTGAGGCTGATGGGTGTTAGATCTATGGGGCAGGAGCTGCTGTGGTGTAGACGTGGGTCAGATCTATGGGGCAGGAGCTGCTGTGTGGAAGATGTGGGTCAGATCTATGGTGTAGGAGCTGCTGTGGGGCTGATGTGGGTCAGATCTATGGGGCAGGAGCTGCTGTGGTTAAGATCTATTTGGCAGGATCTGCTGTGGGGCAGATTTGGGTCAGATCTATGGGTCAGGAGCTGCTGTGTGGCAAATGTGGGTCAGATCTATGGGGCAGGAGCTGCTGTGGGTCAGATCTATGGGGCAGGAACAGATGTGGGCCTGATGTTGGTCAGATTTATGGAGCAGGAGCTGCTGTGTTGCAGATGTGGGTCAGATCTATGGTGCAGGAGCTGCTGTGGGGCAGATGTAGGGCTTATCTATGGGGCAGGAGCTGCTGTGAGGCTGATGGGTGTTAGATCTATGGGGAGGAGCTGCTGTGGTGCAGATGTGGGTCAGAGCTATGGGGCAGGAGCTGCTGTGGGGCAGAAGTGGGCAAGATCTATGGGGTAGGAGATGGTGTGTGGCAGATGTGGGTCAGATCTATGGTGTAGGAGCTGCTGTGGGGCTGATGTCTGTCAGATCTATGGGGCAGGAGCTACTGTGGGGCTGATGGGGGTCAGATCTATGGGGCAGGAGCTACTGTGGGTCAGATTTATGAGTCAGGAGCTGCTGTGGGGCAGATTTGGGTCAGATCTATGGGGCAGGAGCTGCAGTGGAGATGATGTACGTCAGATCTATGGGGCAGGAGCTGCTGTGGGGCAGATGTAGAGCTTATCTATGGGGCAGGAGCTGCTGTGAGGCTGATGGGTGTCAGATCTATGGGGAGGAGTTGCTGTGGTGCAGATGTGGGTCAGAGCTATGGGGCAGGAGCTGCTGTGGGGCAGAAGTGGGTAAGATCTATGGGGTAGGAGATGGTGTGTGGCTGATGTGGGTCAGATCTATGGGGCAGGAGCTGCTGTGGGGCAGATGTAGGGAATATCTATGGGGCAGGAGCTGCTGTGAGGCTGATGGGTGTTAGATCTATGGGGAGGAGCTGCTGTGGTGCAGATGTGGGTCAGATCTATGGGGCAGGAGCAGCATTTGGGCTGCTGTGGGTTAGATCTATGGGGCAGGAGCTGTTGTGGGTCATATCTATTGGGCAGCAGCTGCTTTACATATGATGTGTGTCAGATCTATGGGGCTGGAGCTGCAGTGGGGCTGATGGGGGTCAGATCTATGGGGCAGGAGCTGTTGTGGGGCTGATGGGGTCAGATCTATGGGGCAGGAGCTACTGTGGGGCTGATGTTGGTGTGATCTATGGGGCAGGAGCTGCTGTGGGGCTGATGTGGGTTAGATCTATGGGGCAGGAGCTGTTGTGGGGCTTATGGGGGTCAGATCTATGGGGCAGGAGCTGCTGTGGGTCAGATCTATGGGGCCGGAACAGATGTGGGCCTGATGTTGGTCAGATTTATGGAGCAGGAGCTGCTGTGTTGCAGATGTGGGTCAGATCTATGGTGCAGGAGCTGCTGTGGGGCTGATGTGGGTCAGATCTATGGGGCAGGAGCTGCTGTGGTTAAGATCTGTTTGGCAGGATCTGCTGTGGGGCAGATTTGGTTCAGATCTATGGGGCAGGAGCAGCAGTGGGGCAGATGTGGTCAGATCTATGGGGCAGGAGATGGTGTAAGGCAGATTTGGGTCAGATGTATGGGTCAGGAGCTGCTGTGTGGCTGATGTTGGTCAGATCTATGGGGCATGGGCTGCTGTGGGTCAGATCTACGGGACTGGAGCTGCAGTGGAGCACATGTGGGTCAGATCTATGGGGTAGAAGCTGCTGTGGGGCTGATGGGGGTCATATCTATAAGGCAGGAGCTGCTGTGGGGCTGACGTGGGTCAGATCTATGAGGCAGGAGCTGCTGTGGGGCAGATTTGGGTCAGATCTATGGGGCAGGAGCTGCTGTGGGGCTGATGTGGGTCAGATCTATGGGGCAGGAGCTGCTGTGGGGCTGATGTGGGTCAGATCTATGGGTCAGCAGCTGCTGTGGGTCTGATGTGGGTCAGATCTATGGGGCAGGAGCTGCTGTGGGGCTGATGTGGGTCAGATCAATGGGGCAGGAGATGCTGTGGGCCAGATCTATGGGGCAGGAGCTGCTGTGTTTAAGATCTATTTGGCAGGATCTGCTGTGGGGCAGATTTTGTTCAGATCTATGGGGCAGGAGCTGCAGTGGAGATGATGTACGTCAGATCTATGGGGCAGGAGCTGCTGTGGGGCTGCTGTGGGTTAGATCTATGGGGCAGGAGCTGTTGTGGCTCATATCTATTGGGCAGCAGCTGCTTTACATATGATGTGTGTCAGATCTATGGGGCAGGAGCTGCAGTGGGGCTGATTTGGGTCAGATCTATGGGGCAGGAGCTATTGTGGGGCTGATGTGGGTCAAATCAATGGGGCAGAGCTGCTCTTGGGAACATGTGGGTCACATCTAAGGGGCAGGAGATGCTGTGGGTCAGATCTATGGGGCAGGAGCTGCTGTGGGGAACATGTGGGTCAGTTCTATGGGGCAGGAGCTGCTGTGGGGCAGATGTGGGTCAGATCTATGGGTCAGCAGCTGCTGTGGGTCTGATGTGGATCAGATCTATGGGGCAGGAGCTGCTGTGTGGTAGATGTGGGTCAGATCTATGGGGCAGGAGCTGCTGTGGTTCAGATCTATTTGGCAGGATCTGCTGTGGGGCAGATTTGGGTCAGATCTATGGGTCAGGAGCTGCTGTGTGGCAAATGTGGGTCAGATCTATGGGGCAGGAGCTGCTGTGGGTCAGATCAATGGGGCAGGAACAGATGTGGGCCTGATGTTGGTCAGATTTATGGAGCAGGAGCTGCTGTGGGTCATATCTATTGGGCAGCAGCTGCTTTACATATGATGTGTGTCAGATCTATGGGGCCGGAGCTGCAGTGGGGCTGATGGGGGTCAGATCTATGGGGCAGGAGCTACTGTGGGGCTGATGTGGGTCAAATCAATGGGGCAGAGCTGCTCTTGGGAACATGTGGGTCAGATCTATGGGGCAGGAGCTGCTGTGGGGCTGATGTGGGTCAGATCTATGGGGCAGGAGCTGTTGTGGGGCTGATGGGGGTCAGATCTATGGGGCAGGAGCTACTGTGGGGCTGATGTTGGTCAGATCTATGGGGCAGGAGCTGCTGTGGGGCTGATTTGGGTCAGATCTATGGGGCAGGAGCTGCTGTGGGGCTGATGTGGGTTTGATCTATGGGGCAGGAGCTGTTGTGGGGCTGATGGTGGTCAGATCTATGGGGCAGGAGCTACTGTGGGTCAGATTTATGAGTCAGGAGCTGCTGTGTGGCTGATGTGGGTCAGATCTATGGAGCAGGAGCTGCTGTGGGGCATATGTGGGTCAGATCTATATGGCAGGAGCTGCTGTGGGGCACATGTGGGTCAGACCTATGGGGCAGGAGTTGCTGTGGGGCAGATGAGGGACATAACTATGGTGCAAAATCTGCTGTTGGACTGATGTGGGTCAGATCTATGAGTTTGGAGCTGCTGTGGGGAACATGTGGGTCAGATCTATGGTGCAGGAGCTGCTGTGGGGCAGATGTAGGGCATATCTATGGGGCAGGAGCTGCTGTGAGGCTGACGGGTGTTAGATCTATGGGGAGGAACTGCTGTGGTGCAGCTGTGTGTCAGAGCTATGTTGCAGGAGCTGCTGTGGGGCAGTAGTGGGTAAGATCTATTTGGTAGGAGATGGTGTGTGGCAGATGTGGGTCAGATCTATGGTGTAGGAGCTGCGGTGGGGATGATGTGTGTCAGATCTATGGGGCAGGAGCTACTGTGGGGCTAATGGGGGTCAGATCTATGGGGCAGGAGCTACTGTGGGGCTGATGTTGGTCTCATCTATGGGGCAGGAGCTGCTGTGCGACAGATGTGGGTCAGATCTATGGGGCAGGTGCTGCTGTGCGACATATGTGGGTCAGATCTATGGGGCAGGATCTGCTGTGGGGCTGATGTGGGAAAGATCTATGGGGCAGGAGATGCTTTGGGGCAGATGTGGGTCAGATCTATGGGGCAGGAGTTGCTGTGGGGCTGATGTGGGTCAGATCCTTGGGGCTGAAGCTGCTGTGGGTCATATATATTGGGCAGCAGCTGCTTTACATATGATGTGTGTCAGATCTATGGGGCAGGAGCTGCTGTGGGGCACATGTGGGTCAGATCTACGGGGCAGGAGCTGCTGCGGGTCAGATCTATTGGGCAGCAGCTACTTTACATATGATGTGTGTCAGATCTATGGGGCAGGAGCTGCTGTGGGGCTTATGTGGGTCAGATCTATGGGGCAGGAGCTGTTGTGGGGCTGATGGGGTCAGATCTATGGGGCAGGATCTGCTGTGGGTCTGATGTGGGTTAGATCTATGGGGCAGGAGCTGTTGTGGGGCTGATGGGGGTCAGATCTATGGGGCAGGAGCTACTGTGTGTCAGATTTATTAGTCAGGAGCTGCTGTGTGGCTGATGTGGGTCAGAACTATGGGGCAGGAGCTGCTGTGGGGCATATGTGGGTCAGATCTATATGGCAGGAGCTGCTGTGGGGCACATGTGGGTCAGACCTATGGGGCAGGAGTTCCTGTGGGGCAGATGAGGGACATATCTATGGTGCAAAATCTGCTGCGGGGCTGATTTGGGTCAGATCTATGGGGCAGGAGCTGCTGTGGGTCTGATGTGGGTCAGATCTATGGGGCAGGAGCTGCTGTGGGGCTGATGTGGGTCAGATCTATGGGGCAGGAGATCCTGTGGGTCAGATCTATGGGGCAGGAGCTGCTGTGGGGCAGATGTGGGTCAGATCTATGGGTCAGCAGCTGCTGTGGGTCTGATGTGGGTCAGATCTATGGGGCAGGAGCTGCTGTGGGTCAGATGTGGGTCAGATCTATGGGGCAGGAGCTGCTGTGGGTCAGATCTATGGGGCAGGAACAGATGTGGGCCTGATGTTGGTCAGATTTATGGAGCAGGAGCTGCTGTGTTGCAGATGTGGGTCAGATCTATGGTGCAGGAGCTGCTGTGGGGCAGATGGGTGTTAGATCTATGGGGAGGAGCTGCTGTGGTGTAGATGTGGGTCAGAGCTATTGGGCAGGAGGTGCTGTGGGGCAGAAGTGGGTAAGATCTATGGGGTAGGAGATGGTGTGTGGCAGATGTGGGTCAGATCTATGGTGTAGGAGCTGCTGTGGGGCTGATGTGGGTCAGATCTATGGGGCAGGAGCTGCTGTGGTTAAGATCTATTTGGCAGGATCTGCTGTGGGGCAGATTTGGGTCAGATCTATGGGGCAGGAGCTGCTGTGTGGCAAATGTGGGTCAGATCTATGGGGCAGGAGCTGCTGTGGGGCAGATGTAGCGCTTATCTATGGGGCAGGAGCTGCTGTGAGGCTGATGGTTGTTAGATCTATGGGGAGGAGCTGCTGTGGTGTAGATGTGGGTCAGAGCTATGGGGCAGGAGCTGCTGTGTGGCAGATGTGGGTCAGATCTATGGGGCAGGAGCTGTTGTGGGGCTGATGTGGGTCAGATCTATGGGGCAGGTGCTGCTGTGCGACATATGTGGGTCAGATCTATGGGGCAGGAGCTGCTGTGGGGCTGAAGTGGGAATGATCTATGGGGCAGAAGATTCTTTGGGGCAGATGTGGGTCACATCTATGGGGCAGGAGTTGCTGTGGGGCTGATGTGGGTCAGATCCTTTGGGCTGAAGCTGCTGTGGGGCTGATGTGGGTTAGATCCTTGGGGCTGAAGCTGCTGTGGGTCATATCTATTGGGCAGCAGCTGCTTTACATATGATGTGTGTCAGATCTACGGGGCAGGAGCTGCTGTGGGGCTTATGTGGGTCAGATCTATGGGGCAGGAGCTGTTGTGGGGCTGATGGGGTCAGATCTATGGGGCAGGAGCTACTGTGGGGCTGATGTTGGTCTGATCTATGGGGCATTAGCTGCTGCGGGGCTGATTTGGGTCAGATCTATGGGGCAGGAGCTGCTGTGGGGCTTGTGTGGGTTAGATCTATGGGGCAGGAGCTATTGTGGGGCTGATGGGGGTCAGATCTATGGGGCAGGAGATGCTGTCTGTCAGATCTATGGGGAAGGAGCTGCTGTGGGGAACATGTGGGTCAGGTCTATGGGGCAGGAGCTGCTGTGGGGCAGATGTGGGTCAGATCTATGTGTCAGCAGCTGCTGTGGGTCTGATGTGGGTCAGATCTATGGGGCAGGAGCTGCTGTGGGGCTGATGTGGGTCAGATCTATGGGGCAGGAGCTGCTGTGGTTCAGATCTATGGGGCAGGAACAGATGTGGGCCTGATGTTGGTCAGATTTATGGAGCAGGTGCTGCTGTGTTGCAGATGTGGGTCAGATCTATGGTGCAAAAGCTGCTGTGGGGCAGATGTAGGGCATATCTATGGGGCAGGAGCTGCTGTGAGTCTGATGGGTGTTAGATCTATGGGGAGGAACTGCTGTGGTGCAGATGTGGGTCAGAGCTATGGGGCAGGAGCTGCTGTGGGGCAGAAGTGGGTAAGATCTATGGGGTAGGAGATGGTGTGTGGCAGATGTGGGTCAGATCTATGGTGTAGGAGCTGCTGTGGGGCTGATGTGTGTCAGATCTATGGGGCAGGAGCTACTGTGGGGCTGATGGGGGTCAGATCTATGGGGCAGGAGCTACTGTGGGGCTGATGTTGGTCTGATCTATGGGGCAGGAGCTGCTGCAGGGCTGATTTGGGTCAGATCTATGGGGCAGGAGCTGCTGTGGGGCTGATGTGGGTTAGATCTATGGGGCAGGAGCTGTTGTGGGGCTGATGGGGGTCAGATCTATGGGGCAGGAGATACTGCGGGGCAGATTTATGAGTCAGGAGCTGCTGTGTAGCTGATGTGGGTCAGATCTATGGGGCAGGAGCTGCTGTGGGGCATATGTGGGTCAGATCTATATGGCAGGAGCTGCTGTGGGGCACATGTGGGTCAGACCTATGGGGCAGGAGTTGCTGTGGGGCAGATGAGGGACATATCTATGGTGCAAAATCTGCTGTTGGACTGATGTGGGTCAGATCTAAGAGTTTGGAGCTGCTGTAGGGCACATGTGGGTCAGATCTATGGGCCAGGAGCTGCTGCGGGGCTGATTTGGGTCAGATCTATGGGGCAGGAGCTGCTGTGGGTCTGATGTGGGTCAGATCTATGGGGCAGGAGCTACTGTGGGGCTGATGTGGGTCAGATCTATGGGGCAGGAGCTGCTGTGGGGCAGATGTGGGTCAGATCTATGGGTCAGCAGCTGCTGTGGGTCTGATGTGGGTCAGATCTATGGGGCAGGAGCTGCTGTGGGTCAGATGTGGGTCAGATCTATGGGGCAGGATCTGCTGTGGGTCAGATCTATGGGGCAGGAACAGATGTGGGCCTGATGTTGGTCAGATTTATGGAGCAGGAGCTGCTGTGTTGCAGATGTGGGTCAGATCTATGGTGCAGGAGCTGCTGTGGGGCAGATGTACGGCATATCTATGAGGCAGGAGCTGCTGTGAGGCTGATGGGTGTTAGATCTATGGGGAGGAGCTGCTGTGGTGTAGATGTGGGTCAGAGCTATGGGGCAGGAGGTGCTGTGGGGCAGAAGTGGGTAAGATCTATGGGGTAGGAGATGGTGTGTGGCAGATGTGGGTCAGATCTATGGTGTAGGAGCTGCTGTGGGGCTGATGTGGGTCAGATCTATGGGGCAGGAGCTGCTGTGGTTAAGATCTATTTGGCAGGATCTGCTGTGGGGCAGATTTGGGTCAGATCTATGGGGCAGGAGCTGCTGTGTGGCAAATGTGGGTCAGATCTATGGGGCAGGAGCTGCTGTGGGGCAGATGTAGGGCTTATCTATGGGGCAGGAGCTGCTGTGAGGCTGATGGTTGTTAGATCTATGGGGAGGAGCTGCTGTGGTGTAGATGTGGGTCAGAGCTATGGGGCAGGAGTTGCTGTGGGGCAGATGAGGGACATATCTATGGTGCAAAATCTGCTGTTGGACTAATGTGGGTCAGATCTATGAGTTTGGAGCTGCTGTGGGGCACATGTGGGTAAGATCTATGGGCCAGGAGCTGCTGCGGGTCAGATCTATGGGTCAGCAGCTGCTGTGCATCTGATGTGGGTCAGATCTATGGGGCAGGAGCTGATGTGGGGCTGATGTGGGTCAGATCTATGGGGCAGGAGATGCTGTGGGTCAGATCTATGGGGCAGGAGCTGCTGTGGGGAACATGTGGGTCAGGTCTATGGGGCAGGAGCTGCTGTGGGGCAGATGTGGGTCAGATCTATGGGTCAGCAGCTGCTGTGGGTCTGATGTGGGTCAGATCTACGGGGCAGGAGCTGCTGTGGGTCAGAAGTGGGTAAGATCTATGGGGTAGGAGATGCTGTGGGGCAGATTTGGGTCAGATCTATGGGGCAGGAGCTGCTGTGTGGCAAATGTGGGTCAGATCTATGGGGCAGGAGCTGCTGTGGGGCAGATGTAGCGCTTATCTATGGGGCAGGAGCTGCTGTGAGGCTGATGGGTGTTAGATCTATGGGGAGGAGCTGCTGTGGTGTAGATGTCGGTCAGAGCTATGGGGCAGGAGCTGCTGTGCGACAGATGTGGGTCAGATCTATGGGGCAGGTGCTGCTGTGCGACATATGTGGGTCAGATCTATGGGGCAGGATCTGCTGTGGTTAAGATCTATTTGGCAGGATCTGCTGTGGGGCAGATTTGGGTCAGATCTATGGGGCAGGAGCTGCTGTGTGGCAAATGTGGGTCAGATCTATTGGGCAGGAGCTGCTGTGGGGCAGATGTAGGGCTTATCTATGGGGCAGGAGCTGCTGTGAGGCTGATGGTTGTTAGATCTATGGGGAGGAGCTGCTGTGGTGTAGATGTGGGTCAGAGCTATGGGGCAGGAGCTGCTGTGTGGCAGATTTGGGTCAGATCTATGGGGCAGGAGCTGTTGTGGGGCTGATGTGGGTCAGATCTATGGGGCAGGTGCTGCTGTGCGACATATGTGGGTCAGATCTATGGGGCAGGAGCTGCTGTGGGGCTGAAGTGGGAAAGATCTATGGGGCAGAAGATTCTTTGGGGCAGATGTGGGTCACATCTATGGGGCAGGAGTTGCTGTGGGGCTGATGTGGGTCAGATCCTTTGGGCTGAAGCTGCTGTGGGGCTGATGTGGGTCAGATCCTTGGGGCTGAAGCTGC
This sequence comes from Coturnix japonica, assembly GCF_054131305.1. NCBI lineage: Eukaryota > Metazoa > Chordata > Aves > Galliformes > Phasianidae > Coturnix > Coturnix japonica. The sequence continues at coordinate 753,556 of NW_028188962.1, forward strand.
TGTGGGTCATATCTATTGGGCAGCAGCTGCTTTACATATGATGTGTGTCAGATCTACGGGGCAGGAGCTGCTGTGGGGCTTATGTGGGTCAGATCTATGGGGCAGGAGCTGTTGTGGGGCTGATGGGGTCAGATCTATGGGGCAGGAGCTACTGTGGGGCTGATGTTGGTCTGATCTATGGGGCATTAGCTGCTGCGGGGCTGATTTGGGTCAGATCTATGGGGCAGGAGCTGCTGTGGGGCTTGTGTGGGTTAGATCTATGGGGCAGGAGCTGTTGTGGGGCTGATGGGGGTCAGATCTATGGGGCAGGAGATGCTGTCTGTCAGATCTATGGGGAAGGAGCTGCTGTGGGGAACATGTGGGTCAGGTCTATGGGGCAGGAGCTGCTGTGGGGCAGATGTGGGTCAGATCTATGTGTCAGCAGCTGCTGTGGGTCTGATGTGGGTCAGATCTTGGGGCAGGAGCTGCTGTGGGGCTGATGTGGGTCAGATCTATGGGGCAGGAGCTGCTGTGGGTCAGATCTATGGGGCAGGAACAGATGTGGGCCTGATGTTGGTCAGATTTATGGAGCAGGTGCTGCTGTGTTGCAGATGTGGGTCAGATCTATGGTGCAAAAGCTGCTGTGGGGCAGATGTAGGGCATATCTATGGGGCAGGAGCTGCTGTGAGGCTGATGGGTCTTAGATCTATGGGGAGGAACTGCTGTGGTGCAGATGTGGGTCAGAGCTATGGGGCAGGAGCTGCTGTGGGGCAGAAGTGGGTAAGATCTATGGGGTAGGAGATGGTGTGTGGCAGATGTGGGTCAGATCTATGGTGTAGGAGCTGCTGTGGGGCTGATGTGTGTCAGATCTATGGGGCAGGAGCTACTGTGGGGCTGATGGGGGTCAGATCTATGGGGCAGGAGCTACTGTGGGGCTGATGTTGGTCTGATCTATGGGGCAGGAGCTGCTGCAGGGCTGATTTGGGTCAGATCTATGGGGCAGGAGCTGCTGTGGGGCTGATGTGGGTTAGATCTATGGGTCAGGAGCTGTTGTGGGGCTGATGGGGGTCAGATCTATGGGGCAGGAGATACTGCGGGGCAGATTTATGAGTCAGGAGCTGCTGTGTAGCTGATGTGGGTCAGATCTATGGGGCAGGAGCTGCTGTGGGGCATATGTGGGTCAGATCTATATGGCAGGAGCTGCTGTGGGGCACATGTGGGTCAGACCTATGGGGCAGGAGTTGCTGTGGGGCAGATGAGGGACATATCTATGGTGCAAAATCTGCTGTTGGACTAATGTGGGTCAGATCTATGAGTTTGGAGCTGCTGTGGGGCACATGTGGGTAAGATCTATGGGCCAGGAGCTGCTGCGGGGATGATTTGGGTCAGATCTATGGGTCAGCAGCTGCTGTGCATCTGATGTGGGTCAGATCTATGGGGCAGGAGCTGCTGTGGGGCTGATGTGGGTCAGATCTATGGGGCAGGAGATGCTGTGGGTCAGATCTATGGGGCAGGAGCTGCTGTGGGGAACATGTGGGTCAGGTCTATGGGGCAGGAGCTGCTGTGGGGCAGATGTGGGTCAGATCTATGGGTCAGCAGCTGCTGTGGGTCTGATGTGGGTCAGATCTACGGGGCAGGAGCTGCTGTGGGGCAGATATGGGTGAGATCTATGTGGCAGGAGCTGCTGTGGGTCAGATCTATGGGGCAGGAACAGATTTGGGCCTGATGTTGGTCAGATTTATGGAGCAGGAGCTGCTGTGTTGCAGATGTGGGTCAGAGCTATGGGGCAGGAGCTGCTGTGGGGCAGATGTTGGGCTTATCTATGGGGCAGGAGCTGCTGTGAGGCTGATGGGTGTTAGATCTATGGGGAGGATGTGCTGTGGTGCAGATGTGGGTCAGAGCTATGGGGCAGGAGCTGCTGTGGGTCAGAAGTGGGTAAGATCTATGGGGTAGGAGATGGTGTGAGGCAGATGTGGGTAAGATCTATGGTGTAGGAGCTGCTGTGGGGCAGATTTGGGTCAGATCTATGGGGCAGGAGCTGCTGTGTGGCAAATGTGGGTCAGATCTATGGGGCAGGAGCTGCTGTGGGGCAGATGTAGCGCTTATCTATGGGGCAGGAGCTGCTGTGAGGCTGATGGGTGTTAGATCTATGGGGAGGAGCTGCTGTGGTGTAGATGTCGGTCAGAGCTATGGGGCAGGAGCTGCTGTGCGACAGATGTGGGTCAGATCTATGGGGCAGGTGCTGCTGTGCGACATATGTGGGTCAGATCTATGGGGCAGGATCTGCTGTGGGGCTGAAGTGGGAAAGATCTATGGGGCAGGAGATGCTTTGGGGCAGATGTGGGTCAGATCTATGGGGCAGGAGCTGCTGTGGGGCTGATGTGGGTCAGATCCTTGGGGCTGAAGCTGCTGTGGGTCATATCTATTGGGCAGCAGCTGCTTTACATATGATGTGTGTCAGATCTATGGGGCAGGAGCTGCTGTGGGTCTGATGTGGGTCAGATCTATGGGGCAGGAGCTGCTGTGGGGCAGATGTGGGTGAGATCTATGGGGCAGGAGCTGCTGTGGGGCAGATCTATGGGGCAGGAACAGATGTGGGCCTGATGTTTGTCAGATTTATGGAGCAGGAGCTGCTGTGTTGCAGATGTGGGTCAGATCTATGGTGCAGGAGCTGCTGTGGGGCAGATGTAGGGCATATCTATGGGGCAGGAGCTGCTGTGAGGCTGATGGGTGTTAGATCTATGGGGAGGAGCTGCTGTGGTGCAGATGTGGGTCAGAGCTATGGGGCAGGAGCTGCTGTGGGGCAGAAGTGGGTAAGATCTATGGGGTAGGAGATGGTGTGTGGCAGATGTGGGTAAGATCTATGGTGTAGGAGCTGCTGTGGGGCAGATTTGGGTCAGATCTATGGGGCAGGAGCTGCTGTGGGGCTGATGTGGGTCAGATCTATAGGGCAGGAGCTGCTGTGCGACAGATGTGGGTCAGATCTATGGGGCAGGAGCTGCTGTGCGACAGATGTGGGTCAGATCTATGGGGCAGGAGCTGCTGTGGGGCTGATGTGGGTCAGATCCTTGGGGCTGATGCTGCTGTGGGTCATATCTATTGGGCAGCAGCTGCTTTACATATGATGTGTGTCAGATCTATGGGGCAGGAGCTGCTGTGGGGCTGATGTGGGTCAGATCTATGGGGCAGGAGCTGTTGTGGGGCTGATGTGGGTCAGATCTATGGGGCAGGAGCTACTGTGGGGCTGATGGGGGTCAGATCTATGGGGCAGGAGCTACTGTGGGGCTGATGTTGGTCTCATCTATGGGGCAGGAGCTGCTGTGCGACAGATGTGGGTCAGATCTATGGGGCAGGTACTGCTGTGCGACATATGTGGGTCAGATCTATGGGGCAGGATCTGCTGTGGGGCTGATGTGGGAAAGATCTATGGGGCAGGAGATGCCTTGGGGCAGATGTGGGTCATATCTATGGGGCAGGAGCTGCTGTGGGGCTGATGTGTGTCAGATCCTTGGGGCGGAAGCTGCTGTGGGTCATATCTATTGGGCAGCAGCTGCTTTACATATGATGTGTGTCAGATCTATGGGGCAGGAGCTGCTGCGGGGCTGATTTGTGTAAGATCTATGGGGCAGGAGCTGCTGTGGGGCTGATGTGCGTTAGATCTAAGGGGCAGGAGCTGTTGTGGGGCTGATGGGGGTCAGATCTATGGGGCAGGAGATGCTGTGGGTCAGATCTATGGGGCAGGATCTGCTGTGGGGAACATGTGGGTCAGGTCTATGGGGCAGGAGCTGCTGTTGGGCTGATGTGGGTCAGATCTATGGTGTAGGAGCTGCTGTGGGGCTGATGTGGGTCAGATCTACGGGGCAGGAGATGCTTTGGGGCAGATTTTAGTCAGATCTATGGGGCAGGAGTTGCTGTGGGTCTGATGTGGGTCAGATCCTTGGGGCTGAAGCTGCTGTGGGTCATATCTATTGGGCAGCAGCTGCTTTACATATGATGTGTGTCAGATCTATGGGGCAGGAGCTGCTCGGCGGCGGCTGCTAGAGGTCGCTGCCTATGCGGCTCGACTAGGTCGGCACGGTCTACCCGGCTCCGAGCGGACCGTGGTGCTCAGCGGCGGAGGCTAGAGGTCGCTGCCCGTGCGGCTTGCGTGTAGTTGCCAGGTCTACCCGCTTTCGGCTAGGCTTTGCAGCCCTGTGAGATGGGGGGGCGCTAAAGCTCCGGAGCTTGCTGGGGGGTCGCTGTAGTTTCTTACCTACCGCTACGTCGACGTAGAGCGCCGCTTACCCTCGGCGCCGCTGCCGGTAGTCGGCGCCGTTCTTTTCCGAAGCCGTTTTTTCTTACGCCTTCCGTTTTCGTCTGCAGGAGCGAGCGCGTGCTCGTCTCCAGAGGCGGCAACGAGCGGGCGCAGGCGAGCGCGGTTGAGCGCCGGGCTGTGGATTTTTTCGGTTGCGGCTTCCCGCCGCTCTTTCGCCATCCCTCGCTACGCGGCCTGCCCGCAGTCCGGATTTCCGGCTGGAACGGACCCCGCTCAAGTGCGCCGGCACGGTCCAACCGCTCCCGGCGGGCACCTCTCGGCTCGGACGTTCCTCGGAATCAGCCAAATGTCGCTCCCGTGGCGTCTCCGCAGGCAAAAACGCATAGCCGGCGCCGCAAAGCTCGCGAGCCGCACCGAGCCGGGGAAACCGTGCCGTGGAGCAGCTGTGGGGCTGATGTGGGTGAGATCTATGGGGTAGGAGCTGCTGTGCGGCTGATGTGGGTCAGATCTATGGGCAGGAGCTGCTGTGGGGCTGATGTGGGTCAGATCTATGGGGCAGGAGCTTCTGTGGTTAAGATCTATTTGGCAGGATCTGCTGTGGGGCAGATTTGGGTCAGATCTATGGGGCAGGAGCTGCAGTGGAGATGATGTACATCAGATCTATGGGGTAGGAGCTGCTGTGGGGCTGCTGTGGGTTAGATCTATGGGGCAGGAGCTGTTGTGGGTCATATCTATTGGGCAGCAGCTCCTTTACATATGATGTGTGTCAGATCTATGGGGCCGGAGCTGCAGTGGGGCTGATTGGGGTCAGATCTCTGGGGCAGGAGCTACTGTGGGGCTGATGTGGGTCAAATCAATGGGGCAGAGCTGCTCTTGGGAACATGTGGGTCAGATCTATGGGGCAGGAGCTGTTGTGGGGATGATGGGGGTAAGATCTATGGGGCAGGAGCTACTGTGGGGCTGATGTTGGTCTGATCTATGGGGCAGGATCTGCTGTGGGGCTGATGTGGGTTAGATCTATGGGGCAGGAGCTGTTGTGGGGCTGATGGGGGTCAGATCTATGGGGCAGAGCTGCTCTTGGGAACATGTGGGTCAGATCTATGGGGCAGGAGCTGCTGTGGGTCAGATTTATGAGTCAGGAGCTGCTGTGTGGCTGATGTGGGTCAGATCTATGGAGCAGGAGCTGCTGTGGGGCTGATGTGGGTCAGATCTATAGGGCAGGAGCTGCTGTGCGACAGATGTGGGTCAGATCTATGGGGCAGGAGCTGCTGTGGGGCTGATGTGGGTCAGATCCTTGGGGCTGAAAATGCTGTGGGTCATATCTATTGGGCAGCAGCTGCTTTACATATGATGTGTGTCAGATCTATGGGGCAGGAGCTGCTGTGGGGCTGATGTGGGTCAGATCTATGGGGCAGGAGCTGTTGTGGGGCTGATGTGGGTCAGATCTATGGGGCAGGAGCTACTGTGGGGCTGATGGGAGTCAGATCTATGGGGCAGGAGCTACTGTGGGGCTGATGGGGGTCAGATCTATGGGGCAGGAGCTACTGTGGGGCTGATGTTGGTCTCAACTATGGGGCAGGAGCTGCTGTGCGACAGATGTGGGTCAGATCTATGGGGCAGGTACTGCTGTGCGACATATGTGGGTCAGATCTATGGGGCAGGATCTGCTGTGGGGTTGATGTGGGAAAGATCTATGGGGCAGGAGATGCTTTGGAGCAGATGTGGGTCAGATCTATGGGGCAGGAGCTGCTGTGGGGCTGATGTGTGTCAGATCCTTTGGGCGGAAGCTGCTGTGGGTCATATCTATTGGGCAGCAGCTGCTTTACATATGATGTGTGTCAGATCTATGGGGCAGGAGCTGCTGAGGGGCTGCTGTGGGTCAGATCTATGGGGCAGGAGCTGTTGTGGGTCATATCTATTGGGCAGCAGCTGCTTTACATATGATGTGTGTCAGATCTATGGGGCAGGAGCTGCTGTGGGGCTGATGTGGGTTAGATGTATGTGGCAGGAGCTGTTGTGGGGCTGATGGGGTCAGATCTATGGGGCAGGAGCTACTGTGGGGCTGATGTTGGTCTGTTCTATGGGGCAGGAGCTGTTGTGGGGCTGATGGGGGTCAGATCTATGGGGCAGGAGCTGCTGTGGGTCAGATCTATGGGGCAGGAACAGATGTGGGCCTGATGTTGGTCAGATTTATGGAGCAGGAGCTGCTGTGTTGCAGATGTGGGTAAGATCTATGGTGCAGGAGCTGCTGTGGGGCAGATGTGGGTCAGATCTATGGTGTAGGAGCTGCTGTGGGGCTGATGTGGGTCAGATCTATGGGGCAGGAGCTGCTGTGGTTAAGATCTATTTGGCAGGATCTGCTGTGGGGAATATTTGGGTCAGATCTATGGGGCAGGAGCTGCTGTGTGGCAAATGTGGGTCAGATCTATGGGGCAGGAGCTGCTGTGGGTCAGATCTATGGGGCAGGAACAGATGTGGGCCTGATGTTGGTCAGATTTATGGAGCAGGAGCTTCTGTGTTGCAGATGTGGGTCAGATCTATGGTGCAGGAGCTGCTGTGGGGCAGATGTAGGGCTTATCTATGGGGCAGGAGCTGCTGTGAGGCTGATGGGTGTTAGATCTATGGGGAGGAGCTGCTGTGGGGCTGATGTGGGTCAGAGCTATGGGGCCGGAGCTGCAGTGGGGCCGATGGGTGTCAGATCTATGGGGCAGGAGCTACTGTGGGGCTGATGTTGGTCTGATCTATGGGGCAGGAGCTACTGTGCGACAGATGTTGGTCAGATCTATGGGGCAGGTGCTGCTGTGCGACATATGTGGGTCAGATCTATGGGGCAGGATCTGCTGTGGGGCTGATGTGGGAAAGATCTATGGGGCAGGAGATGCTTTGGGGCAGATGTGTGTCAGATCTATGGGGCAGGAGTTGCTGTGGGGCTGATGTGTGTCAGATCCTTGGGGCTGAAGCTGCTGTGGGTCATATCTATTGTGCTGCAGCTGCTTTACATATGATGTGTGTCAGATCTATGGGGCAGGAGCTGCTGTGGGTCAGATCCATGGGGCAGGAACAGATGTGGGCCTGATGTTGGTCAGATTTATGGAGCAGGAGCTGCTGTGTTGCAGATGTGGGTCAGACCTATGGTGCAGGAGCTGCTGTGGGGCAGATGTAGGGCTTATCTATGGGGCAGGAGCTGCTGTGAGGCTGATGGGTGTTAGATCTATGGGGAGGAGCTGCTGTGGTACAGATGTGGGTCAGAGCTATGGGGCAGGAGCTGCTGTGTGGCAGATGTGGGTCAGATCTATGGTGTAGGAGCTGCTGTGGTGCTGATGTGGGTCAGATCTATGGGGCAGGTGCTGCTGTGCGACATATGTGGGTCAGATCTATGGGGCAGGATCTGCTGTGGGGCTGATGTGGGAAAGATCTATGGGGCAGGAGATGCTTTGGGGCAGATGTGGGTCAGATCTATGGGGCAGGAGTTGCTGTGGGGCTGATGTGTGTCAGATCCTTTGGGCTGAATCTGCTGTGGGTCATATCTATTGTGCTGCTGCTGCTTTACATATGATGTGTGTCAGATCTATGGGGCAGGAGCTTCTGTGGGGCTGATGTGGGTTAGATCTATGGGGCAGGAGCTGTTGTGGGGCTGATGGGGGTCAGATCTATGGGGCAGGAGCTACTGTGGGGCACATGTGTGTCAGACCTATGGGGCAGAAGCTGCAGAGGGGATGATGTAGGTCAGATCTATGGGGCAGGAGCTGCTGTGGGGCAGATGAGGGACATATCTATGGTGCAAAATCTGCTGTTGGACTGATGTGGGTCAGATCTATGAGTTTGTAGCTGCTGTGGGGCACATGTGGGTCAGATCTATGGGCCAGGAGCTGCTGTGGGGCACATGTTGGTCTGACCTATGGGGCAGAAGCTGCAGAGGGGATGATGTAGGTCAGATCTATGGGCCAGGAGCTGCTGCGGGGCTGATTTGGGTCAGATCTATGGGGCAGGAGCTGCTGTGGTTCAGATTTGGGTCAGATCTATGGGGCAGGAGCTGCTGTGGGTCAGATTTATGAGTCAGGAGCTGCTGTGGGGCTGATGTGGGTCAAATCAATGGGGCAGAGCTGCTCTTGGGAACATGTGGGTCAGATCTATGGGGCAGGAGATGCTTTGGGTCAGATCTATGGGGCAGGAGCTGCTGTGGGGAACATGTGGGTCAGGTCTATGGGGCAGGAGCTGCTGTGGGGCAGATGTGGGCAGATCTATAGGGCAGGAGATGCTGTGGGTCAGATCTATGGGGCAGGAACAGATGTGGGCTTGATGTTGGTCAGATTTATGGAGCAGGAGCTGCTGTGTTGCAGATGTGGGTCAGATCTATGGTGCAGGAGCTGCTGTGGGGCAGATGTAGGGCATATCTATGGGGCAGGAGCTGCTGTGAGGCTGATGGGTGTTAGATCTATGGGGAGGAGCTGCTATGGTGCAGATGTGGGTCAGAGCTATGGGGCAGGAGCTGCTGTGGGGCAGAAGTGGGTAAGATCTATGGGGTAGGAGCTGCTGTGTGGCAGATGTGGGTCAGATCTATGGTGTAGGAGCTGCTGTGGGGCTGCTGTGGGTTAGATCTATGGGGCAGGAGCTGTTGTGGGTCATATCTATTGGGCAGCAGCTGCTTTACATATGATGTGTGTCAGATCTATGGGGCCGGAGCTGCAGTGGGGCTGATGGGGGTCAGATCCTTGGGGCTGAAGCTGCTGTGGGTCATATCTATTGGGCAGCAGCTGCTTTACATATGATGTGTGTCAGATCTATGGGGCAGGAGCTGCTGTGGGGCTGATGTGGGTTAGATCTATGGGGCAGGAGCTGCTGTTGGGCAGATGTGGGTCAGATCTATGCGTCAGCAGCTGCTGTTGGGCAGATGTGGGTCAGATCTATGGGGCAGGAGCTGCTGTGTTGCTGATGTGGGTCAGATCTATGGGGCAGGAGCTGCTGTGGGGCAGAAGTGGGTAAGATCTATGGGGCAGGAGATTGTGTGTGGCAGATGTGGGTCAGATCTATGGTGTAGGAGCTGCTGTGGGGCTGATGTTGGTCAGATCTATGGGGCAGGAGCTGCTGTGGTTAAGATCTATTTGGCAGGATCTGCTGTGGGGAATATTTGGGTCAGATCTATGGGGCAGGAGCTGCTGTGTGGCAAATGTGGGTCAGATCTATGGGGCAGGAGCTGCTGTGGGTCAGATCTATGGGGCAGGAACAGATGTGGGCCTGATGTTGGTCAGATCTATGGTGCAGGAGCTGCTGTGGGGCAGATGTAGGGCTTATCTATGGGGCAGGAGCTTCTGTGAGGCTGATGGGTGTTAGATCTATGGGGAGGAGCTGCTGTGGTGCAGATGTGGGTCAGAGCTATGGGGCAGGAGCTGCTGTGTGGCAGATGTGGGTCAGATCTATGGTGTAGGAGCTGCTGTGGGGCTGATGTGGGTCAGATCTATGGGGCAGGTGCTGCTGTGCGACATATGTGGGTCAGATCTATGGTGCAGGAGCTGCTGTGGTTCATATGTAGGGCTTATCTATGGGGCAGGAGCTGCTGTGAGGCTGATGGGTGTTAGATCTATGGGGAGGAGCTGCTGTGGGGCACATGTGGGTCAGATCTATGGGCCAGGAGCTGCTGCGGGGCTGATTTGGGTCAGATCTATGGGTCAGCAGCTGCTGTGGCGCACATGTGGGTCAGACCTATGGGGCAGAATCTGCAGAGGGGATGATGTGGGTCAGATCTATGGGGCAGGAGTTGCTGTGGGGCAGATGAGGGACATATCTATGGTGCAAAATATGCTGTTGGACTGATGTGGGTCAGATCTATGAGTTTGGTGCTGCTGTGGGGAACATGTGGGTCAGATCTATGGGCCAGGAGCTGCTGCGGGGCTGATTTGGGTCAGATCTATGGGTCAGGAGCTGCTGTGGGGCTGATGTGGGTCAGATCTATGGGGCAGGAGCTGCTGTGGGTCAGATCTATGGGGCAGGAACAGATGTGGGCCTGATGTTGGTCAGATTTATGGAGCAGGAGCTGCTGTGTTGCAGATGTGGGTCAGATCTATGGTGCAGGAGCTGCTGTGGGGCAGATGTAGGGCTTATCTATGGGGCAGGAGCTGCTGTGAGGCTGATGGGTGTTAGATCTATGGGGAGGAGCTGCTGTGGTGCAGATGTGGGTCAGAGCTATGGGGCAGGAGCTGCTGTGTGGCTGATGTGGGTCAGATCTATGGTGTAGGAGCTGCTGTGGGGCTGATGTGGGTCAGATCTACGGGGCAGGAGATGCTTTGGGGCAGATTTTAGTCAGATCTATGGGTCAGGAGTTGCTGTGGGTCTGATGTGGGTCAGATCCTTGGGGCTGAAGCTGCTGTGGGTCATATCTATTGGGCAGCAGCTGCTTTACATATGATGTGTGTCAGATCTATGGGGCAGGAGCTGCTCGGCGGCGGCTGCTAGAGGTCGCTGCCTATGCGGCTCGACTAGGTCGGCACGGTCTACCCGGCTCCGAGCGGGCCGTGGTGCTCGGCGGCAGCTGCTAGAGGTCGCTGCCTATGCGGCTCGACTAGGTCGGCACGGTCTACCCGGCTCTGCGCAGGCCGTGGTGCTCGGCGGCGGCTGCTAGAGGACCCTGCCTATGCGGCTCGACTAGGTTGGCACGGTCTACCCGGCTCCGAGCGGGCCGTGCTGCTCGGCGGCGGCTGCTAGAGGTCGCTGCCTATGCGGCTCGACTAGGTCGGCACGGTTTACCCGGCTCCGAGCGGGCCGTGGTGCTCGGCGGCGGCTACTAGAGGTCTCTGCCTATGCGTCTCGACTAGGTCGGCACGGTCTACCCGGCTCCGAGCGGGCCGTGGTGCTCGGCGGCGGCTGCTAGAGGTCGCTGCCTATGCGGCTCGACTAGGTCGGCACGGTCTACCCGGCTCCGAGCGGGCCGTGGTGCTTGGCGGCGGATGCTAGAGGTCGCTGCCTATGCGGCTCGACTAGGTCGGCACGGTCTACCCTGCTCCGAGCGGGCCGTGGTGCTCGGCGGCGGCTGCTAGAGGTCGCTGCCCGTGCCGCTTGCGTGTAGCTGCCAGGTCTACCCGCTTTCGGCTAGGCTTTGCAGCCCTGTGAGATGGGGGGGCGCTAAAGCTTCGGAGCTTGCTGGGGGGTCGCTGTAGTTTCTTACCTACCGCTACGTCGACGTAGAGCGCCGCTTACCCTCGGCGCCGCTGCCGGTAGTCGGCGCCGTTCTTTTCCGAAGCCGTTTTTTCTTACGCCTTCCGTTTTCGTCTGCAGGAGCGAGCGCGTGCTCGTCTCCAGAGGCGGCAACGAGCGGGCGCAGGCGAGCGCGGTTGAGCGCCGGGCTGTGGATTTTTTCGGTTGCGGCTTCCCGCCGCTCTTTCGCCATCCCTCGCTACGCGGCCTGCCCGCAGTCCGGATTTCCGGCTCGAACGGACCCCGCTCAAGTGCGCCGGCACGGTCCAACCGCTCCCGGCGGGCACCGCTCGGCTCGGACGTTCCTCGGAATCAGCCAAATGTCGCTCCCGTGGCGTCTCCGCAGGCAAAAACGCATAGCCGGCGCCGCAAAGCTCGCGAGCCGCACCGAGCCGGGGAAACCGTGCCGTGGAGCAGCTGTGGGGCTGATGTGGGTGAGATCTATGGGGTAGGAGCTGCTGTGCGGCTGATGTGGGTCAGATCTATGGGCAGGAGCTGATGTAGAGAAGATTTGGGTCTGATCTATGGGTTAGGAACTGCTGTGGTTCAGATCTATGGGGCAGGAGCAGCTGTGGGGCACATGTGGGTCAGATCTATGGGTTAGGTGCTGCTTTGGGGAAAATGTGGGTCAGATCTATGGGGCAGGAGCTGCTGTGGGTCAGATTTGGGTCAGATCTATGGGGCAGGAGCTGCTGTGGGTCAGATTTATGAGTCAGGAGCTGCTGTGTGGCTGATGTGGGTCCGATCTATGGGGCAGGAGCTGCTGTGGGGCATATGTGGGTCAGATCTATATGGCAGGAGCTGCTGTGGGGCACATGTGGGTCAGACCTATGGGGCAGAAGCTGCAGAGGGGATGATGTAGGTCAGATCTATGGGGCAGGAGTTGCTGTGGGGCAGATGAGGGACATATCTATGGTGCAAAATCTGCTGTTGGACTGATGTGGGTCAGATCTATGAGTTTGGAGCTGCTGTGGGGCACATGTGGGTCAGATCTATGGGCCAGGAGCTGCTGTGGGGCTGATGTGGGTCAGATCTATAAGGCAGGAGCTGCTGTGGTTAAGATCTATTTGGCAGGATCTGCTGTGGGGCAGATTTGGGTCAGATCTATGGGGCAGGAGCTGCTGTATGGCAAATGTGGGTCAGATCTATGGGGCAGGAGCTGCTGTGAGGCTGATGGGATTTAGATCTATGGGGAGGAGCTGCTGTGGTGCAGATGTGGGTCAGAGCTATGGGGCAGGAGCTCCTGTGTGGCAGATGTGGGTCAGATCTATGGCGTAGGAGCTGCTGTGGGGCAGATTTGGGTGAGATCTATGGGGCAGGAGCTGCAGTGGAGATGATGTACGTCAGATCTATGGGGCAGGAGCTGCTGTGGGGCTGCTGTGGGTTAGATCTATGGGGCAGGTGCTGTTGTGGGTCATATCTATTGGGCAGCAGCTGCTTCACATATGATGTGTGTCAGATCTATGGGGCCGGAGCTACTGTGGGGCTGATGGGGGTCAGATCTATGGGGCAGGAGCTACTGTGGGGGTGATGTGGGTCAAATCAATGGGGCAGAGCTGCTCTTGGGAACATGTGGGTCAGATCTATGGGGCAGGAGCTGCTGTGGGGCTGATGTGGGTTAGATCTATAGGGCAGGAGCTGCTGTGCGACAGATGTGGTTCAGATCTATGGGGCAGGAGCTACTGTGGGGCTGATGGGGGTCAGATCTATGGGGCAGGAGCTACTTTGGGGCTGATGTTGGTCTCATCTATGGGGCAGGAGCTGCTGTGCGACAGATGTGTGTCAGATCTATGGGGCAGGTGCTGCTGTGCAACATATGTGTGTCAGATCTATGGGGCAGGATCTGCTGTGGGGCTGATGTGGGAAAGATCTATGGGGCAGGAGATGCTTTGGGGCAGATGTGGGTCAGATCTATGGGGCAGGAGCTACTGTGGGGCTGATGTGGGTCAGATCCTTGGGGCTGAAGCTGCTGTGGGTCATATCTAATGGGCAGCAGCTGCTTTACATATGATGTGTGTCAGATCTATGGGGAGGAGCTGCTGTGGGGCTGATGTTGGTCTGATCTATGGGGCAGGAGCTGCTGCGGGGCTGATGGGGGTCAGATCTATGGGGCAGGAGCTGCTGTGCGGCTGATGTGGGTCAGATCTATGGGGCAGGAGCTGTTGTGGGGCTGATGGGGGTCAGATCTATGGGGCAGGAGATGCTGTGGGTCAGATCTATGGGGCAGGAGCTGCTGTGGGGCAGATGTGGGTCAGATCTATGGGCAGGAACAGATGTGGGCCTGATGTTGGTCAGATTTGTGGAGCAGGATCTGCTGTGTTGCAGATGTGGGTCAGATCTATGGTGCAGGAGCTGCTGTGGGGCAGATGTAGGGCATATCTATGGGGCAGGAGCTGCTGTGAGGCTGATGGGTTTTAGATCTATGGGGAGGAGCTGCTGTGGTGCAGATGTGGGTCAGAGCTATGGGGCAGGAGCAGGTGTGGGTCTGAAGTGGGTAAGATCTATGGGGTAGGAGATGGTGTGTGGCAGATGTGGGTCAGATCTATGGTGTAGGAGCTGCTGTGGGGCTGACATGGGTCAGATCTATGGGGGAGGAGCTGCTGTGGTTAAGATCTATTTGGCAGGATCTGCTGTGCGACAGATGTGTGTCAGATCTATGGGGCAGGATCTGCTGTGGGGCTGTTGTGGGTCATATCTATTGGGCAGCAGCTGCTTTACATATGATGTGTGTCAGATCTATGGGGCAGGAGCTGCTGTGGGGCTGATGTGGGTCAGATCTATGGGGCAGGAGCTGTTGTGGGTCATATGGGGGTCAGATCTATGGGGCAGGAGATGCTGTGGGTCAGATCTATGGGGCAGGAGCTGCTGTGGGGCAGATGTGGGTCAGATCTATGGGGCAGGAGCTGCTGTGGGTCAGATCTATGGGGCAGGAACAGATGTGGGCCTGATGTTGGTCAGATTTATGGAGCAGGATCTGCTGTGTTGCAGATGTGGGTCAGATCTATGGTGCAGGAGCTGCTGTGGGGCAGATGTAGAGCTTATCTATGGGGCAGGAGCTGCTGTGAGGCTGATGTGTGTTAGATCTATGGGGAGGAGCTGCTGTGGGTCTGATGTGATACAGATCTATGGGGCAGGAGCTGCTGTGGGGCTGCTGTGGGTTAGATCTATGGGGCAGGAGCTGTTGTGGGTCATATCTATTGGGCAGCAGCTGCTTTACATATGATGTGTGTCAGATCTATGGGGCCGGAGCTGCAGTGGGGCCGATGGGGGTCAGATCTATGGGGCAGGAGCTACTGTGGGGCTGATGTGGGTCAAATCAATGGGGCAGAGCTGCTCTTGGGAACATGTGGGTCAGATCTATGGGGCAGGAGATGCTGTGGGTCAGATCTATGGGGCAGGAGCTGCTGTGGGGAACATGTGGGTCAGGTCTATGTGGCAGGAGCTGCTGTGGGGCAGATGTGGGTCAGATCTATGGGTCAGCAGCTGCTGTGGGTCTGCTGTGGGTCAGATCTATGGGGCAGGAACAGATGTGGGCCTGATGTTGGTCAGAATTATGGAGCAGGAGCTGCTGTGTTGCAGATGTGGGTCAGAGCTATGGGGCAGGAGCTGCTGTGGGGCAGAAGTGGGTAAGATCTATGGGGCAGGAGCTGCTGTGGTGCATATGTGGGTCAGATCTATATGGCTGGAACTGCTGTGGGGCACATGTGGGTCAGACCTACGGGGCAGAGCTGCTCTTGGGAACATGTGGGTCAGATCTATGGGGCAGGAGCTGCTGTGGGGCTGATGTGGGTCAGATCTATAGGGCAGGAGCTGCTGTGCGACAGATGTGGGTCAGATCTATGGGGCAGGAGCTGCTGTGGGGCTGATGTGGGTCAGATCCTTGGGGCTGAAGCTGCTGTGGGTCATATCTATTGGGCAGCAGCTGCTTTACATATGATGTGTGTCAGATCTATGGGGCAGGAGCTGCTGTGGGGCTGATGTGGGTCAGATCTATGGGGCAGGAGCTGTTGTGGGTCAGATCTATGGGGCAGGAGCTACTGTGGGGCTGATGGGAGTCAGATCTATGGGGCAGGAGCTACTGTGGGGCTGATGGGGGTCAGATCTATGGGGCAGGAGCTACTGTAGGGCTGAAGTTGGTCTCATCTATGGGGCAGGAGCTGCTGTGCGACAGATGTGGGTCAGATCTATGGGGCAGGTACTGCTGTGGGGCTGATGTGGGAAAGATCTATGGGGCAGGAGATGCTTTGGGGCAGATGTGGGTCAGATCTATGGGGCAGGAGCTGCTGTGGGGCTGATGTGGGTCAGATCCTTGGGGCGGAAGCTGCTGTGGGTCATATCTATTGGGCAGCAGCTGCTTTACATATGATGTGTGTCAGATCTATGGGGCAGGAGCTGCTGTGGGGCTGATGTGGGTTAGATCTACGGGGCAGGAGCTGTTGTGGGGCTGATGGGGGTCAGATCTATGGGGCAGGAGCTACTGTGGGTCTGATGGGGGTCAGATCTATGGGGCAGGAGCTACTGTGAGGCTGATGTTGGTCTCATCTATGGGGCAGGAGCTACTGTGCGACAGATGTGGGTCAGATCTATGGGGCAGGATCTGCTGTTGGGCTGATGTGGGAAAGATCTATGGTGCAGGAGATGCTTTGGGGCAGATGTGGGTCAGATCTATGGGGCAGGAGTTGCTGTGGGGCTGATGTGGGTCAGATCCTTGGGGCAGGAGCTGCTGTGGGTCAGATTTGGGTCAGATCTATGGGGCAGGAGCTGCTGTGGGTCAGATTTATGAGTCAGGAGCTGCTGTGTGGCTGATGTGGGTCAGATCTATGGGGCAGGAGCTGCTGTGGGGCATATGTGGGTCAGATCTATATGGCAGGAGCTGCTGTGGGGCACATGTGGGTCAGACCTATGGGGCAGAAGCTGCAGAGGGGATGATGTAGGTCAGATCTATGGGGCAGGAGTTGCTGTGGGGCAGATGAGGGACATATCTATGGTGCAAAATCTGCTGTTGGACTGATGTGGGTCAGATCTATGAGTTTGGAGCTGCTGTGGGGCACATGTGGGTCAGATCTATGGGCCAGGAGCTGCTGTGGGGCTGATGTGGGTCAGATCTATAAGGCAGGAGCTGCTGTGGTTAAGATCTATTTGGCAGGATCTGCTGTGGGGCAGATTTGGGTCAGATCTATGGGGCAGGAGCTGCTGTATGGCAAATGTGGGTCAGATCTATGGGGCAGGAGCTGCTGTGAGGCTGATGGGATTTAGATCTATGGGGAGGAGCTGCTGTGGTGCAGATGTGGGTCAGAGCTATGGGGCAGGAGCTGCTGTGTGGCAGATGTGGGTCAGATCTATGGCGTAGGAGCTGCTGTGGGGCAGATTTGGGTGAGATCTATGGGGCAGGAGCTGCAGTGGAGATGATGTACGTCAGATCTATGGGGCAGGAGCTGCTGTGGGGCTGCTGTGGGTCAGATCTATGGGGCAGGTGCTGTTGTGGGTCATATCTATTGGGCAGCAGCTGCTTCACATATGATGTGTGTCAGATCTATGGGGCCGGAGCTACTGTGGGGCTGATGGGGGTCAGATCTATGGGGCAGGAGCTACTGTGGGGGTTATGTGGGTCAAATCAATGGGGCAGAGCTGCTCTTGGGAACATGTGGGTCAGATCTATGGGGCAGGAGCTGCTGTGGGGCTGATGTGGGTTAGATCTATAGGGCAGGAGCTGCTGTGCGACAGATGTGGTTCAGATCTATGGGGCAGGAGCTACTGTGGGGCTGATGGGGGTCAGATCTATGGGGCAGGAGCTACTTTGGGGCTGATGTTGGTCTCATCTATGGGGCAGGAGCTGCTGTGCGACAGATGTGTGTCAGATCTATGGGGCAGGTGCTGCTGTGCAACATATGTGTGTCAGATCTATGGGGCAGGATCTGCTGTGGGGCTGTTGTGGGTCATATCTATTGGGCAGCAGCTGCTTTACATATGATGTGTGTCAGATCTATGGGGCAGGAGCTGCTGTGGGGCTGATGTGGGTCAGATCCTTGGGGCTGAAGCTGCTGTGGGTCATATCTATTGGGCAGCAGCTGCTTTACATATGATGTGTGTCAGATCTATGGGGCAGGAGCTGCTGTGGGGCTGATGTGGGTCAGATCTATGGGGCAGGAGCTGTTGTGGGTCATATGGGGGTCAGATCTATGGGGCAGGAGATGCTGTGGGTCAGATCTATGGGGCAGGAGCTGCTGTGGGGCAGATGTGGGTCAGATCTATGGGCAGGAACAGATGTGGGCCTGATGTTGGTCAGATTTATGGAGCAGGATCTGCTGTGTTGCAGATGTGGGTCAGATCTATGGTGCAGGAGCTGCTGTGGGGCAGATGTAGGGCATATCTATGGGGCAGGAGCTGCTGTGAGGCTGATGGGTTTTAGATCTATGGGGAGGAGCTGCTGTGGTGCAGATGTGGGTCAGAGCTATGGGGCAGGAGCTGCTGTGGGTCTGAAGTGGGTAAGATCTATGGGGTAGGAGATGGTGTGTGGCAGATGTGGGTCAGATCTATGGTGTAGGAGCTGCTGTGGGGCTGACGTGGGTCAGATCTATGGGGCAGGAGCTGCTGTGGCTAAGATCTATTTGGCAGGATCTGCTGTGCGACAGATGTGTGTCAGATCTATGGGGCAGGTGCTGCTGTGCGACATATGTGTGTCAGATCTATGGGGCAGGATCTGCTGTGGGGCTGTTGTGGGTCATATCTATTGGGCAGCAGCTGCTTTACATATGATGTGTGTCAGATCTATGGGGCAGGAGCTGCTGTGGGGCTGATGTGGGTCAGATCCTTGGGGCTGAAGCTGCTGTGGGTCATATCTATTGGGCAGCAGCTGCTTTACATATGATGTGTGTCAGATCTATGGGGCAGGAGCTGCTGTGGGGATGATGTGGGTCAGATCTATGGGGCAGGAGCTGTTGTGGGTCATATGGGGGTCAGATCTATGGGGCAGGAGATGCTGTGGGTCAGATCTATGGGGCAGGAGCTGCTGTGGGGCAGACGTGGGTCAGATCTATGGGGCAGGAGCTGCTGTGGGTCAGATCTATGGGGCAGGAACAGATGTGGGCCTGATGTTGGTCAGATTTATGGAGCAGGATCTGCTGTGTTGCAGATGTGGGTCAGATCTATGGTGCAGGAGCTGCTGTGGGGCAGATGTAGGGCTTATCTATGGGGCAGGAGCTGCTGTGAGGCTGATGGGTGTTAGATCTATGGGGAGGAGCTGCTGTGGGTCTGATGTGATACAGATCTATGGGGCAGGAGCTGCTGTGGGGCTGCTGTGGGTTAGATCTATGGGGCAGGAGCTGTTGTGGGTCATATCTATTGGGCAGCAGCTGCTTTACATATGATGTGTGTCAGATCTATGGGGCCGGAGCTGCAGTGGGGCCGATGGGGGTCAGATCTATGGGGCAGGAGCTACTGTGGGGCTGATGTGGGTCAAATCAATGGGGCAGAGCTGCTCTTGGGAACATGTGGGTCAGATCTATGGGGCAGGAGATGCTGTGGGGCAGATGTGGGTCAGATCTATGGGTCAGCAGCTGCTGTGGGTCTGCTGTGGGTCAGATCTATGGGGCAGGAACAGATGTGGGCCTGATGTTGGTCAGAATTATGGAGCAGGAGCTGCTGTGTTGCAGATGTGGGTCAGAGCTATGGGGCAGGAGCTGCTGTGGGGCAGAAGTGGGTAAGATCTATGGGGCAGGAGCTGCTGTGGGGCATATGTGGGTCAGATCTATATGGCTGGAACTGCTGTGGGGCACATGTGGGTCAGACCTACGGGGCAGAGCTGCTCTTGGGAACATGTGGGTCAGATCTATGGGGCAGGAGCTGCTGTGGGGCTGATGTGGGTCAGATCTATAGGGCAGGAGCTGCTGTGCGACAGATGTGGGTCAGATCTATGGGGCAGGAGCTGCTGTGCGACAGATGTGGGTCAGATCTATGGGGCAGGAGCTGCTGTGGGGCTGATGTGGGTCAGATCCTTGGGGCTGAAGCTGCTGATGGTCATATCTATTGGGCAGCAGCTGCTTTACATATGATGTGTGTCAGATCTATGGGGCAGGAGCTGCTGTGGGGCTGATGTGGGTCAGATCTATGGGGCAGGAGCTGTTGTGGGTCAGATCTATGGGGCAGGAGCTACTGTGGGGCTGATGGTTGTCAGATCTATGGGGCAGGAGCTACTGTGGGGCTGATGGGGGTCAGATCTATGGGGCAGGAGCTACTGTGGGGCTGAAGTTGGTCTCATCTATGGGGCAGGAGCTGCTGTGCGACAGATGTGGGTCAGATCTATGGGGCAGGTACTGCTGTGGGGCTGATGTGGGAAAGATCTATGGGGCAGGAGATGCTTTGGGGCAGATGTGGGTCAGATCTATGGGGCAGGAGCTGCTGTGGGGCTGATGTGGGTCAGATCCTTGGGGCGGAAGCTGCTGTGGGTCATATCTATTGGGCAGCAGCTGCTTTACATATGATGTGTGTCAGATCTATGGGGCAGGAGCTGTTGTGGGGCTGATGGGGTAAGATCTATGGGGCAGGAGCTACTGTGGGGCTGATGTTGGTCTGTTCTATGGGGCAGGAGCTGCTGCGGGGCTGATTTGGGTCAGATCTATGGGGCAGGAGCTGCTGTGGGGCTGATGTGCGTTAGATCTAAGGGGCAGGATCTGTTGTGGAGCTGATGGGGGTCAGATCTATGGGGCAGGAGATGCTGTGGGTCAGATCTATGGGGCAGGAGCTGCTGTGGGGAACATGTGGGTCAGGTCTATGGGGCAGGAGCTGCTGTTGGGCAGATGTGGGTCAGATCTATGCGTCAGCAGCTGCTGTGGGTCTGCTGTGGGTCAGATCTATGGGGCAGGAGCTGCTGTGGGGCTGATGTGGGTAATATCTATGGGGCAGGAACAGATGTGGGCCTGATGTTGGTCAGATTTATGGAGCAGGAGCTGCTGTGTTGCAGATGTGGGTAAGATCTATGGTGCAGGAGCTGCTGTGGGGCAGATGTGGGTCAGATCAATGGTGTAGGAGCTGCTATGGGGCTGATGTGGGTCAGATCTATGGGGCAGGAGCTGCTGTGGTTAAGATCTATTTGGCAGGATCTGCTGTGGGGAATATTTGTGTCAGATCTATGGGGCAGGAGCTGCTGTGTGGCAAATGTGGGTCAGATCTATGGGGCAGGAGCTGCTGTGGGTCAGATCTATGGGGCAGGAACAGATGTGGGCCTGATGTTGGTCAGATTTATGGAGCAGGAGCTGCTGTGTTGCAGATGTGGGTCAGATCTATGGTGCAGGAGCTGCTGTGGGGCAGATGTAGGGCTTATCTATGGGGCAGGAGCTGCTGTGAGGCTGATGGGTGTTAGATTTATGGGGAGGAGCTGCTGTGGGGCTGATGTGGGTCAGAGCTATGGGGCCGGAGCTGCAGTGGGGCTGATGTGGGTCAAATCAATGGGGCAGAGCTGCTCTTGGGAACATGTGGGTCAGATCTATGGGGCAGGAGCTGCTGTGGGGCTGATGTGGGTCAGATCTATAGGGCAGGAGCTGCTGTGCGACAGATGTGGGTCAGATCTATGGGGCAGGATCTGCTGTGGGGCTGATGTGGGAAAGATCTATGGGGCAGGAGCTGCTGTGGGGCTGATGTGGGTCAGATCCTTGGGGCTGAAGCTGCTGTGGGTCATATCTATTGGGCAGCAGATGCTTTACATATGATGTGTGTCAGATCTATCGGGCAGGAGCTGCTGTGGGGCTGATGTGGGTTAGATCTATGGGGCAGGAGATGCTGTGGGTCAGATCTATAGGGCAGGAGCTGCTGTGGGGAACATGTGGGTCAGGTCTATGGGGCAGGAGCTGCTGTTGGGCAGATGTGGGTCAGATCTATGCGTCAGCAGCTGCTGTGGGTCTGATGTTGGTCAGATCTATGGGGCAGGAGCTGCTGTGGGGCTGATGTGGGTAATATCTATGGGGCAGGAACAGATGTGGGCCTGATGTTGGTCAGATTTATGGAGCAGGAGCTGCTGTGGTGCAGATGTGGGTCAGAGCTATGGGGCAGGAGCTGCTGTGGGGCAGAAGTGGGTAAGATCTATGGGGTAGGAGATGGTGTGTGGCAGATGTGGGTCAGATCTATGGTGTAGGAGCTGCTGTGGGGCTGATGTGGGTCAGATCTATGGGGCAGGTGCTGCTGTGGTTAAGATCTATTTGGCAGGATCTACTGTGGGGCAGATTTGGGTGAGATCTACGGGGCAGGAGCTGCTGTGTGGCAAATGTTGGTCAGATCTATAGGGCAGGAGCTGCTGTGGGTCAGATCTATGGGGCAGGAACAGATGTGGGCCTGATGTTGGTCAGATTTATGGAGCAGGAGCTGCTGTGGGGCAGATGTGGGTCAGATCTATGGTGCAGGAGCTGCTGTGGGGCAGATGTAGGGCTTATCTATGGGGCAGGAGCTGCTGTGAGGCTGATGGGTGTTAGATCTATGGGGAGGAGCTGCTGTGGTGCAGATGTGGGTCAGAGCTATGGGGCAGGAGCTGCTGTGTGGCAGATGTGGGTCAGATCTATGGTGTAGGAGCTGCTGTGGGGCTCATGTGGGTCAGATCTATGGGGCAGGAGCTGCTGTGGTTAAGATCTATTTGGCAGGATCTGCTGTGGGGCAGATTTGGGTCAGATCTATGGGGCAGGAGCTGCAGTGGGGCTGCTGTGGGTCAGATCTATGGGGCAGGAGCTGCTGTGGGGCTGCTGTGGGTCAGATCTATGGGGCAGGAGCTGTTGTGGGTCATATCTATTGGGCAGCAGCTGCTTTACATATCATGTGTGTCAGATCTATGGGGCAGGAGCTGCTGTGGGGCTGATGTGGGTTAGATCTATGTGGCAGGAGCTGTTGTGGGGCTGATGGGGTCAGATCTATGGGGCAGGAGCTACTGTGGGGCTGATGTTGGTCTGTTCTATGGGGCAGGAGCTGCTGCGGGGCTGATTTGGGTCAGATCTATGGGGCAGGAGCTGCTGTGGGGCTGATGTGCGTTAGATCTAAGGGGCAGGATATGTTGTGGAGCTGATGGGGGTCAGATCTATGGGGCAGGAGATGCTGTGGGTCAGATCTATGGGGCAGGAGCTGCTGTGGGGAACATGTGGGTCAGGTCTATGGGGCAGGAGCTGCTGTTGGGCAGATGTGGGTCAGATCTATGCGTCAGCAGCTGCTGTGGGTCTGCTGTGGGTCAGATCTATGGGGCAGGAGCTGCTGTGGGGCTGATGTGGGTAATATCTATGGGGCAGGAACAGATGTGGGCCTGATGTTGGTCAGATTTATGGAGCAGGAGCTGCTGTGTTGCAGATGTGGGTAAGATCTATGGTGCAGGAGCTGCTGTGGGGCAGATGTGGGTCAGATCAATGGTGTAGGAGCTGCTGTGTGGCTGATGTGGGTCAGATCTATGGGGCAGGAGCTGCTGTGGTTAAGATCTATTTGGCAGGATCTGCTGTGGGGAATATTTGTGTCAGATCTATGGGGCAGGAGCTGCTGTGTGGCAAATGTGGGTCAGATCTATGGGGCAGGAGCTGCTGTGGGTCAGATCTATGGGGCAGGAACAGATGTGGGCCTGATGTTGGTCAGATTTATGGAGCAGGAGCTGCTGTGTTGCAGATGTGGGTCAGATCTATGGTGCAGGAGCTGCTGTGGGGCAGATGTAGGGCTTATCTATGGGGCAGGAGCTGCTGTGAGGCTGATGGGTGTTAGATCTATGGGGAGGAGCTGCTGTGGGGCTGATGTGGGTCAGAGCTATGGGGCCGGAGCTGCAGTGGGGCTGATGTGGGTCAAATCAATGGGGCAGAGCTGCTCTTGGGAACATGTGGGTCAGATCTATGGGGCAGGAGCTGCTGTGGGGCTGATGTGGGTCAGATCTATAGGGCAGGAGCTGCTGTGCGACAGATGTGGGTCAGATCTATGGGGCAGGATCTGCTGTGGGGCTGATGTGGGAAAGATCTATGGGGCAGGAGCTGCTGTGGGGCTGATGTGGGTCAGATCCTTGGGGCTGAAGCTGCTGTGGGTCATATCTATTGGGCAGCAGCTGCTTTACATATGATGTGTGTCAGATCTATGGGGCAGGAGCTGCTCGGCGGCGGCTGCTAGAGGTCGCTGCCTATGCGGCTCGACTAGGTCGGCACGGTCTACCCGGCTCCGAGCGGGCCGTGGTGCTCGGCGGCGGCTGCTAGAGGTCGCTGCCTATGCGGCTCGACTAGGTCGGCACGGTCTACCCGGCTCCGAGCGGGCCGTGGTGCTCGGCGGCGGCTACTAGAGGTCGCTGCCTATGCGGCTCGACCAGGTCGTCACGGTCTACCATGTTCCGAGCGGGCCGTGGTGCTCGGCGGCGGCTGCTAGAGGTCGCTGCCTATGCGGCTCGACTAGGTCGGCACGGTCTACCCTGCTCCGAGCGGGCCGTGGTGCTCGGCGGTGGCTGCTAGAGGTCGCTGCCTATGCGGCTTGGCTAGGTCGGCACGGTCTACCCGGCTCCGAGCGGGCCGTGGTGCTCGGCGGCGGCGGCTAGGGGTCGCTGCCCGTGCCTCTTGCGTGTAGCTGCCAGGTCTACCCGCTTTCGGCTAGGCTTTGCAGCCCTGTGAGAAAGGGGGGCGCTAAAGCTTCGGAGCTTGCTGGGGGGTCGCTGTAGTTTCTTACCTACCGCTACGTCGACGTAGAGCGCCGCTTACCCTCGGCGCCGCTGCCGGTAGTCGGCGCCGTTCTTTTCCGAAGCCGTTTTTTCTTACGCCTTCCGTTTTCGTCTGCAGGAGCGAGCGCGTGCTCGTCTCCAGAGGCGGCAACGAGCGGGCGCAGGCGAGCGCGGTTGAGCGCCGGGCTGTGGATTTTTTCGGTTGCGGCTTCCCGCCGCTCTTTCGCCATCCCTCGCTACGCGGCCTGCCCGCAGTCCGGATTTCCGGCTCGAACGGACCCCGCTCAAGTGCGCCGGCACGGTCCAACCGCTCCCGGCGGGCACCGCTCGGCTCGGACGTTCCTCGGAATCAGCCAAATGTCGCTCCCGTGGCGTCTCCGCAGGCAAAAACGCATAGCCGGCGCGGCAAAGCTCGCGAGCCGCACCGAGCCGGGGAAACCGTGCCGTGGAGCAGCTGTGGGGCTGATGTGGGTCAGATCTATGGGGTAGGAGCTGCTGTGCGGCTGATGTGGGTCAGATCTATGGGCAGGAGCTGATGTAGGGAAGATTTGGGTCTGATCTATGGGTTAGGAACTGCTGTGGTTCAGATCTATGGGGCAGGAGCAGCTGTGGGGAACATGTGAATCAGATCTATGGGTTAGGTGCTGCTTTGGGGAAAATGTGGGTCAGATCTATGGGGCAGGAGCTGCTGTGGGTCAGATTTGGGTCAGATCTATGGGGCAGGAGCTGCTGTGGGTCAGATTTATGAGTCAGGAGCTGCTGTGTGGCTGATGTGGGTCAGATCTATGGGGCAGGAGCTGCTGTGGGGCAGATGTGGGTCAGATCTATATGGCAGGAGCTGCTGTGGGGCACATGTGGGTCAGACCTATGGGGCAGAAGCTGCAGAGGGGATGATGTAGGTCAGATCTATGGGGCAGGAGTTGCTGTGGGGCAGATGAGGGACATATCTATGGTGCAAAATCTGCTGTTGGACTTATGTGGGTCAGATCTATGAGTTTGGAGCTGCTGTGGGGCACATATGGGTCAGATCTATGGGCCAGGAGCTGCTGTGGGGCTGATGTGGGTCAGATCTATGGGGCAGGAGCTGCTGTGGTTAAGATCTATTTGGCAGGATCTGCTGTGGGGCAGATTTGGGTCAGATCTATGGGGCAGGAGCTGCTGTGTGGCAAATGTGGGTCCGATCTATGGGGCAGGAGCTGCTGTGGGTCAGATCTATGGGGCAGGAACAGATGTGGGCCTGATGTTGGTCAGATTTATGGAGCAGGAGCTGCTGTGTTGCAGATGTGGGTCAGATCTATGGTGCAGGAGCTGCTGTGGGGCAGATGTAGGGCTTATCTATGGGGCAGGAGCTGCTGTGAGGCTGATGGGTGTTAGATCTATGGGGAGGAGCTGCTGTGGTACAGATGTGGGTCAGAGCTATGGGGCAGGAGCTGCTGTGTGGCAGATGTGGGTCAGATCTATGGTGTAGGAGCTGCTGTGGGGCTGATTTGGGTCAGATCTATGGGGCAGGAGCTGCTGTGGGGCTGATGTGGGTCAGATCTATGGGGCAGGTGCTGCTGTGCGACATATGTGGGTCAGATCTATGGGGCAGGATCTGCTGTGTGGCTGATGTGGGAAAGATCTATGGGGCAGGAGATGCTTTGGGGCAGATGTGGGTCAGATCTATGGGGCAGGAGTTGCTGTGGGGCTGATGTGTGTCAGATCCTTGGGGCTGAAGCTGCTGTGGGTCATATCTATTGGGCAGCAGCTGCTTTACATATGATGTGTGACAGATCTATGGGGCAGGAGCTGCTGTGGGGCTGATGTGGGTTAGATCTATGGGGCAGGAGCTGTTGTGGGGCGGATGGGGGTCAGATCTATGGGGCAGGAGCTACTGTGGGGCACATGTGGGTCAGACCTATGGGGCAGAAGCTGAAGAGGGGATGATGTAGGTCAGATCTATGGGGCAGGAGTTGCTGTGGGGCAGATTAGGGACATATCTATGGTGCAAAATCTGCTGTTGGACTGATGAGGGTCAGATCTATGAGTTTGGAGCTGCTGTGGGGCACATGTGGGTCAGATCTATGGGCCAGGATTTGCTGCGGGGCTGATTTGGGTCAGATCTATAAGGCAGGAGCTGCTGTGGGGCTGATGTGGGTCAGATCTATGGGGCAGGAGCTGCTGTGGGTCTGATCTATGGGGCAGGAACAGATGTGGGCCTGATGTTGGTCAGATTTATGGAGCAGGAGCTGCTGTGTTGCAGATCTGGGTCAGATCTATGGTGCAGGAGCTGCTGTGGGGCAGATATAGGGCATATCTATGGGGCAGGAGCTGCTGTGAGGCTGATGGGTGTTAGATCTATGGGGAGGAGCTGCTGCGGTGCAGATGTGGGTCAGAGCTATGGGGCAGGAGCTGCTGTGGGGCAGAAGTGGGTAAGATCTATGGGGTAGGAGCTGCTGTGGGGCTGATTTGGTCGAGATCTATGGTGTAGGAGCTGCTGTGCAGCTGATGTGGGTCAGATCTATGGGCAGGAGCTGATGTAGGGAAGATTTGTGTCTGATCTATGGGTTAGGAACTGCTGTGGTTCAGATCTATGGGGCAGGAGCAGCTGTTGGGGAACATGTGGGTCAGATCTATGGGTTAGGTGCTGCTTTGGGGAAAATGTGGGTCAGATCTATGGGGCAGGAGCTGCTGTGGGGCAGATTTGGGTCAGATCTATGGGGCAGGAGCTGCTGTGAGGCTGATGGGTGTTAGATCTATGGGGAGGAGCTGCTGTGGTGCAGATGTGGGTCAGAGCTATGGGGCAGGAGCTGCTGTGGGGCAGAAGTGGGTAAGATCTATCGGGTAGGAGATGGTGTGTGGCAGATGTGGGTCAGATCTATGGTGTAGGAGCTGCTGTGGGGCTGATGTGGGTCAGATCTATGGGGCAGGAGCTGCTGTGGTTAAGATCTATTTGGGCAGGATCTGCTGTGGGGCAGATTTGGGTCAGATCTATGGGCCAGGAGCTGCTGTGTGGCAAATGTGGGTCAGATCTATGGGGCAGGAGCTGCTGTGGGGCTGATGTGGGAAAGATCTATGGGGCAGGAGCTGCTGTGGGGCAGATGTGGGTCAGATCTATGGGGCAGGAGCTGTTGTGGGGCTGATGGGGTCAGATCTATGGGGCAGGAGCTACTGTGGGGCTGATGTTGGTCTGATCTATGGGGCAGGAGCTGCTGCGGGGCTGATTTGGGTCAGATCTATGGGGCAGGAGCTGCTGTGGGGAACATGTGGGTCAGGTCTATGGGGCAGGAGCTGCTGTGGGGCAGATGTAGGTCAGATCTATGGGTCAGCAGCTGCTGCGGGTCTGATGTGGGTCAGATCTATGGGGCAGGAGCTGCTGTGGGGCTGATGTGGGTCAGATCTATGGGGCAGGAGCTGCTGCGGGTCTGATCTATTGGGCAGCAGCTACTTTACATATGATGTGTGTCAGATCTATGGGGCAGGAGCTGCTGTGGGGCTGATGTGGGTCAGACCTATGGGGCAGAAGCTGCAGAGGGGATGATGTAGGTCAGATCTATGGGGCAGGAGTTGCTGTGGGGCAGATGAGGGACATATCTATGGTGCAAAATCTGCTGTTGGACTGATGTGGGTCAGATCTAAGAGTTTGGAGCTGCTGTGGGGCACATGTGGGTCAGATCTATGGGCCAGGAGCTGCTGCGGGGCTGATTTGGGTCAGATCTATGGGGCAGGAGCTGCTGTGGGACTGATGTGGGTCAGATCTATGGGGCAGGAGCTGCTGTGGGGCTGATGGGGGTCAGAGCTATGGGGCAGGAGATGCTGTGGGTCAGATCTATGGGGCAGGAGCTGCTGTGGGGAACATGTGGGTCAGGTCTATAGGGCAGGAGCTGCTGTGGGGCAGATGTGGGTCAGATCTATGGGTCAGCAGCTGCTGTGGGTCTGATGTGCGTCAGATCTATGGGGCAGGAGCTGCTGTGGGTCTGATGTGGGTCAGATCTATGGGGCAGGAGCTGCTGTGGGGCATATGTGGTTCAGATCTATGGGGCAGGTGCTGCTGTGGGTCATATCTATGGGGCAGGAACAGATGTGGGCCTGATGTTGGTCAGATTTATGGAGCAGGAGCTGCTGTGTTGCAGATGTGGGTCAGATCTATGGTGCAGGAGCTGCTGTGGGGCAGATGTAGGGCATATCTATGGGACAGGAGCTGCTGTGAGATTGATGGGTGTTAGATCTATGGGGAGGAGCTGCTGTGGTGCAGATGTGAGTCAGAGCTATGGGGCAGGAGGTGCTGTGGGGCAGGAGTGGGTAAGATCTATGGGGTAGGAGATGGTGTGTGGCAGATGTGGGTCAGATCTATGGTGTAGGAGCTGCTGTGGGGCTGATGTGGGTCAGATCTATGGGGCAGGAGCTGCTGTGGTTAAGATCTATTTGGCAGGATCTGCTGTGGGGCAGATTTGGGTCAGATCTATGGGGCAGGAGCTGCTGTGTGGCAAATGTGGGTCAGATCTATGGGGCAGGAGCTGCTGTGGGGCAGATGTAGCGCTTATCTATGGTGCAGGAGCTGCTGTGGGGCAGATGTAGGGCATATCTATGGGGCAGGAGCTGCTGTGAGACTGATGGGTGTTAGATATATGGGGAGGAGCTGCTGTGGTGCAGATGCGGGTCAGAGCTATGGGGCAGGAGGTGCTGTGGGGCAGGAGTGGGTCAGATCTATGGGGCAGGAGCTGCTGTGGTTAAGATCTATTTGGCAGGATCTGCTGTGGGGCAGATTTGGGTCAGATCTATGGGGCAGGAGCTGCTTTGTGGCAAATGTGGGTCAGATCTATGGGGCAGGAGCTGCTGTGGGGCAGATGTAGCGCTTATCTATGGTGCAGGAGCTGCTGTGGGGCAGATGTAGGGCATAGCTATGGGGCAGGAGCTGCTGTGAGGCTGATGGGTGTTAGATCTATGGGGAGGAGCTGCTGTGGTGTAGATGTGGGTCAGAGCTATGGGGCAGGAGCTGCTGTGCGACAGATGTGGGTCAGATCTATGGGGCAGGTGCTGCTGTGCGACATATGTGGGTCAGATCTATGGGGCAGGATCTGCTGTGGGGCTGAAGTGGGAAAGATCTATGGGGCAGGAGCTGCTGTGGGGCTGATGTAGGTTAGATCCTTGGGGCTGAAGCTGCTGTGGGTCATATCTATTGGGCAGCTGCTGCTTTACATATGATGTGTGTCAGATCTATGCGGCAGGAGCTGCTGTGGGGCTTATGTGGGTCAGATCTATGGGGCAGTAGCTGCTGTGGGGCTGATGTGGGTTAGATCTATGGGGCACGAGCTGCTGTGGGGCTGATGGGAGTCAGATCTATGGGGCAGGAGATGCTGTGGGGCTGATGGGGTCAGATCTATGGGCAAGGAGCTACTGTGGGGCTGATGTTGGTCTGATCTATGGGGCAGGAGCTGCTGCGGGGCTGATTTGGGTCAGATCTATGGGGCACGAGCTGCTGTGGGGCTGATGTGGGTTAGATCTATGGGGCAGGAGCTGTTGTGGGGCTGATGGGAGTCAGATCTATGGGGCAGGAGATGCTGTGGGTCAGATCTATGGGGCAGGAGCTGCTGTGGGGCAGATGTGGGTCAGATCTATGGGTCAGCAGCTGCTGTGGGTCTGATGTGGGTCAGATCTATGGGGCAGGAGCTGCTGTGGGTCTGATGTGGTTCAGATCTATGGGGCAGGAGCTGCTGTGGGTCAGATCTATGGGGCAGGAACAGATGTGGGCCTGATGTTGGTCAGATTTATGGAGCAGGAGCTGCTGTGTTGCAGATGTGGGTCAGATCTATGGTGCAGGAGCTGCTGTGGGGCAGATATAGGGCATATCTATGGGGCAGGAGCTGCTCTGAGGCTGATGGGTGTTAGATCTATGGGGAGGAGCTGCTGCGGTGCAGATGTGGGTCAGAGCTATGGGGCAGGAGCTGCTGTGGGGCAGAAGTGGGTAAGATCTATGGGGTAGGAGATGGTGTGTGGCAGATGTGGGTAAGATCTATGGTGTAGGAGCTGCTGTGGGGCAGATTTGGGTCAGATCTATGGGGCAGGAGCTGCTGTGTGGCAAATGTGGGTCAGATCTATGGGGCAGGAGCTGCTGTGGGGCAGATGTAGCGCTTATCTATGGGGCAGGAGCTGCTGTGATGCTGATGGGTGTTAGATCTATGGGGAGGAACTGCTGTGGTGTAGATGTGGGTCAGAGCTATGGGGCAGGAGCTGCTGTGCGACAGATGTGGGTCAGATCTATGGGGCAGGTGCTGCTGTGCGACATATGTGGGTCAGATCTATGGGGCAGGATCTGCTGTGGGGCTGAAGTGGGAAAGATCTATGGGGCAGGAGATGCTTTGGGGCAGATGTGGGTCAGATCTATGGGGCAGGAGCTGCTGTGGGGCTGATGTGGGTTAGATCCTTGGGGCTGAAGCTGCTGTGGGTCATATCTATTGGGCAGCAGCTGCTTTACATATGATGTGTGTCAGATCTATGGGGCAGGAACAGATGTGGGCCTGATGTTGGTCAGATTTATGGAGCAGGAGCTGCTGTGTTGCAGATGTGGGTCAGATCTATGGTGCAGGAGCTGCTGTGGGGCAGATGTAGGGCATATCTATGGGGCAGGAGCTGCTGTGAGGCTGATGGGTGTTAGATCTATGGGGAGGAGCTGCTGTGGTGCAGATGTGGGTCAGATCTATGGGGCAGGAGCTGCTGTGGGGCTGATGTGGGAAAGATCCTTGGGGCTGAAACTGCTGTGGGTCATATCTATTAGGCAGCAGCTGCTTAACATATGATGTGTGTCAGATCTATGGGGCAGGAGCTGCTGTGGGGCTGATGTGGGTTAGATCTATGGGGCAGGAGCTGTTGTGGGGCTGATGGGGGTCAGATCTATGGGGCAGGAGATGCTGTGGGTCAGATCTATGGGGCAGGAGCTTCTTGGGGGAACATGTGGGTCAGGTCTATGGTACAGGAACTGCTGTGGGGCAGATGTGGGTCAGATCTATGGGTCAGCAGCTGCTGTGGGTCTGATGTGGGTCAGATCTATGGGGCAGGAGCTGCTGTGGGGCTGATGTGGGTTAGATCTATGGGGCAGGAGCTGTTGTGGGGCTGATGGGGGTCAGATCTATGGGGCAGGAGCTACTGTGGGGCTGATGTGGGTCAGATCTATGGGGCAGGAGCTGCTGTGGGGCTGATGTGGGTTAGATCTATGGGGCAGGAGCTGCTGTGGGGCTGATGTGGGAAAGATCTATGGGGCAGGAGCTGCTGTGGGGCAGATGTGGGTCAGATCTGTGGGGCAGGAGCAGCTGTGGGGCTGATGTGGGTCAGATCCTTGGGGCTGAATCTGCTGTGGGTTAGATCTATTGCGCAGCAGCTACTTTACATATGATGTGGGTCAGATCTATGTGGCAAGAGCTGCTGTGGGGTTTATGTGGGTCAGATCTATGGGGCAGGAGCTGTTGTGGGGCTGATGGGGTCAGATCTATGGGGCAGGAGCTGCTGTGGGTCTGATGTGGGTTAGATCTATGGGGCAGGAGCTACTGTGGGGCAGATTTATGAGTCAGGAGCTGCTGTGTGGCTGATGTGGGTCAGATCTATTTGGCAGGAGCTGCTGTGGGGCACATGTGGGTCAGACCTATGGTGCAGGAGCTGCTGTGGGGCAGATGTAGGGCTTATCTATGGGGCAGGAGCTGCTGTGTGGCTGATGGGTGTTAGATCTATGGGGAGGAGCTGCTGTGGTGCAGATGTGGGTCAGAGCTATGGGGCAGGAGCTGCTGTGGGGCAGAAGTGGGTAAGATCTATGGGGTAGGAGATGGTGTGTGGCAGATGTGGGTCAGATCTATGGTGTAGGAGCTGCTGTGGGGCTGATGTGGGTCAGATCTATGGGGCAGGAGCTGCTGTGGTTAAGATCTATTTGGCAGGATCTGCTGTGGGGCAGATTTGGGTCAGATCTATGGGGCAGGAGCTACTGTGGGGCTGATGTGGGTCAAATCAATGGGGCAGAGCTGCTCTTGGGAACATGTGGGTCCGATCTATGGGGCAGGAGCTGCTGCGGGGCTGATGTGGGTCAGATCTATAGGGCAGGAGCTGCTGTGCGACAGATGTGGGTCAGATCTATGGGGCAGGATCTGCTGTGGTGCTGATGTGGGAAAGATCTATGGGGCAGAAGATGCTTTGGGGCAGATGTGGGTTAGATCTATGGGGCAGGAGCTGTTGTGGGGCTGATGGGGGTCAGATCTATGGGGCAGGAGCTAGTGTGGGGCTGATGGGGGTCAGATCTATGGGGCCGGAGCTGTTGTGGGGCTGATGTGTGTCAGATCTATGGGGCCGGAGCTGCAGTGGGGCTGATTGGGGTCAGATCTATGGGGCAGGAGCTACTGTTGGGCTGATGTGGGTCAGATCAATGGGGCAGAGCTGCTCTTGGGAACATGTGGGTCAGATCTATGGGGCAGGAGCTGCTGTGGTGCTTATGTGGGTTAGATCTATGGGGCAGGAGCTGCTGTGGGGCTGATGTGGGAAAGATCTATGGGGCAGGAGCTGCTGTGGGGCAGATGTGGGTCAGATCTGTGGGGCAGGAGCAGCTGTGGGGCTGATGTGGGTCAGATCCTTGGGGCTGAATCTGCTGTGGGTTAGATCTATTGCGCAGCAGCTACTTTACATATGATGTGGGTCAGATCTATGTGGCAAGAGCTGCTGTGGGGTTTATGTGGGTCAGATCTATGGGGCAGGAGCTGTTGTGGGGCTGATGGGGTCAGATCTATGGGGCAGGAGCTGCTGTGGGTCTGATGTGGGTTAGATCTATGGGGCAGGAGCTACTGTGGGGCAGATTTATGAGTCAGGAGCTGCTGTGTGGCTGATGTGGGTCAGATCTATTTGGCAGGAGCTGCTGTGGGGCACATGTGGGTCAGACCTATGGTGCAGGAGCTGCTGTGGGGCAGATGTAGGGCTTATCTATGGGGCAGGAGCTGCTGTGTGGCTGATGGGTGTTAGATCTATGGGGAGGAGCTGCTGTGGTGCAGATGTGGGTCAGAGCTATGGGGCAGGAGCTGCTGTGGGGCAGAAGTGGGTAAGATCTATGGGGTAGGAGATGGTGTGTGGCAGATGTGGGTCAGATCTATGGTGTAGGAGCTGCTGTGGGGCTGATGTGGGTCAGATCTATGGGGCAGGAGCTGCTGTGGTTAAGATCTATTTGGCAGGATCTGCTGTGGGGCAGATTTGGGTCAGATCTATGGGGCAGGAGCTACTGTGGGGCTGATGTGGGTCAAATCAATGGGGCAGAGCTGCTCTTGGGAACATGTGGGTCCGATCTATGGGGCAGGAGCTGCTGCGGGGCTGATGTGGGTCAGATCTATAGGGCAGGAGCTGCTGTGCGACAGATGTGGGTCAGATCTATGGGGCAGGATCTACTGTGGTGCTGATGTGGGAAAGATCTATGGGGCAGAAGATGCTTTGGGGCAGATGTGGGTTAGATCTATGGGGCAGGAGCTGTTGTGGGGCTGATGGGGGTCAGATCTATGGGGCAGGAGCTAGTGTGGGGCTGATGGGGGTCAGATCTATGGGGCCGGAGCTGTTGTGGGGCTGATGTGTGTCAGATCTATGGGGCCGGAGCTGCAGTGGGGCTGATTGGGGTCAGATCTATGGGGCAGGAGCTACTGTTGGGCTGATGTGGGTCAGATCAATGGGGCAGAGCTGCTCTTGGGAACATGTGG
The DNA here is from genome assembly GCF_054131305.1 of Coturnix japonica. NCBI lineage: Eukaryota > Metazoa > Chordata > Aves > Galliformes > Phasianidae > Coturnix > Coturnix japonica. The sequence continues at coordinate 787,310 of NW_028188962.1, forward strand.
GTCAGATCTATGGGGCAGGAGCTGCTGTGGTGCTTATGTGGGTTAGATCTATGGGGCAGGAGCTGTTGTGGGGCTGATGGGGGTCAGATCTATGGGGCAGGAGCTACTGTGGGGCTGATGGGGGTCAGATCTATGGGGCAGGAGCTACTGTGGGGCTGATGTTGGTCTCATCTAAGGGGCAGGAGCTGCAGTGCGACAGATGTGGGTCAGATCTATGAGGCAGGTGCTGCTGTGCGACATATGTGGGTCAGATCTATGGGGCAGGATCTGCTGTGGGGCTGATGTGGGAAAGATCTATGGGGCAGGAGATGCTTTGGGGCAGATGTGGGTCAGATCTATGGGGCAGGAGTTGCTGTGGGTCTGATGTGGGTCAGATCCTTGGGGCTGAAGCTGCTGTGGGTCATATCTATTGGGCAGCAGCTGCTTTACATATGATGTGTGTCAGATCTATGGGGCAGGAGCTGCTGTGGCGCTGATGTGGGTCAGATCTATGGGGCAGGAGCTGATGTGGGTCTGATGTGGGTCAGATCTATGGGGCAGGAGATGGTGTGGGGCTTATGTGGGTTAGATCTATGGGGCAGGAGCTGTTGTGGGGCTGATGGGGGTCAGATCTATGGGGCAGGAGCTGCTGTGGGGCTGATGGGGGTCAGATCTATGGGGCAGGAGCTACTGTGGGACTGATGTTGGTCTCATCTATGGGGCAGGAGCTGCTGTGCGACAGATGTGGGTCAGATCTATGGGGCAGGTGCTGCTGTGCGACATATGTGGGTCAGATCTATGGGGCAGGATCTGCTGTGGGGCTGATGTGGGAAAGATCTATGGGGCAGGAGATGCTTTGGGGCAGATGTGGGTCAGATCTATGGGGCAGGAGTTGCTGTGGGGCTGATGTGGGTCAGATCCTTGGGGCTGAAGCTGCTGTGGGTCATATCTATTGGGCAGCAGCTGCTTTACATATGATGTGTGTCAGATCTATGGGGCAGGAGCTGCTGTGGCGCTGATGTGGGTCAGATCTATGGGTCAGCAGCTGCTGTGGGTCTGATGTGAGTCAGATCTATGGGGCAGGAGCTGCTGTGGGGCTGATGTGGGTCAGATCTATGGGGCAGCAGCTGCTGTGGGTCAGATCTATGGGGCAGGAACAGATGTGGGCCTGATGTTGGTCAGATTTATGGAGCAGGAGCTGCTGTGTTGCAGATGTGGGTCAGATCTATGGGTCAGGAGCTGCTGTGGGGCAGATGTAGCGCTTATCTATGGGGCAGGAGCTGCTGTGAGGCTGATGGGTGTTAGATCTATGGGGAGGAGCTGCTGTGGTGTAGACGTGGGTCAGATCTATGGGGCAGGAGCTGCAGTGGAGATGATGTACGTCAGATCTATGGGGCAGGAGCTGCTGTGGCTCATATCTATTGGGCAGCAGCTGCTTTACATATGATGTGTGTCAGATCTATGGGGCCGGAGCTGCAGTGGGGCTGATTGGGGTCAGATCTATGGGGCAGGAGCTACTGTGGGGCTGATGTGGGTCAAATCAATGGGGCAGAGCTGCTCTTGGGAACATGTGGGTCAGATCTATGGGGCAGGAGCTGCTGTGGGGCTTATGTGGGTTAGATCTATGGGGCAGGAGCTGTTGTGGGGCTGATGTTGGTCAGATCTATGGGTCAGGTGCTGCTGTGCGACATATGTGGGTCAGATCTATGGGGCAGGATCTGCTGTGGGGCTGATGTGGGAAAGATCTATGGGGCAGGAGATACTTTGGGGCAGATGTGGGTCAGATCTATTGGGCAGGAGTTGCTGTGGGGCTGATGTGGGTCAGATCCTTGGGGCTGAAGCTGCTGTGGGTCATATCTATTGGGCAGCAGCTGCTTTACATATGATGTGTGTCAGATCTATGGGGCAGGAGCTGCTGTGGGGCTGATGTGGGTTAGATCTATGGGGCAGGAGCTGCAGTGGGGCTGATGGGGTCAGATCTATGGGGCAGGAGCTGCTGTGGGGCTGATGTGGGTTAGATCTAGGGGGCAGGAGCTGTTGTGGGGCTGATGGGGGTCAGATCTATGGGGCAGGAGATGCTGTGGGTCAGATCTATGGGGCAGGAGCTGCTGGGGGGAACATGTGGGTCAGGTCTATGGGGCAAGAGCTGCTGTGGGGCAGATGTGGGTCAGATCTATGGGTCAGCAGCTGCTGTGGGTCTGATGTGGGTCAGATCTATGGGGCAGGAGCTGCTGTGGGTCATATCTATGGGGCAGGAACAGATGTGGTCCTGATGTTGGTCAGATTTATGGAGCAGGAGCTGCTGTGTTGCAGATGTGGGTCAGATCTATGGTGCAGGAGCTGCTGTGGGGCAGATGTAGGGCATATCTATGGGGCAGGAGCTGCTGTGAGGCTGATGGGTGTTAGATCTATGGGGAGGAGCTGCTGTGGTGCAGACGTGGGTCAGATCTATGGGGCAGGAGCTGGTGTGTGGCAGATGTGGGTCAGATCTATGGTGTAGGAGCTGCTGTGGGGTGATGTGTGTCAGATCTATGGGGCAGGAGCTGCTGTTGTTAAGATCTATTTGGCAGGATCTGCTGAGGGGCAGATTTGGGTCAGATCTATGGGGCAGGAGCTGCAGTGGAGATGATGTAGGTCAGATCTATGGGGCAGGAGCTGCTGTGGGGCTGATGTGGGTTAGATCTATGGGGCAGGAGCTGTTGTGGCTCATATCTATTGGGCAGCAGCTGCTTTACATATGATGTGTGTCAGATCTATGGGGCCGGAGCTGCAGTGGGGCTGATGGGGGTCAGATCTATGGGGCAGGAGCTACTGTGGGGCTGATGTGGGTCAAATCAATGGGGCAGAGCTGCTCTTGGGAACATGTGGGTCAGATCTATGGGGCAGGAGCTGCTGTGGGGCTGATGTGGGTCAGATCTATGGGGCAGGAGCTACTGTGGGGCTGATGTGGGTCAAATCTATGGGGCAGAGCTGCTCTTGGGAACATGTTGGTCAGATCTATGGGGCAGGAGCTGCTGTGGGGCTGATGTGGGTCAGATCTATAGGGCAGGAGCTGCTGTGCGACAGATGTGGGTCAGATCTATGGGGCAGGAGCTAGTGTGGGGCTGATGTGGGAAAGATCCTTGGGGCTGAAGCTGCTGTGGGTCATATCTATTGGGCAGCAGCTGCTTTACATATGATGTGTGTCAGATCTATGGGGCAGGAGATGGTGTGGAGCTGATGTGTGTCAGATCTATGGGGCAGGAGCTGTTGTGGGGCTGATGGGGGTCAGATCTATGGGGCAGGAGCTACTGTGGGGCTGATGTTGGTCTGATCTATGGGGCAGGAGCTACTGTGGGGCTGATCTTGGTCTCATCTATGGGGCAGGAGCTGCTGTGCGACAGATGTGGGTCAGATCTCTGGGGCAGGTGCTGCTGTGCGACATATGTGGGTAAGATCTATGGGGCAGGATCTGCTGTGGGGCTGATGTGGGAAAGATCTATGGGGCAGGAGATGCTTTGGGGCAGATGTGGGTCAGATCTATGGGGCAGGAGTTGCTGTGGGGCTGATGTGGGTCAGATCCTTGGGGCTGAAGCTGCTGTGGGTCATATCTATTGGGCAGCAGCTGCTTTACATATGATGTGTGTCAGATCTATGGGGCAGGAGCTGCTGTGGGGCTGATGTGGGTTAGGTCTATTGGGCAGGAGCTGTTGTGGGGCTGATGGGGGTCAGATCTATGGGTCAGGAGCTACTGTGGGGCTGATTTGGGTCAGATCTATGGGGCAGGAGCTGCTGCGGGGCTGATGTGGGTTAGATCTATGGGGCAGGAGCTGTTGTGGGGCTGATGGGGGTCAGATCTATGGGGCAGGAGATGCTGTGGGTCAGATCTATGAGGCAGGAGCTGCTGTGGGGAACTTGTGGGTCCGGTCTATGGGGCAGGAGCTGCTGTGGGGCAGATGTGGGTCAGATCTATGGGTCAGCATCTGCTGTGGGTCTGATGTGGGTCAGATCTATGGGGCAGGAGCTGCTGTGGGGCTGATGTGGGTAAGATCTATGGGGCAGGAGCTGCTGTGGGTCAGATCTATGGGGCAGGAGCTACTGTTGGGCTGATGTTTGTCTGATCTATGGGGCAGGAGCTGCTGTGCGACAGATGTGGGTCAGATCTATGGGGCAGGTGCTGCTGTGCGACATATGTGGGTCAGATCTATGGGGCAGGATCTGCTGTGGGGCAGATGTGGGAAAGATCTATGGGGCAGGAGATGCTTTGGGGCAGATGTGGGTCAGATCTATGGGGCAGGAGTTGCTGTGGGGCTGATGTGGGTCAGATCCTTGGGGCTGAAGCTGCTGTGGGTCATATCTATTGGGCAGCAGCTGCTTTACATATGATGTGTGTCAGATCTATGGGGCAGGAGCTGCTTTGGGGCTGATGTTGGTCTGATCTATGGGGCAGGAGCTGCTGCGGGGCTGATTTGGGTCAGATCAATGGGGCAGGAGCTGCTGCGGGGCTGATTTGGGTCAGATCTATGGGGCAGGAGCTGTTGTGGGGCTGATGGGGGTCAGATCTATGGGGCAGGAGATGCTGTGGGTCAGATCTATAGGGCAGGATCTGCTGTGGGGAACTTGTGGGTCAGGTCTATGGGGCAGGAGCTGCTGTGGGGCAGATGTGGGTCAGATCTATGGGTCAGCAGCTGCTGTGGGTCTGATGTGGGTCAGATCTATGGGGCAGGAGCTGCTGTGGGTCTGATGTGGGTCAGATCTATGGGGCAGGAGCTGCTGTGGGGCATATGTGGTTCAGATCTATGGGGCAGGTGCTGCTGTGGGTCATATCTATGGGGCAGGAACAGATGTGGGCCTGATGTTGGTCAGATTTATGGAGCAGGAGCTGCTGTGTTGCAGATGTGGGTCAGATCTATGGTTCATGAGCTGCTGTGGGGCAGATGTAGGGCATATCTATGGGGAGGAGCTGCTGTGGTGTAGACGTGGGTCAGATCTATGGGGCAGGAGCTGCTGTGTGGCAGATGTGGGTCAGATCTATGCAGCAGGAGCTGGTGTGTGGCAGATGTGGGTCAGATCTATGGTGTAGGAGCTGCTGTGGGGCTGATGTGGGTCAGATCTATGGGGCAGGAGCTGCTGTGGTTAAGATCTATTTGGCAGGATCTGCTGTGGGGCAGATTTGGGTCAGATCTATGGGGCAGGAGCTGCTGTGTGGCAAATGTGGGTCAGATCTATGGGGCAGGAGCTGTTGTGGGTCAGATCTATGTGGCAGGAACAGATGTGGGCCTGATGTTGGTCAGATTTATGGAGCAGGAGCTGCTGTGTTGCAGATGTGGGTCAGATCTATGGTGCAGGAGCTGCTGTGGGGCAGATGTAGGGCTTATCTATGGGGCAGGAGCTGCTGTGAGGCTGATGGGTGTTAGATCTATGGGGAGGAGCTGCTGTGGTGCAGATGTGGGTCAGAGCTATGGGGCAGGAGCTGCTGTGGGGCAGAAGTGGGCAAGATCTATGGGGTAGGAGATGGTGTGTGGCAGATGTGGGTCAGATCTATGGTGTAGGAGCTGCTGTGGGGCTGATGTGGGTCAGATCTATGGGGCAGGAGCTGCTGTGGTTAAGATCTATTTGGCAGGATCTGCTGCGGGGCAGATTTGGGTCAGATCTATGGGGCAGGAGCTGCTGTGTGGCAAATGTGGGTCAGATCTATGGGGCAGGAGCTGCTGTGGGTCAGATCTATTTGGCAGGATCTGCTGTGGGGCAGATTTGGGTCAGATCTATGGGGCAGGAGCTGCAGTGGAGATGATGTGTGTCAGATCTATGGGGCAGGAGCTGCTGTGGGGCTGCTGTGGGTTAGATCTATGGGGCAGGAGCTGTTGTGGCTCATATCTATTGGGCAGCAGCTGCTTTACATATGATGTGTGTCAGATCTATGGGGCAGGAGCTGCAGTGGGGCTGATGGGGGTCAGATCTATGGGGCAGGAGCTACTGTGGGGCTGATGTGGGTCAAATCAATGGGGCAGAGCTGCTCTTGGGAACATGTGGGTCAGATCTATGGGGCAGGAGCTGCTGTGGGGCTGATGTGGGTCAGATCTATAGGGCAGGAGCTGCTGTGCGACAGATGTGGGTTAGATCTATGGGTCAGGAGCTGCTGTGGGGCTGATGTGGGTCAGATCCTTGGGGCTGAAGCTGCTGTGGGTCATATCTATTGGGCAGCAGCTGCTTTACATATGATGTGTGTCAGATCTATGGGGCAGGAGCTGCTGTGGGGCTGATGTGGGTTAGATCTATGGGGCAGGAGCTGTTGTGGGGCTGATGGGGGTCAGATCTATGAAGCAGGAGCTACTGTGGGACTGATGGGGGTCAGATCTATGGGGCAGGAGCTACTGTGGGGCTGATGTTGGTCTCATCTATGGGGCAGGAGCTGCTGTGCGACAGATGTGGGTCAGATCTATGGGGCAGGTGCTGCTGTGCGACATATGTGGGTCAGATCTATGGGGCAGGATCTGCTGTGGGGCTGATGTGGGAAAGATCTATGGGGCAGGAGATGCTTTGGGGCAGATGTGGGTCAGATCTATGGGGCAGGAGTTGCTGTGGGGCTGATGTGGGTCAGATCCTTGGCGCTGAAGCTGCTGTGGGTCATATCTATTGGGCAGCAGCTGCTTTACATATGATGTGTGTCAGATCTATGGGGCAGGAGCTGCTGTGGGGCTGATGTGGGTTAGATGTATGGGGCAGGAGCTGTTGTGGGGCTGATGGGTTCAGATCTATGGGGCAGGAGCTACTGTGGGGCTGATGTTGGTCTGATCTATGGGGCAGGAGCTGCTGCGGGGCTGATTTGGGTCAGATCTATGGGGCAGGAGCTGCTGTGGGGCTGATGTGGGTTAGATCTATGGGGCAGGAGCTGTTGTGGGGCTGATGGGGGTCAGATCTATGGGGCAGGAGCTACTGTGGGTCAGATCTATGGTGTAGGAGCTGCTGTGGGGCTGATGTGGGTCAGAACTATGGGGCAGGAGCTGCTGTGGGGCATATGTGGGTCAGATCTATATGGCAGGAGCTGCTGTGGGGCACATGTGGGTCAGACCTATGGGGCAGGAGTTGCTGTGGGGCAGATGAGGGACATATCTATGGTGCAAAATCTGCTGTTGGACTGATGTGGGTCAGATCTATGAGTTTGGAGCTGCTGTGGGTCACATGTGGGTCAGATCTATTGGCCAGGAGCTGCTGCGGGGCTGATTTGGGTCAGATCTATGGGGCAGGAGCTGCTGTGGGGCAGATGTGGGTCAGATCTATGGGGCAGGAGATCCTGTGGGTCAGATCTATGGGGCAGGAGCTGCTGTGGGGCAGATGTGGGTCAGATCTATGGGTCAGCAGCTGCTGTGGGTCTGATGTGGGTCAGATCTATGGGGCAGGAGCTGCTGTGGGTCAGATGTGGGTCAGATCTATGGGGCAGGAGCTGCTGTGGGTCAGATCTATGGGGCAGGAACAGATGTGGGCCTGATGTTGGTCAGATTTATGGAGCAGGAGCTGCTGTGTTGCAGATGTGCGTCAGATCTATGGTGCAGGAGCTGCTGTGGGGCAGATGTAGGGCATATCTATGGGGCAGGAGCTGCTGTGAGACTGATGGGTGTTAGATCTATGGGGAGGAGCTGCTGTGGTGCAGATGTGGGTCAGAGCTATGGGGCAGGAGCTGCTGTGGGGCAGAAGTGGGTAAGATCTATGGGGTAGGAGATGGTGTGTGGCAGATGTGGGTCAGATCTATGGTGTAGGAGCTGCTGTGGGGCTGATGTGTGTCAGATCTATGGGGCAGGAGCTACTGTGGGGCTGATGGTGGTCAGATCTATGGGGCAGGAGCTACTGTGGGGCTGATGTTGGTCTGATCTATGGGGCAGGAGCTGCTGCAGGGCTGATGTGGGTCAGATCTATGGGGCAGGAGCTGCTGTGGGGCTGATGTGTGTTAGATCTATGGGGCAGGAGCTGTTGTGGGGCTGATGGGGGTCAGATATATGGGGCAGGTGCTACTGCGGGGCAGATTTATGAGTCAGGAGCTGCTGTGTGGCTGATGTGGGTCAGATCTATGGGGCAGGAGCTGCTGTGGGGCATATGTGGGTCCGATCTATATGGCAGGAGCTGCTGTGGGGCACATGTGGGTCAGACCTATGGGGCAGGAGTTGCTGTGGGGCAGATGAGGGACATATCTATGGTGCAAAATCTGCTGTTGGACTGATGTGGGTCAGATCTATGAGTTTGGAGCTGCTGTGGGGCACATGTGGGTCAGATCTATGGGCCAGGAGCTGCTGCGGGGATGATTTCGGTCAGATCTATGGGTCAGCAGCTGCTGTGGGTCTGATGTGGGTCAGATCTATGGGGCAGGAGCTGCTGCGGGGCTGATGTGGGTCAGATCTATGGGGCAGGAGATGCTGTGGGTCAGATCTATGGGGCAGGAGCTGCTGTGGGGAACATGTGGGTCAGGTCTATGGGGTAGGAGCTGCTGTGGGGCAGATGTGGGTCAGATCTATGGGTCAGCAGCTGCTGTGGGTCTGATGTGGGTCAGATCTATGGGGCAGGAGCTGCTGTTGGGCAGATGTGGGTGAGATCTATGGTGCAGGAGCTGCTGTGGGTCAGATCTATGGGGCAGGAACAGATGTGGGCCTGATGTTGGTCAGATTTATGTAGCAGGAGCTGCTGTGTTGCAGATGTGGGTCAGATCTATGGTGCAGGAGCTGCTGTGGGGCAGATGTAGGGCATATCTATGGGGCAGGAGCTGCTGTGAGGCTGATGGGTGTTAGATCTATGGGGAGGAGCTGCTGTGGTGCAGATGTGGGTCAGATCTATGGGGCAGGAGCTGCTGTGGGTCAGATGTGGGTCAGATCTATGGGGCAGGAGCTGCTGTGGGTCAGATCTATGGGGCAGGAACATATGTGGGCCTGATGTTGGTCAGATTTATGGAGCAGGAGCTGCTGTGTTGCAGATGTGCGTCAGATCTATGGTGCAGGAGCTGCTGTGGGGCAGATGTGAGTTAGATCTATGGGGCAGGAGCTGCTGTGGTTAAGATCTATTTGGCAGGATCTGCTGCTGTGGGGCAGATTTGGGTCAGATCTATGGGGCAGGAGCTGCTGTGTGGCAAATGTGGGTCAGATCTATGGGGCAGGAGCTGCTGTGGGGCAGATGTAGGGCTTATCTATGGGGCAGGAGCTGCTGTGAGGCTGATGGTTGTTAGATCTATGGGGAGGAGCTGCTGTGGTGTAGATGTGGGTCAGAGCTATGGGGCAGGAGCTGCTGTGTGGCAGATGCGGGTCAGATCTATGGGGCAGGAGCTGTTGTGGTGTAGATGTGGGTCAGAGCTATGGGGCAGGAGCTGCTGTGCGACAGATGTGGGTCAGATCTATGGGGCAGGAGCTGCTGCGGGGATGATTTGGGTCAGATCTATGGGTCAGCAGCTGCTGTGGGTCTGATGTGGGTCAGATCTATGGGGCAGGAGCTGCTGTGGGGCTGATGTGGGTCAGATCTATGGGGCAGGAGCTGCTGTGGGTCAGATCTATGGGGCAGGAACAGATGTGGGCCTGATGTTGGTCAGATTTATGGAGCAGGAGCTGCTGTGTTGCAGATGTGGGTCAGATCTATGGTGCATGAGCTGCTGTGGGGCAGATGTAGGGCATATCTATGGGGCAGGAGCTGCTGTGAGGCTGATGGGTGTTAGATCTATGGGGAGGAGCTGCTGTGGTGCAGATGTGGGTCAGAGCTATGGGGCAGGAGCTGCTGTGGGGCAGATTTGGGTCAGATCTATGGGGCAGGAGCTGCTGTGGGGCAGATGTAGCGCTTATCTATGGGGCAGGAGCTGCTGTGAGGCTGATGGGTGTTAGATCTATGGGGAGGAGCTGCTGTGGTGTAGATGTGGGTCAGAGCTATGGGGCAGGAGCTGTTGTGCGACAGATGTGGGTCAGATCTATGGGGCAGGTGCTGCTGTGCGACATATGTGGGTCAGATCTATGGGGCAGGATCTGCTGTGGGGCTGAAGTGGGAAAGATCTATGGGGCAGGATCTGCTTTGGGGCAGATGTGGATCAGATCTATGGGGCTGAAGCTGCTTTGGGTCATATCTATTGGGCAGCAGCTGCTTTACATATGATGTGTGTCAGATCTATGGGGCAGGAGCTGCTATGGGGCAGATGTGGGTCAGATCTATGGGTCAGCAGCTGCTGTGGGTCTGATGTGGGTCAGATCTATGGGGCAGGAGCTGCTGTGGGTCTGATGTGGGTCAGATCGTTGGGGCTGAAGCTGCTGTGGGTCATATCTATTGGGCAGCAGCTGCTTTACATATGATGTGTGTCAGATCTATGGGGCAGGAGCTGCTGTGGGGCTTATGTGGGTCAGATCTATGGGGCAGGAGCTGTTGTGGGGCTGATGGGGTCAGATCTATGGGCAAGGAGCTACTGTGGGGCTGATGTTGGTCTGATCTATGGGGCAGGAGCTGCTGAGGGGCTGATTTGGGTCAGATCTATGGGGCACGAGCTGCTGTGGGGCTGATGTGGGTTAGATCTATGGGGCAGGAGCTGTTGTGGGGCTGATGGGAGTCAGATCTATGGGGCAGGAGATGCTGTGGGGCAGATGTGGGTCAGATCTATGGGTCAGCAGCTGCTGTGGGCCTGATGTGGGTCAGATCTATGGGGCACGAGCTGCTGTGAGGCTGATGGGTGTTAGATCTATGGGGAGGAGCTGCTGTGGAGCAGATGTGGGTCAGAGCTATGGGGCAGGAGCTGCTGTGGGTCAGAAGTGGGTAAGATCTATGGGGTAGGAGATGGTGTGTGGCAGATGTGGGTAAGATCTATGGTGTAGGAGCTGCTGTGGGGCAGATTTGGGTCAGATCTATGGGGCAGGAGCTGCTGTGTGGCAAATGTGGGTCAGATCTATGGGGCAGGAGCTGCTGTGGGGCTGAAGTGGGAAAGATCTATGGGGAAGGAGATGCTTTGGGGCAGATGTGGGTCAGATCTATGGGGCAGGAGCTGCTGTGGGGCTGATGTGGGTTAGATCCTTGGGGCTGAAGCTGCTGTGGGTCATATCTATTGGGCAGCAGCTGCTTTACATATGATGTGTGTCAGATCTATGGGGCAGGAGCTACTGTGGGGCTGATTTGGGTCAGATCTATGGGGCAGGAGCTGCTGTGGGGCTGATGTGGGTTAGATCTATGGGGTAGAAGCTGCTGTGGGGCTGATGGGGGTAAGATCTATGGGGCAGGAGATGCTGTGTGTCAGATCTATGGGACAGGAGCTGCTGTGGGGAACATGTGGGTCAGGTCTATGGGGCAGGAGCTGCTGTGTGGCAAATGTGGGTCAGATCTATGGGGCAGGAGCTGCTGTGAGGCAGATGTAGGGCTTATCTATGGGGCAGGAGCTGCTGTGAGGCTGATGGTTGTTAGATTTATGGGGAGGAGCTGCTGTGGTGTAGATGTGGGTCAGAGCTATGGGGCAGGAGCTGCTGTGTGGCAGATGTGGGTCAGATCTATGGGGCAGGAACTGTTGTGGTGTAGATGTGGGTCAGAGCTATGGGGCAGGAGCTGCTGTGCGACAGATGTGGGTCAGATCTATGGGGCAGGAGCTGCTGCGGGGATGATTTGGGTCAGATCTATGGGTCAGCAGCTGCTGTGGGTCTGATGTGGGTCAGATCTATGGGGCAGGAGCTGCTGTGGGGCTGATGTGGGTCAGATCTATGGGGCAGGAGCTGCTGTGGGTCAGATCTATGGGGCAGGAACAGATGTGGGCCTGATGTTGGTCAGATCTATGGGGTAGGAGATGGTGTGTGGCAGATGTGGGTAAGATCTATGGTGTAGGAGCTGCTGTGGGGCAGATTTGGGTCAGATCTATGGGGCAGGAGCTGCTGTGGGGCAGATGTAGCGCTTATCTATGGGGCAGGAGCTACTGTGAGGCTGATGGGTGTTAGATCTAAGGGGAGGAGCTGCTGTGGTGTAGATGTGGGTCAGAGCTATGGGGCAGGAGCTGCTGTGCGACAGATGTGGGTCAGATCTATGGGGCAGGTGCTGCTGTGCGACATATGTGGGTCAGATCTATGGGGCAGGAGCTGCTGTGGGGCTGAAGTGGGAAAGATCTATGGGGCAGGAGATGCTTTGGGGCAGATGTGGGTCAGATCTATGGGGCAGGAACTGCTGTGGGGCTGATGTGGTTTAGATCCTTGGGGCTGAAGCTGCTGTGGGTCATATCTATTGGGCAGCAGCTGCTTTACATATGATGTGTGTCAGATCTATGGGGCAGGAGCTGTTGTGGGGCTGATGGGGTCAGATCTATGGGCAAGGAGCTACTGTGGGGCTGATGTTGGTCTGATCTATGGGGCAGGAGCTGCTGCGGGGCTGATTTGGGTCAGATCTATGGGGCACGAGCTGCTGTGGGGCTGATGTGGGTTAGATCTATGGGGCAGGAGCTGTTGTGGGGCTGATGGGAGTCAGATCTATGGGGCAGGAGATGCTGTGGGTCAGATCTATGGGGCAGGAGCTGCTGTGGGGCTTATGTGGGTCAGATCTATGGGGCAGGAGCTGTTGTGGGGCTGATGTGGGTCAGATCTATGGGGCAGGAGCTGCTGTGGGGCAGATGTGGGTGAGATCTATGGGGCAGGAGCTGCTGTGGGTCAGATCTATGGGGCAGGAACAGATGTGGGCCTGATGTTGGTCAGATTTATGGAGCAGGAGCTGCTGTGTTGCAGATGTGGGTCAGATCTATGGGGCAGGAGCTGCTGTGGGGCAGATGTGGGTGAGATCTATGGGGCAGGAGCTGCTGTGGGTCAGATCTATGGGGCAGGAACAGATGTGGGCCTGATGTTGGTCAGATTTATGGAGCAGGAGCTGCTGTGTTGCAGATGTGGGTCAGATCTATGGTGCAGGAGCTGCTGTGGGGCAGATGTAGGGCATATCTATGGGGCAGGAGCTGCTGTGAGGCTGATGGGTGTTAGATCTATGGGGAGGAGCTGCTGTGGTGCAGATGTGGGTCAGAGCTATGGGGCAGGAGCTGCTGTGGGTCAGAAGTGGGTAAGATCTATGGGGTAGGAGATGGTGTGTGGCAGATGTGGGTAAGATCTATGGTGTAGGAGCTGCTGTGGGGCAGATTTGGGTCAGATCTATGGGGCAGGAGCTGCTGTGTGGCAAATGTGGGTCAGATCTATGGGGCAGGAGCTGCTGTGGGGCAGATGTAGCGCTTATCTATGGGGCAGGATCTGCTGTGATGCTGATGGGTGTTAGATCTATGGGGAGGAGCTGCTGTGGTGTAGATGTGGGTCAGAGCTATGGGGCAGGAGCTGCTGTGGGGCTGATGTGGGTCAGATCTATGGGGCAGGATCTGCTGTGGGGCTGAAGTGGGAAAGATCTATGGGGCAGGAGATGCTTTGGGGCAGATGTGGGTCAGATCTATGGGGCAGGAGCTGCTGTGGGGCTGATGTGGGAAAGATCCTTGGGGCTGAAGCTGCTGTGGGTCATATCTATTGGGCAGCAGCTGCTTTACATATGATGTGTGTCAGATCTATGGGGCAGGAGCTGCTGCGGGGCTGATTTGGGTCAGATCTATGGGGCAGGAGCTGCTGTGGGGCTGATGTGGGTTAGATCTATGGGGTAGAAGCTGCTGTGGGGCTGATGGGGGTAAGATCTATGGGGCAGGAGATGCTGTGTGTCAGATCTATGGGACAGGAGCTGCTGTGGGGAACATGTGGGTCAGGTCTATGGGGCAGGAGCTGCTGTGGGGCAGATGTAGGTCAGATCTATGGGGCAGCAGCTGCTGTGGGTCTGATGTGGGTCAGATCTATGGGGCAGGAGCTGCTGTGGGGCTGATGTGGGTCAGATCTATGGGGCAGGAGCTTCTGTGGGTCAGATCTATTGGGCAGGAACAGATGTGGGCCTGATGTTGGTCAGATTTATGGAGCAGGAGCTGCTGTGTTGCAGATGTGGGTCAGATCTATGGTGCAGGAGCTGCTGTGGGGCAGATGTAGGGCTTATCTATGGGGCAGGAGCTGCTGTGAGGCTGATGGGTGTTAGATCTATGGGGAGGAGATTCTGTGGTGCAGATGTGGGTCAGATCTATGGGGCAGGATCTGCTGTGGGGCAGATTTGGGTCAGATCTATGGGGCAGGAGCTGCAGTGGAGATGATGTACTTCAGATCTATAGGGCTGGAGCTGCTGTGGGGCTGCTGTGGGTTAGATCTATGGGGCAGGAGCTGTTGTGGGTCATATCTATTGGGCAGCAGCTGCTATACATATGATGTGTGTCAGATCTATGGGGCCGGAGCTGCAGTGGGGCTGATGGGGGTCAGATCTATGGGGCAGGAGCTACTGTGGGGCTGATGTGGGTCAAATCAATGGGGCAGAGCTGCTCTTGGGAACATGTGGGTCAGATCTATGGGGCAGGAGCTGCTGTGGGGAACATGTGGGACAGGTCTATGGGGCAGGAGCTGCTGTGGGGCTGATGTGGGTCAGATGTATGGGGCAGGAGCTGTTGTGGGGCTGATGTTGGTCTGATCTATGGGGCAGGAGCTGCTGCGGGGCTGATTTGGGTCAGATCTACGGGGCAGGAGCTGCTGTGGGGCTGATGTGGGTCAGATCTATGGGGCAGGAGCTGTTGTGGGGCTGATGGGGGTCAGATCTATGGGGCAGGAGCTGCAGTGGGTCAGATTTATGAGTCAGGAGCTGCTGTGTGGCTGATGTGGGTCATATCTATATGGCAGGAGCTGCTGTGGGGCACATGTGGGTCAGACCAATGGGGCAGAAGCTGCAGAGGGGATGATGTAGGTAAGATCTATGGGGCAGGAGTTGCTGTGGGGCAGATGAGGGACATATCTATGGTGCAAAATCTGCTGTTGGACTGATGTGGGTCAGATCTATGAGTTTGGAGCTGCTGTGGGGCACATGTGGGTCAGATCTATGGGCCAGGAGCTGCTGCGGGGCTGAATTGGGTCAGATCTATGGGTCAGCAGCTGCTGTGGGTCTGATGAGGGTCAGATCTATGGGGCAGGAGATGCTGTGGGTCAGATCTATGGGGCAGGAGCTACTGTGGGGAACATGTGGGTCAGGTCTATGGGGCAGGAGCTGCTGTGGGGCAGATGTGGGTCAGAGCTATGGGGCAGGAGCTGCTGTGGGGCAGAAGTGGGCAAGATCTATGGGGTAGGAGATGGTTTGTGGCAGATGTGGGTCCGATTATGGTGTAGGAGCTGCTGTGGGGCTGATGTGGGTCAGATCTATGGGGCAGGAGCTGCTGTGTGGCAAATGTGGGTCAGATCTATGGGGCAGGAGCTGCTGTGGGTCAGATATATGGGGCAGGAGCTGCTGTGGGTCAGATCTATTTGGCAGGATCTGCTGTGTTGCAGATTTGGGTCAGATCTATGGGGCAGGAGCTGCAGTGGAGATGATGTGTGTCAGATCTATGGGGCAGGAGCTGCTGTGGGGCTGCTGTGGGTTAGATCTATGGGGCAGGAGCTGTTGTGGCTCATATCTATTGGGCAGTAGCTGCTTTACATATGATGTGTGTCAGATCTATGGGGCCGGAGCTGCAGTGGGGCTGATGGGGGTCAGATCTATGGGGCAGGAGCTACTGTGGGGCTGATGTGGGTCAAATCAATGGGGCAGAGCTGCTCTTGGGAACATGTGGGTCAGATCTATGGGGCAGGTGCTGCTGTGGGGCTGAATTGGGTTAGATCTATGGGGCAGGAGCTGTTGTGGGGCTGATGGGGGTCAGATCTATGGGGCAGGTGCTGCTGTGCGACATATGTGGGTCGGATCTATGGGGCAGGATCTGCTGTGGGGCTGATGTGGGAAAGATCTATGGGGCAGGAGATGCTTTGGGGCAGATGTGGGTCAGAACTATGGGGCAGGAGTTGCTGTGGGGCTGATGTGGGTCAGATCCTTGGGGCTGAAGCTGCTGTGGGTCATATCTATTGGGCAGCAGCTGCTTTACATATGATGTGTGTCAGATCTATGGGGCAGGAGCTGCTGTGGGGCTGATGTGGGTTAGATCTATGGGGCAGGAGCTGCAGTGCGGCTGATGGGGTCAGATCTATGGGGCAGGAGCTGCTGTGGGGCTGATGTGGGTTAGATCTAAAGGGCAGGAGCTGTTGTGGGGCTGATGGGGGTCAGATCTATGGGGCAGGAGCTGCTGGGGGGAACATGTGGGTCAGGTCTATGGGGCAGGAGCTGCTGTGGGGCAGATGTGGGTCAGATCTATGGGTCAGCAGCTGCTGTGTGTCTGATGTGGGTCAGATCTATGGGGCAGGAGATGCTTTGGGGCAGATGTGGGTCAGATCTATGGGGCAGGAGTTGCTGTGGGGCTGATGTGGGTCAGATCCTTGGGGCGGAAGCTGCTGTGGGTCATATCTATTGGGCAGCAGCTGCTTTACATATGATGTGTGTCAGATCTATGGGGCAGGAGCTGCTGTGGGGCTGATGTGGGTTAGATCTATGGGGCAGGAGCTGCAGTGCGGCTGATGGGGTCAGATATATGGGGCAGGAGCTGCTGTGGGGCTGATGTGGGTTAGATCTAGGGGGCAGGAGCTGTTGTGGGGCTGATGGGGGTCAGATCTATGGGGCAGGAGCTGCTGGGGGGAACATGTGGGTCAGGTCTATGGGGCAGGAGCTGCTGTGGGGCAGATGTGGGTCAGATCTATGGGTCAGCAGCTGCTGTGGGTCTGATGTGGGTCAGATCTATGGGTCAGGAGCTGCTGTGGGGCTGATGTGGCTCAGATCTATGGGGCAGGAGCTGCTGTGGGTCATATCTATGGGGCAGGAACAGATGTGGGCCTGATGTTGGTCAGATTTATGGAGCAGGAGCTGCTGTGTTGCAGATGTGGGTCAGATCTATGGTGCAGGAGCTGCTGTGGGGCAGATGTAGGGCATATCTATGGGGCAGGAGCTGCTGTGAGGATGATGGGTGTTAGATCTATGGGGAGGAGCTGCTGTGGTGTAGACGTGGGTCAGATCTATGGGGAGGAGCTGCTGTGTGGCAGATGTGGGTCAGATCTATGAAGCAGGAGCTGGTGTGTGGCAGATGTGGGTCAGATCTATGGTGTAGGAGCTGCTGTGGGGCTGATGTGGGTCAGATCTATGGGGCAGGAGCTACTGTGTGGCAAATGTGGGTCAGATCTATGGGGCAGGAGCTGTTGTGGGTCAGATCTATGTGGCAGGAACAGATGTGGGCCTGATGTTGGTCAGATTTATGGAGCAGGAGCTGCTGTGTTGCAGATGTGGGTCAGATCTATGGTGCAGGAGCTGCTGTGGGGCAGATGTAGTGTTTATCTATGGGGCAGGAGCTGCTGTGAGGCTGATGGGTGTTAGATCTATGGGGAGGAGCTGCTGTGGTGCAGATGTGGGTCAGAGCTATGGGGTAGGAGCTGCTGTGGGGCAGAAGTGGGCAAGATCTATGGGGTAGGAGCTGCTGTGGGGCAGAAGTGGGCAAGATCTATGGTGTAGGAGCTGCTGTGGGGCTGATGTGGGTCAGATCTATGGGGCAGGAGCTGCTGTGGTTAAGATCTATTTTGCAGGATCTGCTGCGGGGCAGATTTGGGTCAGATCTATGGGGCAGGAGCTGCTGTGTGGCAAATGTGGGTCAGATCTATGGGGCAGGAGCCGCTGTGGGTCAGATCTATTTGGCAGGATCTGCTGTGGGGCAGATTTGGGTCAGATCTATGGGGCAGGAGCTGCAGTGGAGATGATGTGTGTCAGATCTATGGGACAGGAGCTGCTGTGCGGCTGCTGTGGGTTAGATCTATGGGGCAGGAGCTGTTGTGGGGCTGATGGGGGTCAGATCTATGGGGCAGGAGCTACTGTGGGGCTGATGTAGGTCAGATCTATGGGGCAGGAGCTGCTGTGGGGCTGATGTGGGTTAGATCTATGGGGCAGGAGCTGCTGTGGGGCTGATGTGGGAAAGATCTATACGGCAGGAGATGCTTTGGGGCAGATGTGGGTCAGATCTGTTGGGCAGGAGCTGCTGTGGGGCTGATGTGGGTCAGATCCTTGGGGCTGAAGCTGCTGTGGGTCATATCTATTGCGCAGCAGCTACTTTACATATGATGTGGGTCAGATCTATGTGGCAGGAGCTGCTGTGTGGTTTATGTGGGTCAGATCTATGGGGCAGGAGCTGTTGTGGGGCTGATGGGGTCAGATCTATGGGGCAGGAGCTGCTGTGGGTCTGATGTGGGTTAGATCTATGGGGCAGGAGCTGTTGTGGGGCTGATGGGGGTCAGATCTATGGGGCAGGAGCTACTGTGGGGCAGATTTATGAGTCAGGAGCTGCTGTGTGGATGATGTGGGTCAGATCTATGGGGCAGGAGCTGCTGTGGGGCACATGTGGGTCAGACCTATGGTGCAGGAGCTGCTGTGGGGCAGATGTAGGGCTTATCTATGGGGCAGGAGCTGCTGTGAGGCTGATGGGTGTTAGATCTATGGGGAGGAGCTGCTGTGGTGCAGATGTGGGTCAGAGCTATGGGGCAGGAGCTGCTGTGGGGCAGAAGTGGGTAAGATCTATGGGGTAGGAGATGGTGTGTGGCAGATGTGGGTCAGATCTATGGTGTAGGAGCTGCTGTGGGAATGATGTGGGTCAGATCTATGGGGCAGGAGCTGCTGTGGTTAAGATCTATTTGGCAGGATCTGCTGTGGGGCAGATTTGGGTCAGATCTATGGGGCAGGAGCTGCTGTGTGGCAAATGTGGGTCAGATCTATGGGGCAGGAGCTGCTGTGGGTCAGATCTATTTGGCAGGATCTGCTGTAGGGCGGATTTGGGTCAGATCTATGGGGCAGGAGCTGCAGTGGAGATGATGTACGTCAGATCTATGGGGCAGGAGCTGCTGTGGGGCTGCTGTGGGTTAGATCTATGGGGCAGGAGCTGTTGTGGGGCTGATGGGGGTCAGATCTATGCGGCAGGAGCTACTGTGGGGCTGATGGTGGTCAGATCTATGGGGCAGGAGCTACTGTGGGGCTGATGTTGGTCTCATCTATGGGGCAGGAGCTGCTGTGCGACAGATGTGGGTCAGATCTATGGGTCAGGTGCTGCTGTGCGACATATGTGGGTCAGATCTATGGGGCAGGAGCTGCTGTGTGGCAAATGTGGG
The DNA here is from genome assembly GCF_054131305.1 of Coturnix japonica. Classification (NCBI taxonomy): domain Eukaryota; kingdom Metazoa; phylum Chordata; class Aves; order Galliformes; family Phasianidae; genus Coturnix; species Coturnix japonica. The sequence continues at coordinate 806,341 of NW_028188962.1, forward strand.
TCAGATCTATGGGGCAGGAGCTGCTGTGGGTCAGATCTATTTGGCAGGATCTGCTGTGGGGCAGATTTGGGTCAGATCTATGGGGCAGGAGCTGCAGTGGAGATGATGTACGTCAGATCTATGGGGCAGGAGCTGCTGTGGGGCTGCTGTGGGTTAGATCTATGGGGCAGGAGCTGTTGTGGCTCATATCTATTGGGCAGCAGCTGCTTTACATATGATGTGTGTCATATCTATGGGGCCGGAGCTGCAGTGGGGCTGATGGGGGTCAGATCTATGGGGCAGGAGCTACTGTGGGGCTGATGTGGGTCAAATCAATGGGGCAGAGCTGCTCTTGAGAACATGTGGGTCAGATCTATGGGGCAGGAGCTGCTGCGGGGCTGATGTGGGTCAGATCGATAGGGCAGGAGCTGCTGTGCGACAGATGTGGGTCAGATCTATGGGGCAGGATCTGCTGTGGGGCTGATGTGGGAAAGATCTATGGGGCAGAAGATGCTTTGGGGCAGATGTGGGTCAGATCTATGGGGCAGGAGTTGCTGTGGGGCTGATGTGGGTCAGATCCTTGGGGCTGAAGCTGCTGTTGGTCATATCAATTGGGCAGCAGCTGCTTTACATATGATGTGTGTCAGATCTATGGGGCAGGAGCTGCTGTGGTGCTGATGTGGGTTAGATCTATGGGGCAGGAGCTGTTGTGGGGCTGATGGGGGTCAGATCTATGGGGCAGGAGCTACTGTGGGGCTGATGTTGGTCTGATCTATGGGGCAGGAGCTACTGTGGGGCTGATGTTGGTCTCATCTATGGGGCAGGAGCTGCTGTGCGACAGATGTGGGTCAGATCTATGGGGCAGGTGCTGCTGTGCGACATATGTGGGTCAGATCTATGGGGCAGGATCTGCTGTGGGGCTGATGTGGGAAAGATCTATGGGGCAGGAGATGCTTTGGGGCAGATGTGGGTCAGATCTATGGGGCAGGAGTTGCTGTGGGGCTGATGTGGGTCAGATCCTTGGGGCTGAAGCTGCTGTGGGTCATATCTATTGGGCAGCAGCTGCTTTACATATGATGTGTGTCAGATCTATGGGGCAGGAGCTGCTGTGGGGCAGATGTGGGTCAGATCTATGGGTCAGCAGCTGCTGTGGGTCTGATGTGGGTCAGATCTATGGGGCAGGAGCTGCTGTGGGTCTGATGTGGGTCAGATCTATGGGGCAGGAGCTGCTGTGGGGCATATGTGGTTCAGATCTATGGGGCAGGTGCTGCTGTGGGTAATATCTATGGGGCAGGAACAGATGTGGGCCTGATGTTGGTCAGATTTATGGAGCAGGAGCTGCTGTGTTGCAGATGTGGGTCAGATCTATGGGTCATGAGCTGTTGTGGCTCATATCTATTGGGCAGCAGCTGCTTTACATATGATGTGTGTCAGATCTATGGGGCCGGAGCTGCAGTGGGGCTGATTGGGGTAAGATCTATGGGGCAGGAGCTACTCTGGGGCTGATGTGGGTCAAATCAATGGGGCAGAGCTGCTCTTGGGAACATGTGGGTCAGATCTATGGGGCAGGAGCTGCTGTGGGGCTTATGTGGGTTAGATCTATGTGGCAGGAGCTGTTGTGGGGCTGATGGGGGTCAGATCTATGTGGCAGGAGCTACTGTGGGGCTGATGGTGGTCAGATCTATGGGGCAGGAGCTACTGTGGGGCTGATGTTGGTCTCATCTATGGGGCAGGAGCTGCTGTGCGACAGATGTGGGTCAGATATATGGGTCAGGTGCTGCTGTGCGACATATGTGGGTCAGATCTATGGGGCAGGAGCTGCTGTGTGGCAAATGTGGGTCAGATCTATGGGTCAGGAGCTGCTGTGGGTCAGATCTATTGGGCAGGAGTTGCTGTGGCGCTGATGTGGGTCAGATCCTTGGGGCTGAAGCTGCTGTGGGTCATATCTATTGGGCAGCAGCTGCTTTACATATGATGTGTGTCAGATCTATGGGGCAGGAGCTGCTGTGGGGCTGATGTGGGTTAGATCTATGGGGCAGGAGCTGCAGTGGGGCTGATGGGGTCAGATCTATGAGGCAGGAGCTGCTGTGGGGCTGATGTGGGTTAGATCTAGGGGGCAGGAGCTGTTGTGGGGCTGATGGGGGTCAGATCTATGGGGCAGGAGATGCTGTGGGTCAGATCTATGGGGCAGGAGCTGCTGGGGGGAACATGTGGGTCAGGTCTATGGGGCAGGAGCTGCTGTGGGGCAGATGTGGGTCAGATCTATGGGTCAGCAGCTGCTGTGGATCTGATGTGGGTCAGATCTATGGGGCAGGAGCTGCTGTGGGTCATATCTATGGGGCAGGAACAGATGTGGGCCTGATGTTGGTCAGATTTATGGAGCAGGAGCTGCTGTGTTGCAGATGTGGGTCAGATCTATGGTGCAGGAGCTGCTGTGGGGCAGATGTAGGGCATATCTATGGGGCAGGAGCTGCTGTGAGGCTGATGGGTGTTAGATCTATGGGGAGGAGCTGCTGTGGTGCAGACGTGGGTCAGATCTATGGGGCAGGAGCTGCTGTGTGGCAGATGTGGGTCAGATCTATGAAGCAGGAGCTGGTGTGTGGCAGATGTGGGTCAGATCTATGGTGTAGGAGCTGCTGTGGGGCTGATGTGGGTCAGATCTATGGGGCAGGAGCTGCTGTGGTTAAGATCTATTTGGCAGGATCTGCTGTGGGGCAGATTTGGGTCAGATCTATGGGGCAGGAGCTGCTGTGGGGCTGACGTGGCTCAGATCTATGGGGCAGGAGCTGCTGTGGGTCATATCTATGGGGCAGGAACAGATGTGGGCCTGATGTTGGTCAGATTTATGGAGCAGGAGCTGCTGTGTTGCAGATGTGGGTCAGATCTATGGTGCAGGAGCTGCTGTGGGGCAGATGTAGGGCTAATCTATGGGGCAGGAGCTGCTGTGAGGCTGATGGGTGTTAGATCTATGGGGAGGAGCTGCTGTGGTGCAGATGTGGGTCAGAGCTATGGGGCAGGAGCTGCTGTGGGGCTGATGTGGGTCAGATCTATGGGGCAGGAGCTGCAGTGGAGATGATGTACGTCAGATCTATGGGTCAGGAGCTGCTGTGGGGCTGCTGTGGGTTAGATCTATGGGGCAGGAGCTGTTGTGGCTCATATCTGTTGGGCAGCAGCTGCTTTACATATGATGTGTGTCAGATCTATGGGGCCGGAGCTGCAGTGGGGCTGATGGGGGTCAGATCTATGGGGCAGGAGCTACTGTGGAACTGATGTGGGTCAAATCAATGGGGCAGAGCTGCTCTTGGGAACATGTGGGTCAGATCTATGGGGCAGGAGCTGCTGTGGGGCTGATGTGGGTCAGATCTATGGGGCAGGAGCTGCTGTGGGGCTGATGTGGGTCAGAACCTTGGAGCTGAAGCTGCTGTGGGTCATATCTATTGGGCAGCAGCTGCTTTACATATGATGTGTGTCAGATCTATGGGGCAGGAGCAGCTGTGGGGCACATGTGGGTGAGATCTATGGGGCAGGAGCTGTTGTGGGGCTGATGGGGGTCAGATCTATGGGGCAGGAGATACTGTGTGGCTGATGTGGGTCAAATCAATGGGGCAGAGCTGCTCTTGGGAACATGTTGGTCAGATCTATGGGGCAGGAGCTGCTGTGGGGCTGATGTGGGTAAGATCTATAGGGCAGGAGCTGCTGTGCGACAGATGTGGGTCAGATCTATGGGGCAGGAGCTGCTGTGGGGCTGATGTGGGAAAGATCCTTGGGGCTGAAGCTGCTGTGGGTCATATCTATTGGGCAGCAGCTGTTTTACATATGATGTTTGTCAGATCTATGGGGCAGGAGATGGTGTGGAGCTGATGTGGGTTAGATCTATGGGGCAGGAGCTGTTGTGGGGCTGATGGGGGTCAGATCTATGGGGCAGGAGCTACTGTGGGGCTGATGTTTTTCTGGTCTATGGGGCAGGAGCTACTGTGGGGCTGATGTTGGTCTCATCTATGGGGCAGGAGCTGCTGTGCGACAGATGTGGGTCAGATCTATGGGGCAGGATCTGCTGTGGGGTGATGTGGGAAAGATCTATGGGGCAGGAGATGCTTTGGGGCAGATGTGGGTCAGATCTATGGGGCAGGAGTTTCTGTGGGGCTGATGTGGGTCAGATCCTTGGGGCTGAAGCTGCTGTGGGTCATATCTATTGGGCAGCAGCTGCTTTACATATGATGTGTGTCAGATCTATGGGGCAGGAGCTGCTGTGGGGCTGATGTGGGTTAGATCTATGGGGCAGGAGCTGTTGTGGGGCTGATGGGGGTCAGATCTATGGGGCAGGAGCTACTGTGGGTCTGATGTTGGTCTGATCTATGGGGCAGGAGCTGCAGCGGGGCTGATTTGGGTCAGATCTATGGGGCAGGAGCTGCTGCGGGGCTGATGTGGGTTAGATCTATGGGGCAGGAGCTGTTGTGGGGCTGATGGGGGTCAGATCTATGGGGCAGGAGATGCTGTGGGTCAGATCTATGGGGCAGGAGCTGCTGTGGGGAACATGTGGGTCCGGTCTATGGGGCAGGAGCTGCTGTGGGGCAGATTTGGGTCAGATCTATGGGTCAGCATCTGCTGTGGGTCTGATGTGGGTCAGATCTATGGGGCAGGAGCTGCTGTGGGGCTGATGTGGGTAAGATCTATGGGGCAGGAGCTGCTGTGGGTCAGATCTATGGGGCAGGAGCTACTGTTGGGCTGATGTTTGTCTGATCTATGGGGGAGGTGCTGCTGTGCGACATATGTGGGTCAGATCTATGGGGCAGGATCTGCTGTGGGGCTGATGTGGGAAAGATCTATGGGGCAGGATCTGCTGTGGGGCCGATGTGGGTCAGATCTATGGGGCAGGAGTTGCTGTGGGGCTGATGTGAGTCAGATCCTTGGGGTTGAAGCTGCTGTGGGTCATATCTATTGGGCAGCAGCTGCTTTACATATGATGTGTGTCAGATCTATGGGGCAGGAGCTGCTGTGGGGCTGATGTTGGTCTGATCTATGGGGCAGGAGGTGCTGCGGGGCTGATTTGGGTCAGATCAATGGGGCAGGAGCTTCTGCGGGGCTGATGTGGGTCAGATCTATAGGGCAGGAGCTGTTGTGGGGCTGATGGGGGTCAGATCTATGGGGCAGGAGATGCTGTGGGTCAGATCTATAGGGCAGGATCTGCTGTGGGGAACATGTGGGTCAGGTCTATGGGGCAGGAGCTGCTGTGGGGCAGATGTGGGTCAGATCTATGGGTCAGCAGCTGCTGTGGGTCTGATGTGGGTCAGATCTATGGGGCAGGAGCTGCTGTGGGTCTGATGTGGGTCAGATCTATGGGGCAGGAGCTGCTGTGGGACTGATGGGGGTCAGATCTATGGGGCAGGAGCTACTGTGGGACTGATGGGGGTCAGATCTATGGGGCAGGAGCTACTGTGGGGCTGATGTTGGTCTCATCTATGGGGCAGGAGCTGCTGCGGGGCTGATTTGGGTCAGATCTATGGGGCAGGAGCTGCTGTGGGGCAGATGGGGGTCAGATCTATGGGGCAGGAGCTGCTGTGCGACAGATGTGGGTCAGATCTATGGGGCAGGTGCTGCTGTGCGACATATGTGGGTCAGATCTATGGGGCAGGATCTGCTGTGGGGCTGATGTGGGAAAGATCTATGGGGCAGGAGATGCTTTGGGGCAGATGTGGGTCAGATCTATGGGGCAGGAGTTGCTGTGGGGCTGATGTGGGTCAGATCCTTGGGGCTGAAGCTGCTGTGGGTCATATCTATTGGGCAGCAGCTGCTTTACATATGATGTGTGTCAGATCTATGGGGCAGGAGCTGCTGTGGGGCTGATGTGGGTTAGATCTATGGGGCAGGAGCTGTTGTGGGGCTGATGGGGTCAGATCTATGGGGCAGGAGCTACTGTGGGTCGGATGTTGGTCTGATCTATGGGGCAGGAGCTGCTGCGGGGCTGATTTGGGTCAGATCTATGGGGCAGGAGCTGCTGTGGGGCTGATGTGGGTTAGATCTATGGGGCAGGAGCTGTTGTGGGGCTGATGGGGGTCAGATCTATGGGGCAGGAGCTACTGTGGGTCAGATTTATGAGTCAGGAGCTGCTGTGTGGCTGATGTGGGTCAGATCTATGGGGCAGGAGCTGCTGTGGGGCATATGTGGGTCAGATCTATATGGCAGGAGCTGCTGTGGGGCACATGTGGGTCAGACCTATGGGGCAGGAGTTGCTGTGGGGCAGATGAGGGACATATCTATGGTGCAAAATCTGCTGTTGGACTGATGTGGGTCAGATCTATGAGTTTGGAGCTGCTGTGGGGCACATGTGGGTCAGATCTATGGGCCAGGAGGTGCTGTGGGTCAGATCTATGGGGCAGGAACAGATGTGGGCCTGATGTTGGTCAGATTTATGGAGCAGGAGCTGCTGTTTTGCAGATGTGGGTAAGATCTATGGTGCAGGAGCTGCTGTGGGGCAGATGTAGGGCTTATCTATGGGGCAGGAGCTGCTGTGAGGCTGATGGGTGTTAGATCTATGGGGAGGAGCTGCTGTGGTGTAGACGTGGGTCAGATCTATGGGGCAGGAGCTGCTGTGTGGCAGATGTGGGTCAGATTTATGAAGCAGGAGCTGCTGTGGGGCTGATGTGGGTTAGATCTATGGGGCAGGAGCTGTTGTGGGGCTGACGGGGGTCAGATCTATGGCGCAGGAGCTACTGTGGGGCTGATTTGGGTCAGATCAATGGGGCAGGAGCTGCTGTGGGGCTGATGTGGGTCAGATCTATGGGGCAGGAGCTGCTGTGGGTCAGATCTATGGGGCAGGAGCTACTGTTGGGCTGATGTTTGTCTGATCTATGGGGCAGGAGCTGCTGTGCGACAGATGTGGGTCAGATCTATGGGGCAGGTGCTGCTGTGCGACATATGTGGGTCAGATCTATGGGGCAGGATCTGCTGTGGGGCTGATGTGGGAAAGATCTATGGGGCAGGAGATGCTTTGGGGCAGATGTGGGTCAGATCTATGGGTCAGCAGCTGCTGTGGGTCTGATGTGGGTCAGATCTATGGGTCAGGAGCTGCTGTGGGGCTGATGTGGCTCAGATCTATGGGGCAGGAGCTGCTGTGGGTCATATCTATGGGGCAGGAACAGATGTGGGCCTGATGTTGGTCAGATTTATGGAGCAGGAGCTGCTGTGTTGCAGATGTGGGTCAGATCTATGGTGCAGGAGCTGCTGTGGGGCAGATGTAGGGCATATCTATGGGGCAGGAGCTGCTGTGAGGATGATGGGTGTTAGATCTATGGGGAGGAGCTGCTGTGGTGTAGACGTGGGTCAGATCTATGGGGCAGGAGATGCTGTGTGGCAGATGTGGGTCAGATCTATGAAGCAGGAGCTGGTGTGTGGCAGATGTGGGTCAGATCTATGGTGTAGGAGCTGCTGTGGGGCTGATGTGGGTCAGATCTATGGGGCAGGAGCTACTGTGTGGCAAATGTGGGTCAGATCTATGGGGCAGGAGCTGTTGTGGGTCAGATCTATGTGGCAGGAACAGATGTGGGCCTGATGTTGGTCAGATTTATGGAGCAGGAGCTGCTGTGTTGCAGATGTGGGTCAGATCTATGGTGCAGGAGCTGCTGTGGGGCAGATGTAGTGTTTATCTATGGGGCAGGAGCTGCTGTGAGGCTGATGGGTGTTAGATCTATGGGGAGGAGCTGCTGTGGTGCAGATGTGGGTCAGAGCTATGGGGTAGGAGCTGCTGTGGGGCAGAAGTGGGCTAGATCTATGGGGTAGGAGCTGCTGTGGGGCAGAAGTGGGCAAGATCTATGGTGTAGGAGCTGCTGTGGGGCTGATGTGGGTCAGATCTATGGGGCAGGAGGTGCTGTGGTTAAGATCTATTTTGCAGGATCTGCTGCGGGGCAGATTTGGGTCAGATCTATGGGGCAGGAGCTGCTGTGTGGCAAATGTGGGTCAGATCTATGGGGCAGGAGCCGCTGTGGGTCAGATCTATTTGGCAGGATCTGCTGTGGGGCAGATTTGGGTCAGATCTATGGGGCAGGAGCTGCAGTGGAGATGATGTGTGTCAGATCTATGGGACAGGAGCTGCTGTGCGGCTGCTGTGGGTTAGATCTATGGGGCAGGAGCTGTTGTGGGGCTGATGGGGGTCAGATCTATGGGGCAGGAGCTACTGTGGGGCTGATGTAGGTCAGATCTATGGGGCAGGAGCTGCTGTGGGGCTGATGTGGGTTAGATCTATGGGGCAGGAGCTGCTGTGGGGCTGATGTGGGAAAGATCTATACGGCAGGAGATGCTTTGGGGCAGATGTGGGTCAGATCTGTTGGGCAGGAGCTGCTGTGGGGCTGATGTGGGTCAGATCCTTGGGGCTGAAGCTGCTGTGGGTCATATCTATTGCGCAGCAGCTACTTTACATATGATGTGGGTCAGATCTATGTGGCAGGAGCTGCTGTGTGGTTTATGTGGGTCAGATCTATGGGGCAGGAGCTGTTGTGGGGCTGATGGGGTCAGATCTATGGGGCAGGAGCTGCTGTGGGTCTGATGTGGGTTAGATCTATGGGGCAGGAGCTGTTGTGGGGCTGATGGGGGTCAGATCTATGGGGCAGGAGCTACTGTGGGGCAGATTTATGAGTCAGGAGCTGCTGTGTGGATGATGTGGGTCAGATCTATGGGGCAGGAGCTGCTGTGGGGCACATGTGGGTCAGACCTATGGTGCAGGAGCTGCTGTGGGGCAGATGTAGGGCTTATCTATGGGGCAGGAGCTGCTGTGAGGCTGATGGGTGTTAGATCTATGGGGAGGAGCTGCTGTGGTGCAGATGTGGGTCAGAGCTATGGGGCAGGAGCTGCTGTGGGGCAGAAGTGGGTAAGATCTATGGGGTAGGAGATGGTGTGTGGCAGATGTGGGTCAGATCTATGGTGTAGGAGCTGCTGTGGGAATGATGTGGGTCAGATCTATGGGGCAGGAGCTGCTGTGGTTAAGATCTATTTGGCAGGATCTGCTGTGGGGCAGATTTGGGTCAGATCTATGGGGCAGGAGCTGCTGTGTGGCAAATGTGGGTCAGATCTATGGGGCAGGAGCTGCTGTGGGTCAGATCTATTTGGCAGGATCTGCTGTAGGGCGGATTTGGGTCAGATCTATGGGGCAGGAGCTGCAGTGGAGATGATGTACGTCAGATCTATGGGGCAGGAGCTGCTGTGGGGCTGCTGTGGGTTAGATCTATGGGGCAGGAGCTGTTGTGGGGCTGATGGGGGTCAGATCTATGCGGCAGGAGCTACTGTGGGGCTGATGGTGGTCAGATCTATGGGGCAGGAGCTACTGTGGGGCTGATGTTGGTCTCATCTATGGGGCAGGAGCTGCTGTGCGACAGATGTGGGTCAGATCTATGGGTCAGGTGCTGCTGTGCGACATATGTGGGTCAGATCTATGGGGCAGGAGCTGCTGTGTGGCAAATGTGGGTCAGATCTATGGGGCAGGAGCTGCTGTGGGTCAGATCTATTTGGCAGGATCTGCTGTGGGGCAGATTTGGGTCAGATCTATGGGGCAGGAGCTGCAGTGGAGATGATGTACGTCAGATCTATGGGGCAGGAGCTGCTGTGGGGCTGCTGTGGGTTAGATCTATGGGGCAGGAGCTGTTGTGGCTCATATCTATTGGGCAGCAGCTGCTTTACATATGATGTGTGTCATATCTATGGGGCCGGAGCTGCAGTGGGGCTGATGGGGGTCAGATCTATGGGGCAGGAGCTACTGTGGGGCTGATGTGGGTCAAATCAGTGGGGCAGAGCTGCTCTTGAGAACATGTGGGTCAGATCTATGGGGCAGGAGCTGCTGCGGGGCTGATGTGGGTCAGATCGATAGGGCAGGAGCTGCTGTGCGACAGATGTGGGTCAGATCTATGGGGCAGGATCTGCTGTGGGGCTGATGTGGGAAAGATCTATGGGGCAGAAGATGCTTTGGGGCAGATGTGGGTCAGATCTATGGGGCAGGAGTTGCTGTGGGGCTGATGTGGGTCAGATCCTTGGGGCTGAAGCTGCTGTTGGTCATATCTATTGGGCAGCAGCTGCTTTACATATGATGTGTGTCAGATCTATGGGGCAGGAGCTGCTGTGGTGCTGATGTGGGTTAGATCTATGGGGCAGGAGCTGTTGTGGGGCTGATGGGGGTCAGATCTATGGGGCAGGAGCTACTGTGGGGCTGATGTTGGTCTGATCTATGGGGCAGGAGCTGCTGTGTGGCAAATGTGGGTCAGATCTATGGGGCAGGAGCCGCTGTGGGTCAGATCTATTTGGCAGGATCTGCTGTGGGGCAGATTTGGGTCAGATCTATGGGGCAGGAGCTGCAGTGGAGATGATGTGTGTCAGATCTATGGGACAGGAGCTGCTGTGCGGCTGCTGTGGGTTAGATCTATGGGGCAGGAGCTGTTGTGGGGCTGATGGGGGTCAGATCTATGGGGCAGGAGCTACTGTGGGGCTGATGTAGGTCAGATCTATGGGGCAGGAGCTGCTGTGGGGCTGATGTGGGTTAGATCTATGGGGCAGGAGCTGCTGTGGGGCTGATGTGGGAAAGATCTATACGGCAGGAGATGCTTTGGGGCAGATGTGGGTCAGATCTGTTGGGCAGGAGCTGCTGTGGGGCTGATGTGGGTCAGATCCTTGGGGCTGAAGCTGCTGTGGGTCATATCTATTGCGCAGCAGCTACTTTACATATGATGTGGGTCAGATCTATGTGGCAGGAGCTGCTGTGTGGTTTATGTGGGTCAGATCTATGGGGCAGGAGCTGTTGTGGGGCTGATGGGGTCAGATCTATGGGGCAGGAGCTGCTGTGGGTCTGATGTGGGTTAGATCTATGGGGCAGGAGCTGTTGTGGGGCTGATGGGGGTCAGATCTATGGGGCAGGAGCTACTGTGGGGCAGATTTATGAGTCAGGAGCTGCTGTGTGGATGATGTGGGTCAGATCTATGGGGCAGGAGCTGCTGTGGGGCACATGTGGGTCAGACCTATGGTGCAGGAGCTGCTGTGGGGCAGATGTAGGGCTTATCTATGGGGCAGGAGCTGCTGTGAGGCTGATGGGTGTTAGATCTATGGGGAGGAGCTGCTGTGGTGCAGATGTGGGTCAGAGCTATGGGGCAGGAGCTGCTGTGGGGCAGAAGTGGGTAAGATCTATGGGGTAGGAGATGGTGTGTGGCAGATGTGGGTCAGATCTATGGTGTAGGAGCTGCTGTGGGAATGATGTGGGTCAGATCTATGGGGCAGGAGCTGCTGTGGTTTAGATCTATTTGGCAGGATCTGCTGTGGGGCAGATTTGGGTCAGATCTATGGGGCAGGAGCTGCTGTGTGGCAAATGTGGGTCAGATCTATGGGGCAGGAGCTGCTGTGGGTCAGATCTATTTGGCAGGATCTGCTGTAGGGCGGATTTGGGTCAGATCTATGGGGCAGGAGCTGCAGTGGAGATGATGTACGTCAGATCTATGGGGCAGGAGCTGCTGTGGGGCTGCTGTGGGTTAGATCTATGGGGCAGGAGCTGTTGTGGGGCTGATGGGGGTCAGATCTATGCGGCAGGAGCTACTGTGGGGCTGATGGTGGTCAGATCTATGGGGCAGGAGCTACTGTGGGGCTGATGTTGGTCTCATCTATGGGGCAGGAGCTGCTGTGCGACAGATGTGGGTCAGATCTATGGGTCAGGTGCTGCTGTGCGACATATGTGGGTCAGATCTATGGGGCAGGAGCTGCTGTGTGGCAAATGTGGGTCAGATCTATGGGGCAGGAGCTGCTGTGGGTCAGATCTATTTGGCAGGATCTGCTGTGGGGCAGATTTGGGTCAGATCTATGGGGCAGGAGCTGCAGTGGAGATGATGTACGTCAGATCTATGGGGCAGGAGCTGCTGTGGGGCTGCTGTGGGTTAGATCTATGGGGCAGGAGCTGTTGTGGCTCATATCTATTGGGCAGCAGCTGCTTTACATATGATGTGTGTCATATCTATGGGGCCGGAGCTGCAGTGGGGCTGATGGGGGTCAGATCTATGGGGCAGGAGCTACTGTGGGGCTGATGTGGGTCAAATCAGTGGGGCAGAGCTGCTCTTGAGAACATGTGGGTCAGATCTATGGGGCAGGAGCTGCTGCGGGGCTGATGTGGGTCAGATCGATAGGGCAGGAGCTGCTGTGCGACAGATGTGGGTCAGATCTATGGGGCAGGATCTGCTGTGGGGCTGATGTGGGAAAGATCTATGGGGCAGAAGATGCTTTGGGGCAGATGTGGGTCAGATCTATGGGGCAGGAGTTGCTGTGGGGCTGATGTGGGTCAGATCCTTGGGGCTGAAGCTGCTGTTGGTCATATCTATTGGGCAGCAGCTGCTTTACATATGATGTGTGTCAGATCTATGGGGCAGGAGCTGCTGTGGTGCTGATGTGGGTTAGATCTATGGGGCAGGAGCTGTTGTGGGGCTGATGGGGGTCAGATCTATGGGGCAGGAGCTACTGTGGGGCTGATGTTGGTCTGATCTATGGGGCAGGAGCTACTGTGGGGCTGATGTTGGTCTCATCTATGGGGCAGGAGCTGCTGTGCGACAGATGTGGGTCAGATCTATGGGGCAGGTGCTGCTGTGCGACATATGTGGGTCAGATCTATGGGGCAGGATCTGCTGTGGGGCTGATGTGGGAAAGATCTATGGGGCAGGAGATGCTTTGGGGCAGATGTGGGTCAGATCTATGGGGCAGGAGTTGCTGTGGGGCTGATGTGGGTCAGATCCTTGGGGCTGAAGCTGCTGTGGGTCATATCTATTGGGCAGCAGCTGCTTTACATATGATGTGTGTCAGATCTATGGGGCAGGAGCTGCTGTGGGGCAGATGTGGGTCAGATCTATGGGTCAGCAGCTGCTGTGGGTCTGATGTGGGTCAGATCTATGGGGCAGGAGCTGCTGTGGGTCTGATGTGGGTCAGATCTATGGGGCAGGAGCTGCTGTGGGGCATATGTGGTTCAGATCTATGGGGCAGGTGCTGCTGTGGGTAATATCTATGGGGCAGGAACAGATGTGGGCCTGATGTTGGTCAGATTTATGGAGCAGGAGCTGCTGTGTTGCAGATGTGGGTCAGATCTATGGGTCATGAGCTGTTGTGGCTCATATCTATTGGGCAGCAGCTGCTTTACATATGATGTGTGTCAGATCTATGGGGCCGGAGCTGCAGTGGGGCTGATTGGGGTAAGATCTATGGGGCAGGAGCTACTCTGGGGCTGATGTGGGTCAAATCAATGGGGCAGAGCTGCTCTTGGGAACATGTGGGTCAGATCTATGGGGCAGGAGCTGCTGTGGGGCTTATGTGGGTTAGATCTATGTGGCAGGAGCTGTTGTGGGGCTGATGGGGGTCAGATCTATGCGGCAGGAGCTACTGTGGGGCTGATGGTGGTCAGATCTATGGGGCAGGAGCTACTGTGGGGCTGATGTTGGTCTCATCTATGGGGCAGGAGCTGCTGTGCGACAGATGTGGGTCAGATATATGGGTCAGGTGCTGCTGTGCGACATATGTGGGTCAGATCTATGGGGCAGGAGCTGCTGTGTGGCAAATGTGGGTCAGATCTATGGGTCAGGAGCTGCTGTGGGTCAGATCTATTGGGCAGGAGTTGCTGTGGCGCTGATGTGGGTCAGATCCTTGGGGCTGAAGCTGCTGTGGGTCATATCTATTGGGCAGCAGCTGCTTTACATATGATGTGTGTCAGATCTATGGGGCAGGAGCTGCTGTGGGGCTGATGTGGGTTAGATCTATGGGGCAGGAGCTGCAGTGGGGCTGATGGGGTCAGATCTATGTGGCAGGAGCTGCTGTGGGGCTGATGTGGGTTAGATCTAGGGGGCAGGAGCTGTTGTGGGGCTGATGGGGGTCAGATCTATGGGGCAGGAGATGCTGTGGGTCAGATCTATGGGGCAGGAGCTGCTGGGGGGAACATGTGGGTCAGGTCTATGGGGCAGGAGCTGCTGTGGGGCAGATGTGGGTCAGATCTATGGGTCAGCAGCTGCTGTGGATCTGCTGTGGGTCAGATCTATGGGGCAGGAGCTGCTGTGGGTCATATCTATGGGGCAGGAACAGATGTGGGCCTGATGTTGGTCAGATTTATGGAGCAGGAGCTGCTGTGTTGCAGATGTGGGTCAGATCTATGGTGCAGGAGCTGCTGTGGGGCAGATGTAGGGCATATCTATGGGGCAGGAGCTGCTGTGAGGCTGATGGGTGTTAGATCTATGGGGAGGAGCTGCTGTGGTGCAGACGTGGGTCAGATCTATGGGGCAGGAGCTGCTGTGTGGCAGATGTGGGTCAGATCTATGAAGCAGGAGCTGGTGTGTGGCAGATGTGGGTCAGATCTATGGTGTAGGAGCTGCTGTGGGGCTGATGTGGGTCAGATCTATGGGGCAGGAGCTGCTGTGGTTAAGATCTATTTGGCAGGATCTGCTGTGGGGCAGATTTGGGTCAGATCTATGGGGCAGGAGCTGCTGTGGGGCTGACGTGGCTCAGATCTATGGGGCAGGAGCTGCTGTGGGTCATATCTATGGGGCAGGAACAGATGTGGGCCTGATGTTGGTCAGATTTATGGAGCAGGAGCTGCTGTGTTGCAGATGTGGGTCAGATCTATGGTGCAGGAGCTGCTGTGGGGCAGATGTAGGGCTAATCTATGGGGCAGGAGCTGCTGTGAGGCTGATGGGTGTTAGATCTATGGGGAGGAGCTGCTGTGGTGCAGATGTGGGTCAGAGCTATGGGGCAGGAGCTGCTGTGGGGCTGATGTGGGTCAGATCTATGGGGCAGGAGCTGCAGTGGAGATGATGTACGTCAGATCTATGGGTCAGGAGCTGCTGTGGGGCTGCTGTGGGTTAGATCTATGGGGCAGGAGCTGTTGTGGCTCATATCTGTTGGGCAGCAGCTGCTTTACATATGATGTGTGTCAGATCTATGGGGCCGGAGCTGCAGTGGGGCTGATGGGGGTCAGATCTATGGGGCAGGAGCTACTGTGGAACTGATGTGGGTCAAATCAATGGGGCAGAGCTGCTCTTGGGAACATGTGGGTCAGATCTATGGGGCAGGAGCTGCTGTGGGGCTGATGTGGGTCAGATCTATGGGGCAGGAGCTGCTGTGGGGCTGATGTGGGTCAGAACCTTGGAGCTGAAGCTGCTGTGGGTCATATCTATTGGGCAGCAGCAGCTTTACATATGATGTGTGTCAGATCTATGGGGCAGGATCAGCTGTGGGGCACATGTGGGTGAGATCTATGGGGCAGGAGCTGTTGTGGGGCTGATGGGGGTCAGATCTATGGGGCAGGAGATACTGTGGGGCTGATGTGGGTCAAATCAATGGGGCAGAGCTGCTCTTGGGAACATGTTGGTCAGATCTATGGGGCAGGAGCTGCTGTGGGGCTGATGTGGGTAAGATCTATAGGGCAGGAGCTGCTGTGCGACAGATGTGGGTCAGATCTATGGGGCAGGAGCTGCTGTGGGGCTGATGTGGGAAAGATCCTTGGGGCTGAAGCTGCTGTGGGTCATATCTATTGGGCAGCAGCTGTTTTACATATGATGTTTGTCAGATCTATGGGGCAGGAGATGGTGTGGAGCTGATGTGGGTTAGATCTATGGGGCAGGAGCTGTTGTGGGGCTGATGGGGGTCAGATCTATGGGGCAGGAGCTACTGTGGGGCTGATGTTTTTCTGGTCTATGGGGCAGGAGCTACTGTGGGGCTGATGTTGGTCTCATCTATGGGGCAGGAGCTGCTGTGCGACAGATGTGGGTCAGATCTATGGGGCAGGATCTGCTGTGGGGTGATGTGGGAAAGATCTATGGGGCAGGAGATGCTTTGGGGCAGATGTGGGTCAGATCTATGGGGCAGGAGTTTCTGTGGGGCTGATGTGGGTCAGATCCTTGGGGCTGAAGCTGCTGTGGGTCATATCTATTGGGCAGCAGCTGCTTTACATATGATGTGTGTCAGATCTATGGGGCAGGAGCTGCTGTGGGGCTGATGTGGGTTAGATCTATGGGGCAGGAGCTGTTGTGGGGCTGATGGGGGTCAGATCTATGGGGCAGGAGCTACTGTGGGTCTGATGTTGGTCTGATCTATGGGGCAGGAGCTGCAGCGGGGCTGATTTGGGTCAGATCTATGGGGCAGGAGCTGCTGCGGGGCTGATGTGGGTTAGATCTAGGGGGCAGGAGCTGTTGTGGGGCTGATGGGGGTCAGATCTATGGGGCAGGAGATGCTGTGGGTCAGATCTATGGGGCAGGAGCTGCTGTGGGGAACATGTGGGTCCGGTCTATGGGGCAGGAGCTGCTGTGGGGCAGATTTGGGTCAGATCTATGGGTCAGCATCTGCTGTGGGTCTGATGTGGGTCAGATCTATGGGGCAGGAGCTGCTGTGGGGCTGATGTGGGTAAGATCTATGGGGCAGGAGCTGCTGTGGGTCAGATCTATGGGGCAGGAGCTACTGTTGGGCTGATGTTTGTCTGATCTATGGGGGAGGTGCTGCTGTGCGACATATGTGGGTCAGATCTATGGGGCAGGATCTGCTGTGGGGCTGATGTGGGAAAGATCTATGGGGCAGGATCTGCTGTGGGGCCGATGTGGGTCAGATCTATGGGGCAGGAGTTGCTGTGGGGCTGATGTGAGTCAGATCCTTGGGGTTGAAGCTGCTGTGGGTCATATCTATTGGGCAGCAGCTGCTTTACATATGATGTGTGTCAGATCTATGGGGCAGGAGGTGCTGCGGGGCTGATTTGGGTCAGATCAATGGGGCAGGAGCTTCTGCGGGGCTGATGTGGGTCAGATCTATAGGGCAGGAGCTGTTGTGGGGCTGATGGGGGTCAGATCTATGGGGCAGGAGATGCTGTGGGTCAGATCTATAGGGCAGGATCTGCTGTGGGGAACATGTGGGTCAGGTCTATGGGGCAGGAGCTGCTGTGGGGCAGATGTGGGTCAGATCTATGGGTCAGCAGCTGCTATGGGTCTGATGTGGGTCAGATCTATGGGGCAGGAGCTGCTGTGGGTCTGATGTGGGTCAGATCTATGGGGCAGGAGCTGCTGTGGGACTGATGGGGGTCAGATCTATGGGGCAGGAGCTACTGTGGGACTGATGGGGGTCAGATCTATGGGGCAGGAGCTACTGTGGGGCTGATGTTGGTCTCATCTATGGGGCAGGAGCTGCTGCGGGGCTGATTTGGGTCAGATCTATGGGGCAGGAGCTGCTGTGGGGCAGATGGGGGTCTGATCTATGGGGCAGGAGCTGCTGTGCGACAGATGTGGGTCAGATCTATGGGGCAGGTGCTGCTGTGCGACATATGTGGGTCAGATCTATGGGGCAGGATCTGCTGTGGGGCTGATGTGGGAAAGATCTATGGGGCAGGAGATGCTTTGGGGCAGATGTGGGTCAGATCTATGGGGCAGGAGTTGCTGTGGGGCTGATGTGGGTCAGATCCTTGGGGCTGAAGCTGCTGTGGGTCATATCTATTGGGCAGCAGCTGCTTTACATATGATGTGTGTCAGATCTATGGGGCAGGAGCTGCTGTGGGGCTGATGTGGGTTAGATCTATGGGGCAGGAGCTGTTGTGGGGCTGATGGGGTCAGATCTATGGGGCAGGAGCTACTGTGGGTCTGATGTTGGTCTGATCTATGGGGCAGGAGCTGCTGCGGGGCTGATTTGGGTCAGATCTATGGGGCAGGAGCTGCTGTGGGGCTGATGTGGGTTAGATCTATGGGGCAGGAGCTGTTGTGGGGCTGATGGGGGTCAGATCTATGGGGCAGGAGCTACTGTGGGTCAGATTTATGAGTCAGGAGCTGCTGTGTGGCTGATGTGGGTCAGATCTATGGGGCAGGAGCTGCTGTGGGGCATATGTGGGTCAGATCTATATGGCAGGAGCTGCTGTGGGGCACATGTGGGTCAGACCTATGGGGCAGGAGTTGCTGTGGGGCAGATGAGGGACATATCTATGGTGCAAAATCTGCTGTTGGACTGATGTGGGTCAGATCTATGAGTTTGGAGCTGCTGTGGGGCACATGTGGGTCAGATCTATGGGCCAGGAGGTGCTGTGGGTCAGATCTATGGGGCAGGAACAGATGTGGGCCTGATGTTGGTCAGATTTATGGAGCAGGAGCTGCTGTTTTGCAGATGTGGGTAAGATCTATGGTGCAGGAGCTGCTGTGGGGCAGATGTAGGGCTTATCTATGGGGCAGGAGCTGCTGTGAGGCTGATGGGTGTTAGATCTATGGGGAGGAGCTGCTGTGGTGTAGACGTGGGTCAGATCTATGGGGCAGGAGCTGCTGTGTGGCAGATGTGGGTCAGATTTATGAAGCAGGAGCTGCTGTGGGGCTGATGTGGGTTAGATCTATGGGGCAGGAGCTGTTGTGGGGCTGACGGGGGTCAGATCTATGGCGCAGGAGCTACTGTGGGGCTGATTTGGGTCAGATCTATGGGGCAGGAGCTGCTGTGGGGCTGATGTGGGTCAGATCTATGGGGCAGGAGCTGCTGTGGGTCAGATCTATGGGGCAGGAGCTACTGTTGGGCTGATGTTTGTCTGATCTATGGGGCAGGAGCTGCTGTGCGACAGATGTGGGTCAGATCTATGGGGCAGGTGCTGCTGTGCGACATATGTGGGTCAGATCTATGGGGCAGGATCTGCTGTGGGGCTGATGTGGGAAAGATCTATGGGGCAGGAGATGCTTTGGGGCAGATGTGGGTCAGATCTATGGGGCAGGAGTTGCTGTGGGGCTGATGTGGGTCAGATCCTTGGGGCTGAAGCTGCTGTGGGTCATATCTATTGGGCAGCAGCTGCTTTACGTATGATGTGTGTCAGATCTATGGGGCAGGATCTGCTGTGGGGCTGATGTGGGAAAGATCTATGGGGCAGGAGATTCTTTGGGGCTGATGTGGGTCAGATCTATGTGGCAGGAGCTACTGTGGGGCTGATGTTGGTCTGATCTATGGGGCAGGAGCTGCTGCGGGGCTGATTTGGGTCAGATCAATGGGGCAGGAGCTGCTGCGGGGCTGATGTGGGTTAGATCTATGGGCAGGAGCTGTTGTGGGGCTGATGGGGGTCAGATCTATGGGGCAGGAGATGCTGTGGGTCAGATCTATAGGGCAGGATCTGCTGTGGGGAATATGTGGGTCAGGTCTATGGGGCAGGAGCAGCTGTGGGGCAGATGTGGGTCAGATCTACGGGTCAGCAGCTGCCGTGGGACTGATGTGGGTTAGATCTATGGGGCAGGAGCTGTTGTGGGGCTGATGGGGGTCAGATCTATGGGGCAGGAGATGCTGTGGGTCAGATCTATAGGGCAGGATCTGCTGTGGGGAACATGTGGGTCAGGTCTATGGGGCAGGAGCAGCTGTGGGGCAGATGTGGGTCAGATCTATGGGTCAGCAGCTGCTGTGGGTCTGATGTGGGTCAGATCTATGTGGCAGGAGCTGCTGTGGGCCTGATGTGGGTCAGATCTATGGGGCAGGAGCTGCTGTGGGTCAGATCTATGGGGCAGGAGCTACTGTTGGGCTGATGTTGGTCTGATCTATGGGGCAGGAGCTGCTGTGCGACAGATGTGGGTCAGATCTATGGGGCAGGAGCTGCTGTGGGGCATATGTGGTTCAGTTCTATGGGGCAGGAGCTGCTGTGGGGCTGATGTGGGTCAGATCCTTGGGGCTGAAGCTGCTGTGGGTCTTATCTATTGGGCAGCAGCTGCTTTACATATGATGTGTGTCAGATCTATGGGGCAGGAGCTGCTGTGGGGCTGATGTAGGTTGGATCTATGGGGCAGGAGCTGTTGTGGGGCTGATGGGGGTCAGATCTATGGGGCAGGAGCTACTGTGGGGCTGATGTTGGTCTGATCTATGGGGAAGGAGCTGCTGTGCGACAGATGTGGGTCAGATCTATGTGGCAGGAGCTGCTGTGCGACATATGTGGGTCAGATCTATGGGGCAGGATCTGCTGTGGGGCTGATGTGGGAAAGATCTATGGGGCAGGAGATGCTTTGGGGCAGATGTGGGTCAGATCTATTTGGCAGGAGCTGCTGCGGGGCTGATGTGGGTTAGATCTATGGGGCAGGAGCTGTTGTGGGGCTGACGGGGGTCAGATCTATGGGGCAGGAGCTACTGCTGGTCAGATCTATGGGGCAGGAGCTCCTGTGGGGAACATGTGGGTCCGGTCTATGGGGAAGGAGCTGATGTGGGGCAGATGTGGGTCAGATCTATGGGTCAGCAGCTGCTGTGGGTCTGATGTGGGTCAGATCTATGGGGCAGGAGCTGCTGTGGGGCTGATGTGGGTCAGATCTATGGGGCAAGAGCTGCTGTGGGGCTGATGTGGGTAAGATCTATGGGGCAGGAGCTGCTGTGGGTCAGATCTATGGGGCAGGAGCTACTGTTGGGCTGATGTTTGTCTGATCTATGGGGCAGGAGCTGCTGTGCGACAGATGTGGGTCAGATCTATGGGGCAGGTGCTGCTGTGCGACATATGTGGGTCAGATCTATGGGGCAGGATCTGCTGTGGGGCTGATGTGGGAAAGATCTATGGGGCAGGAGATTCTTTGGGGCAGATGTGGGTCAGATCTATGGGGCAGGAGTTGCTGTGGGGCTGATGTGGGTCAGATCCTTGCGGCTGAAGCTGCTGTGGGTCATATCTATTGGGCAGCAGCTGCTTTACATATGATGTGTGACAGATCTATGTGGCAGGACCTGCTGTGGGGCTGAAGGGGGTCAGATCTATGGGGCAGGAGCTGCTGTGGTGCAGATGTGGGTCGGATCTATGGTGTAGGAGCTGCTGTGGGGCTGATGTGGGTCAGATCTATGGGGCAGGAGCTGCTGTGGTTAAGATCTATTTGGCAGGATCTGCTGTGGGGCAGATTTGGGTCAGATCTATGGGGCAGGAGCTGCAGTGGAGATGATGTACGTCAGATCTATGGGGCAGGAGCTGCTGTGGGGCTGCTGTGGGTTAGATCTATGGGGCAGGAGCTGTTGTGGCTCATATCTATTGGGCAGCAGCTGCTTTACATATGATGTGTGTCAGATCTATGGGGCAGGAGCTGCAGTGGGGCTGATTTGGGTCAGATCTATGGGGCAGGAGCTGCTGTGGGGCTGATGTGGGTCAGATCTATGGGTCAGGAGCTGCTGTTGGTCAGATCTATGGGGCAGGAACAGATGTGGGCCTGATGTTGGTCAGATTTATGGAGCAGGAGCTGCTGTGTTGCAGATGTGGGTCAGATCTATGGTGCAGGAGCTGCTGTGGGGCAGATATAGGGCATATCTATGGGGCAGGAGCTGCTGTGAGGCTGATGGGTGTTAGATCTATGGGGAGGAGCTGCTGTGGTGCAGATGTGGGTCAGAGCTATGGGGCAGGAGCTGCTGTGGGGCAGAAGTGGGTAAGATCTGTGGGGTAGGAGATGGTGTGGGGCTGATGTGGGTCAGATCTATGGGGCAGGAGTTGCTGTGGTTAAGATCTATTTGGCAGGATCTGCTGTGGGGCAGATTTGGGTCAGATCTATGGGGCAGGAGCTGCTGTGTGGCAAATGTGGGTCAGATCTATGGGGCAGGAGCTGCTGTGTGGCAAATGTGGGTCAGGTCTATGGGGCAGGAGCTGCTGTGGGTCAGATCTATGGGGCAGGAACAGATGTGGGGCTGATGTGGGTCAGATCTATGGGGCAGGAGCTACTGTGTGGCAAATGTGGGTCAGATCTATGGGGCAGGAGCTGTTGTGGGTCAGATCTATGTGGCAGGAACAGATGTGGGCCTGATGTTGGTCAGATTTATGGAGCAGGAGCTGCTGTGTTGCAGATGTGGGTCAGATCTATGGTGCAGGAGCTGCTGTGGGGCAGATGTAGTGTTTATCTATGGGGCAGGAGCTGCTGTGAGGCTTATGGGTGTTAGATCTATGGAGAGGAGCTGCTGTGGTGCAGATGTGGGTCAGAGCTATGGGGCAGGAGCTGCTGTGGGGCAGAAGTGGGTAAGATCTATGGTGTAGGAGCTGCTGTGGGGCTGATGGGGGTCAGATCTATGGGGCAGGAGCTACTGTGGGGCTGATGTGGGTCAAATCAATGGGGCAGAGCTGCTCTTGGGAACATTTGGGTCAGATCAATGGGGCAGGAGCTGTTCTGGGGCTGATATGGGTTAGATCTATGGGTCAGGAGCTGCTGTGGGGCTGATGTTGTTCAGATCTATGGGTCAGGAGCTACTGTGGGGCTGATGTGGGTCAAATCAATGGGGCAGAGCTGCTCTTGGGAACATGTGGGACAGATCTATGGGGCAGGAGCAGCTGTGGGGCTGATGTGGGTCAGATCTATAGGGCAGGAGCTGCTGTGCGACAGATGTGGGTCAGATCTATGGGGCAAAAGCTGCTGTGCGACAGATCTGGGTCAGATCTATGGGGCAGGAGCTGCTGTGCGACAGATGTGGGTCAGATCTATGGGACAGGAGTTGCTGTGGGGCTGATGTGGGTCAGATCCTTGGGGCTGAAGCTGCTGTGGGTCATATCTATTGGGCAGCAGCTGCTTTACATATGATGTGTGTCAAATCTATGGGGCAGGAGCTGCTGTGGGGCTGATGTGGGTTAGATCTATGGGGCAGGAGCTGTTGTGGGGCTGATGTTGGTATCATATATGGGGCAGGAGCTGCTGTGCGACAGATGTGGATCAGATCTATGGGGCAGGTGCTGCTGTGCGACATATGTGGGTCAGATCTATAAGGCAGGATCTGCTGTGGGGCTGATGTGGGAAAGATCTATGGTGCAGGAGATGCTTTGGGGCAGATGTGGGTCAGATCTATGGGGCAGGAGCTGCTGTGGGGCTGATGTGGGTCAGATCTATGGGGCAGGAGCTGTTGTGGGTCATATCTATTGGGCAGCAGCTGCTTTACATATGATGTGTGTCAGATCTATGGGGCAGGAGCTGCTGTGGGGCTGATGTGGGTTAGATCTATGGGGCAGGAGCTGTTGTGGGGCTGATGTGGGTTAGATCTATGGGGCAGGAGCTACTGTGGGGCTGATGTTGGTCTGATCTATGGGGCAGGAGCTGCTGCGGGGCTGATTTGGGTCAGATCTATGGGGCAGGAGCTGCTGTGGGGCTGCTGTGGGTTAGATCTAGGGGGCAGGAGCTGTTGTGGGGCTGATGGGGGTCAGATCTATCGGGCAGGAGATGCTGTGGGTCAGATCTATGGGGCAGGAGCTGCTGGGGGGCAGATGTGGGTCAGATCTATGGGTCAGCAGCTGCTGTGGGTCTGATGTGGGTCAGATCTATGGGGCAGGAGCTGCTGTGGGGCTGATGTGGGTCAGATCTATGGGGCAGGAGCTGCTGTGGGTCAGATCTATGGGGCAGGAACAGATGTGGGCCTGATGTTGGTCATATTTATGGAGCAGGAGCTGCTGTGTTGCAGATGTGGGTCAGATCTATGGTGCAGGAGCTGATGTGGGGCAGATGTAGGGCTTATCTATGGGGCAGGAGCTGCTGTGGTGCAGATGTGGGTCAGAGCTATGGGGCAGGAGCTGCTGTGGGGCAGAAGTGGGTAAGATCTATGGGGTAGGAGATGGTGTGTGGCAGATGTGGGTCAGATCTATGAAGCAGGAGCTGCTGTGGGGCTGATGTGGGTCAGATCTATGGGGCAGGATCTGCTGTGGTTAAGATCTATTTGGCAGGATCTGCTGTGGGGCAGATTTGGGTCAGATCTATGGGTCAGCAGCTGCTGTGTGGCAAATGTGTGTCAGATCTATGGGGCAGGAGCTGCTGTGTGGCAAATGTGGGTCAGATCTATGGGGCAGGAGCTGCTGTGGGTCAGATCTATGGGGCAGGAACAGATGTGGGCCTGATGTTGGTCAGATTTATGGAGCAGGAGCTGCTGTGTTGCAGACGTGGGTCAGATCTATAGTGCAGGAGCTGCTGTGGGGCAGATGTAGGGCTTATCTATGGGGCAGGAGCTGCTGTGAGGCTGATGGGTGTTAGATCTATGGGGAGGAGCTGCTGTGGTGCAGATGTGGGTCAGAGCTATGGGGCAGGAGCTGCTGTGTGGCAGATGTGGGTCAGATCTATGGTGTAGGAGCTGCTGTGGGGCTGATGAGGGTCAGATCTATGGGCAGGAGCTGCTGTGTTTAAGATCTATTTGGCAGGATCTGCTGTGGGGCAGATTTGGGTCAGATCTATGAGGCAGGAGCTGCAGTGGAGATGATGTACGTCAGATCTATGGGGCAGGAGCTGCTGTGGGGCTGCTGTGGGTTAGATCTATGGGGCAGGAGCTGTTGTGGGTCATATCTATTGGGCAGCAGCTGCTTTACATATGATGTGTGTCAGATCTATGGGGCCGGAGCTGCAGTGGGGCTGATGGGGGTCAGATCTATGGGGCAGGAGCTACTGTGGGGCTGATGTGGGTCAAATCAATGGGGCAGAGCTGCTCTTGGGAACTTGTGGGTCAGATCTATGGGGCAGGAGCTGCTGTGGGGCTGATGTGGGTCAGATCTATAGTGCAGGAGCTGCTGTGCGACAGAAGTTGGTCAGATCTATGGGGCAGGAGCTGCTGTGGGGCTGATGTGGGTCAGATCCTTGGGGCTGAAGCTGCTGTGGGTCATATCTATTGGGCAGCAGCTGCTTTACATAAGATGTGTGTCAGATCTATGGGGCAGGAGCTGCTGTGGGGCTGATGTGGGTTAGATCTACGGGGCAGGAGCTGTTGTGGGGCTGATGGGGGTCAGATCTATGGGGCAGGAGCTACTGTGGGTCTGATGGGGGTCAGATCTATGGGGCAGGAGCTACTGCGGGGCTGATGTTGGTCTCATCTATGGGGCAGGAGCTACTGTGCGACAGATGTGGGTCAGATCTATGGGGCAGGATCTGCTGTGGGGCTGATGTGGGAAAGATCTATGGTGCAGGAGATGCTTTGGGGCAGATGTGGGTCAGATCTATGGGGCAGGAGTTGCTGTGGGGCTGATGTGGGTCAGATCCTTGGGGCTGAAGCTGCTGTGGGTCATATCTATTGGGCAGCAGCTGCTTTACATATGATGTGTGTCAGATCTATGGGACAGGAGCTGCTGTGGGGCTGATGTTGGTCTGATCTATGGGGTAGGAGCTGCTGCGGGGCTGATTTGGGTCAGATCTATGGGGCAGGAGCTGCTGTGGGGCTGATGTGGGTCAGATCTATGGGGCAGGAGCTGCTGTGAGGCTGATGGGGGTCAGATCTATGGGGCAGGAGATGCTGTGGGTCAGATCTATAAGGCAGGAGCTGCTGTGGGGAACATGTGGGTCAGGTCTATGGGGCAGGAGCTGCTGTGGGGCAGATGTGGGTCAGATCTATGGGGCAGGAGCTGCTGTGGGTCAGATCTATGGGGCAGGAACAGATGTGGGCCTGATGTTGGTCAGATTTATGGAGCAGGAGCTGCTGTGTTGCAGATGTGGGTCAGATCTATGGTGCAGGAGCTGCTGTGGGGCAGATGTAGGGCATATCTATGGGGCAGGAGCTGCTGTGAGGCTGATGGGTGTTAGATCTATGGGGAGGAGCTGCTGTGGGTCTGATGTGGGTCAGAGCTATGGGGCAGGAGCTGCTGTGTGGCAGATGTGGGTCAGATCTATGGTGTAGGAGCTGCTGTGGTGCTGATGTGGGTCAGATCTATGGTGTAGGAGCTGCTGTGGGGCTGATGTGGGTCAGATCTATGGGGCAGGAGCTGCTGTGGTTAAGATCTATTTGGGAGGATCTGCTGAGGGGCAGATTTGGGTCAGATCTATGGGGCAGGAGCTGCGGTGGGGCTGATATGGGTTAGATCTATGGGGCAGGAGCTGTTGTGGGGCTGATGGGGGTCAGATCTATGGGGCAGGAGATGCTGTGGGTCAGATCTATGGGGCAGGAGCTGCTGTGGGGAACATGTGGGTCAGGTCTATGGGGCAGGAGCTGCTGTGGGGCAGATGGGGGTCTGATCTATGGGGCAGGAGCTGCTGTGCGACAGATGTGGGTCAGATCTATGGGGCAGGTGCTGCTGTGGGTCATATCTATGAGGTAGTAGCTGCTGTGGGCACATGTGGGTCAGATCTATTGGGCGATGGCTGCTGTGGGGCGAAAGTGAGGCAGATCTACGGGGCAGGAGCTGTTGTGGGGCTGATGGGGGTCAGATCTATGGGGCAGGAGATGCTGTGGGTCAGATCTATGGGGCAGGAGCTGCTGGGGGGAAGATGTGGGTCAGGTCTATGGGGCAGGAGCTGCTGTGGGGCAGATGTGGGTCAGATCTATGGGTCAGCAGCTGCTGTGGGTCTGATGTGGGTAAGATCTATGGGGCAGGAGCTGCTGTGAGGCTGATGGGTGTTAGATCTATGGGGCAAGAGCTGCTGTGGTGCAGATGTGGGTCAGATCTATGGGGCAGGAGCTGTTGTGGGGCTGATACGGTTAAGATCTATGGAGCGGGAGATGCTATGGGGCTGATGAGGGTCAGATCTATGGGGCAGGAGCTGATGTGGGGCTGATGTTGGTCAGATCTATAGGGCAGGAGCTGCAGTGGGGCTGATGTGGGTCAGATCTATGGGGCAGGATCTCCTGTGGGGCTGATGTGAGTCAAATCAATGGGGCAGAGCTGCTCTGGGGCACATGTGGGTCAGATCTATGGAGCAGGAGCTGCTGTGGGGCAGATTTGAATCAGATCTAGAGGGCAGGAGCTGCTGTGGGTCAGATCTATGGGCAGGACCTGCTGTGGGGCACATGTGAGTTAGATCTATGGGGCAGGAGATGGTGTGGGGCAGATTTGGGTCAGATGTATGGGTCAGGAGCTGCTGTGTGGCTGATGAGGGTCATATCTATGAAGCATGGACTGCTGTGGGTCAGATCTACGGGACTGGAGCTGCAGTGGAGCACATGTGGGTCAGATCTATGGGGTAGAAGCTGCTGTGGGGCTGATGGGGGTCATATCTATAAGGCAGGAGCTGCTGTGGGGCTGACGTGGGTCAGATCTATGAGGCAGGAGCTGCTGTGGGGCAGATTTGGGTCAGATCTATGGGGCAGGAGCTGCTGTGGGGCTGATGTGTGTCAGATCTATGGGGCAGGAGCTGCTGTGGGGCTGATGTGGGTCAGATCTATGGGGCAGGACATGCTGTGGGTCAGATCTATAAGGCAGGAGCTGCTGTGGGGAACATGTGGGTCAGATCTATGGGGAAGAGCTGCTGTTGGTCTGATCAATGGGGCAGGAGCAGCAGTGGGGCAGATTTGGGTAAGATCTATAAGGCAGGAGCGGCTGTGGGGCTGATGTGGGTCAGATCTATGAGGTAGTAGCTGCTGTGGGCACATGTGGGTCAGATCTATTGGGCGAAGGCTGCTGTGGGGCGAGGTGAGGCAGATCTACGGGGCAGGAGCTGCTGTGTGGCAAATGTGGGTCAGATCTATGGGGCAGGAGCTGCTGTGGGTCAGATCTATGGGGCAGTAACAGATGTGGGCCTGATGTTGGTCAGATATATGGAGCAGGAGCTGCTGTGTTTCAGATGTGGGTCAGATCTATGGTGCAGGAGCTGCTGTGGGGCAGATGTAGGGCATATCTATGGGGCAGGAGCTGCTGTGAGGCTGATGGGTGTTAGATCTATGGGGAGGAGCTGCTGTGGTGCAGATGTGGGTCAGATCTATGGTGTAGGAGCTGCTGTGGGGCTGATGTGGGTCAGATCTATGGGGCAGGAGCTGCTGTGGTTAAGATCTATTTGGCAGGATCTGCTGTGGGGCAGATTTGGGTCAGATTTATGGGGCAGGAGCAGCAGTGGGGCAGATGTGGTCAGATCTATGGGTCAGGAGCTGCAGTGGAGATGATGTACGTCAGATCTATGGGGCAGGAGTTGCTGTGGGGCTGCTGTGGATCAGATCAATGGGGCTGAAGCTGTTGTGGGTCATATCTATTGGGCAGCAGCTGCTTTACATATGATGTGTGTCAGATCTATGGGGCCGGAGCTGCAGTGGGGCTGATGGGGGTCAGATCTATGGGGCAGGAGCTACTGTGGGGCTGATGTGGGTCAAATCAATGGGGCAGAGCTGCTCTTGGGAACATGTGGGTCAGATCTATGGGGCAGGAGATGCTGTGGGTCAGATCTATGGGGCAGGAGCTGCTGTGGGGAACATGTGGGTCAGGTCTATGGGGCAGGAGCTGCTGTGGGGCAGATGTGGGTCAGATCTATGGGTCAGCAGCTGCTGTGGGTCTGACGTGTGTCAGATCTATGGGGAAGGAGCTGCTGTGGGGCAGATGTGGGTCAGATCTATGGGCAGGAGCTGCTGTGGTTCAGATCTATGGGGCAGGAGCTGCTGTGGGGCAGATGTGGGTCAGAGTTATGGAGCAGGAGCTGCTGTGGGTCTGATGTGGGTCAGATCCTTGGGGCTGAAGCTGCTGTGGGGCTGATGTGGGTTAGATCTATGGGGCAGGAGCTGTTGTGGGGCTGATGGGGGTCAGATCTATGGGGCAGGAGCTACTGTGGGGCTGATGTTGGTCTGATCTATGGGGCAGGAGCTGCTGCGGGGCTGATTTGGGTCAGATCTATGGGGCAGGAGCTGCTGTGGGGCAGATGGGGGTCAGATCTATGGGGCAGGAGCTGCTGTGCGACAGATGTGGGTCAGATCTATGGGGCAGGTGCTGCTGTGCGACATATGTGGGTCAGATCTATGGGGCAGGATCTGCTGTGGGGCTGATGTGGGAAAGATCTATGGGGCAGGAGATGCTTTGGGGCAGATGTGGGTCAGATCTATGGGGCAGGAGTTTCTGTGGGGCTGATGTGGGTCAGATCCTTGGGGCTGAAGCTGCTGTGGGTCATATCTATTGGGCAGCAGCTGCTTTACATATGATGTGTGTCAGATCTATGAGGCAGGAGCTGCTGTGGGGCTGATGTGGGTTAGATCTACGGGGCAGGAGATGCTTTGGGGCAGATGTGGGTCAGATCTATGGGGCAGGAGTTGCTGTGGGGCTGATGTTGGTCTGATCTATGGGGGAGGAGCTGCTGCGGGGCTGATTTGGGTCAGATCTATTGGGCAGGAGCTGCTGTGGGGCTGCTGTGGGTTAGATCTATGGGGCAGGAGCTGTTGTGGGGCTGATGTGGGAAAGATCTATGGGGCAGGAGTTGCTGTGGGCCATATGTCGGTCCGATCTATTGGGCAGGAGCTGCTGTGGGGCGCATGTGAATCAGGTCTATGGGGCAGGAGCTGCTGTGGGTCAGATTGTCATGGTTTAATAATGTTGTAATTTTGCTATCAGTATTCCACATCATAACATCATATAAAGCATGGATAATTTTACTGAATCTGCAACTTACTGAAGAAGACTACATCTCCCAGAGAGCAACACGATGGGTCACGGGACCTGGACTCTATATTAACTCTGTCGCAGAACAGACTGACGTCTTTCGAGTTCTGGCGTTCAGGGCAGTGTGTGGGAGCCTTCAGCCGTTCGCCCAGATTCACAGTAGGCCTCGGTTACGGGACTCATTCTCTCTCCTATTTTGCTTGATTCATTAGCTCAATTTTCAATTATATTGTATTCTATTGTGTTATCCTGTATTTCGATATAGTATTTAGTAAATAAGTGTGCCTCCTTACATCGTTGCCGCTGTTTTCTTTTCTTAATTAACTTTTTCTTTTCGGCTGAGGGCCCTTCAGGGGCCCACGGCCCTTGTCACGGACGCAGGTGGATTTTTCGTTCAAACCGTGACAGATTTGGTAGCAGAGGATGGTTCCACTGTTGCAGCCACCCCCATAAGGCATTTGCCACCATCCATGAATCAGTATAAAGATGAAGCATTGGCCACCTCTCCCGTTCAGCCACATCTAAAGCCAGCTGAACAGCCTTTACCTCTGCAAATTGACTTGATTCTCCTTTACCTTCAGTGGCCTCTGCAACTTGTCGTGTGGGGCTCCATACAGCAGCTTTCCATCTGCGATGCTTCCCTACAATACGACATGATCCGTCTGTGAATAGGGCAAATTACTTTTCGTTTTCTGGTAGCTCATTGTATGGTGGTGCCTCTTTAGCACGTGATACCTCTTCTGTAGGTGGTGTTTCAATTTTTTTACTCTCAGGCCAGTCCATGATCACTTCTAGAATTCCAGGACGGCTGAGTTTTCCCATTCGAGCTCGTTGAGTAATTAATGAAATCCACTTACTCCAAGTGGCATCAGTAGCATGATGGGTGGAGGGAACCTGTCCTTTAAACATCCAATTTATTACTGGCAAGCGAGGTGCTAGAAGAAGCTGAACCTCTGTCCCAACTACTTCAGAAGCAGCCCGAACCCCCTCATACACGGCTAAGATCTCCTTCTTAGTCGGAGTGTAGCGCTCCTCAGACCCTTTATATGCTTGACTCCAAAATCCTAGGGGTCGGCCTCGGATCCTCACATCCTGCCCCGTCCGTACTGGCCCCAAGGCCACGGCACGGGCTATTTCTTGTTTTCTCTGCTCAAAAGCCTGCTGCTGCTCAGGACCCCATGAGAAATTCTTCTTCTTCTGTGTTACCTGATAGAGGGGGCTCACTATGTGGCTGTAGTTTGGGACATGCATTCTCCAAAAGCCCACTACTCCCAGAAAAGATTGGGTCTCTGTCTTGTCGGTGGGCGGAGACATAGCAGTGATTTTGTCAATCACATCTGCTGGGATGTGACGACGTCCATCTTGCCATTTTATACCTAAGAACTGGATTTCCTGGGCAGGCCCCTTCACCTTGCTGCGCTTAATGGCAAAACCAGCTTTCAAAAGAATTTGGATTATCTGTTTCCCTTTCTTGAAAACCTCTGCTGCTGTATGGCCCCACACTACAATATCATCAATATACTGCAAGTGCTCAGGAGCATCACCCTGTTCCAAAACAGCTTGGATCAATCCATGGCAAATTGTTGGGCTGTGCTTCCACCCCTGAGGTAAACGGTTCCAGGTGTACTGAATACCTCTCCAGGTAAAAGCAAACTGTGGCCTACATTTTGCAGCCAATGGGATGGAAAAGAAGGCATTAGCAATGTCAGTGGTGGCATACCACCTAGCTTCTTTTGACTCCAGTTCATACTGGAGTTCTAGCATGTCTGGTACAGCAGCACTTAATGGAGGTGTGACTTCATTCAGGCCACGGTAATCCACCGTCAGCCTCCATTCCCCACTGGTTTTACACACTGGCCATATGGAGCTGTTAAAAGGCGAGTGAGTTTTGCTAATCACTCCCTGATTCTCTAATTGGCGAATTAGCTTGTGAATGGGGAGCAATGAGTCCCTATTGGTGCGGTACTGCCGTCTGTGAACCACTCTGGTGACAATTGGTACCTCTTGGTCTTTTACCTGGTGCAACATCCCAGCATCCGCTGGGAGACCCGGCGCTCGCTGCGTTGCTTCAGTCCTCCGTTCGGGGGGTTCCGTGCGCCGGCGCCGGCGAGTGGAAAGGGAGGGGGTGTGCGGCTGGTCGCGCGCGGGCGCGTGCCGCGCCCCCTTTCGCCCGGTTTTTCACCATCCATCCACCCACCTTCCCGCTTCGTGGCGGCGCGGGGTAGACCTGGGCGACCATCCACCCGCTCGATCAGCGGGTGCAGTTTCCCGTCCGTGCCGCGGGTAGACGTGTCGGCCGTAGCGGGGTTGACCTGTCGGCCGGTGCAGTTTCCCGTCCGTGCCGCGGGTAGTCGTGTCGGCCGTAGCTGAGCGTCACGCAGCTGTGTCAAGCGGTAAGGGTACGACGAACGGCCAGCCGCCCCCCGACCCGACCCGACCCGACCCGACCCGACCGCTTCCGCCGTTCACCCTCCCTCGCGCCTGCCTGCATCCTTCTCTCCCCTCCCCTCCCCTCTCCTCCCCTCCCCTTCTCCTCCCCTCCCCTCCCCTCCCCTCCCCTCCCCTCCCCTCCCTTCCCCTCCCCTCCCGTCCCCTCCCTTCCCCTTCCCTCCTCTCCCCTCCCCTCCCCTCCCCTCCCCTCCCCTCCCCTCCCCTCCCCTCCCCTTCCCTTCCCTTCCCATCCCCTCCCCTCCCTTCTCCTCCCCGTGGTGCTCGGCGGCGGCTGCTAGAGGTCGCTGCCTATGCGGCTCGACTAGGTCGGCACGGTCTACCCGGCTCCGAGCGGGCCGTGGTGCTCGGCGGCGGCGGCTAGGGGTCGCTGCCCGTGCGGCTTGCGTGTAGCTGCCAGGTCTACCCGCTTTCGGCTAGGCTTTGCCGCCCTGTGAGATCGGGGGCGCTAAAGCTCCGGAGCTTGCTGGGGGGTCGCTGTAGTTTCTTACCTACCGTTACGTCGACGTAGAGCGCCGCTTACCCTCGGCGCCGCTGCCGGTAGTCGGCGCCGTTCTTTTCCGAAGCCGTTTTTTCTTACGCCTTCCGTTTTCGTCTGCAGGAGCGAGCGCGTGCTCGTCTCCAGAGGCGGCAACGAGCGGGCGCAGGCGAGCGCGGTTGAGCGTCGGGCTGTGGAGTTTTTCGGTTGCGGCTTCCCGCCGCTCTTTCGCCATCCCTCGCCACGCGCCCTGCCCGCAGTCCGGATTTCCGGCTCGAACGGACCCCGCTCAAGTGCGCCGGCACGGTCCAACCGCTCCCGGCGGGCACCGCTCAGCTCGGACGTTCCTCGGAATCAGCCAAATGTCGCTCCCGTGGCGTCTCCGCAGGCAAAAACGCATAGCCGGCGCCGCAAACCTCGCGAGCCGCACCGAGCCGGGGAAACCGTGCCGTGGAGCAGCTGTGGGGCACATGTGGGTCAGATCTATGGGGTAGGAGCTGATGTGCGGCTGATGTGGGTCAGATCTATGGGCAGGAGCTGATGTAGGGAAGATTTGGGTCTGATCCATGGGTTAGGAACTGCTGTGGTTCAGATCTATGGGGAAGGAGCAGCTGTGGGGCACATGTGGGACAGATCTATATGGCAGGAGCTGCTGTGGGGCACATGTGGGTCAGATCTATATGGCAGGAGCTGCTGTGGGGCACATGTGGGTCAGATCTATAGAGCAGGAGCTGCTGTGGGGCAGATTTGAATCGGATCTATAGGGCAGGAGCTGCTGTGGGTCAGATCTATGGAGCAGGAGCTGCTGTGGGGCACATGTGAGTTAGATCTATGGGGCAGTAGATGGTGTGGGGCAGATTTGAGTCAGATGTATGGGGCAGGAGCTGTAGTGGGGCTGATGTGGGTCAGATCTATGGGGCAGGAGCTGCAGTGGGGCTGATGTGGGTCAAATCAATGGGGCAGAGCTGCTCTGGGGCACATGTGGGGCAGATTTGGGTCAGATGTATGGGGCAGGAGCTGTAGTGGGGCTGATGTGGGTCAGATCTATGGGGCAGGAGCTGCTGTGGGGCTGATGTGGGTCAAATCAATGGGGCAGAGCTGCTCTGGGGCGCATGTGGGTCAGATCTATGGAGCAGGAGCTGCTGTGGGGCAGATTTGAATCAGATCTATAGGGCAGGAGCTGCTGTGGGTCAGATCTATGGAGCAGGAGCTGCTGTGGGGCACATGTGAGTTAGATCTATGGGGCAGGAGATGGTGTGGGGCAGATGTGGGTCAGATCTATGGGGCAGGATCTCCTGGGGGCTGATGTGGGTCAGATCTGTGGGGTAAAATCTGCTCTGGGGCAGATGTGGTTCAGATCTATGGGGCAGGAGCTTCTGTGGGGTTGATGTGGGTCAGATCTATGGGTCAGGAGCTGCTGTGGGGCAGATGTGGGTCAGTTCTATGGGGCAAGAGATGCTGTGGTGCAGATGGGGGGCAGATCTATGGGGCAGGAGCTGCTGTGGGGCTGATACGGTTAAGATCTATGGAGCGGGACATGCTATGGGGCTGATGAGGGTCAGATCTATAAGGCAGGAGCTGATGTGGGGCTGATGTTGGTCAGATCTATAGGGCAGGAGCTGCAGTGGGGCAGATGTGGGTCAGATCTATGGGGCAGGATCTCCTGGGGGCTGATGTGGGTCAGATCTGTGGGGTAAAATCTGCTCTGGGGCAGATGTGGTTCAGATCTACGGGGCAGGAGCTTCTGTGGGGTTGATGTGGGTCAGATCTATGGGTCAGGAGCTGCTGTGGGGCAGATGTGGGTCAGTTCTATGGGGCAAGAGATGCTGTGGTGCAGATGGGGGGCAGATCTATGGGGCAGGAGCTGCTGTGGGGCTGATACGGTTAAGATCTATGGAGCGGGACATGCTATGGGGCTGATGAGGGTGAGATCTATAAGGCAGGAGCTGATGTGGGGCTGATGTTGGTCAGATCTATAGGGCAGGAGCTGCAGTGGGGCTGATGTGGGTCAGATTTATGGGGCAGGAGCTGCTGTGGGGCTGACGTGGGTCAGATCTATGAGGCAAGAGCTGCTGTGGGGCAGATTTGGGTCAGATCTATGGGGCAGGAGCTGCTGTGGGGCTGATGTTGGTCAGATCTATAGGGCAGGAGCTGAAGTGGGGCTGATGTGGGTCTGATCTATGGGGCAGGATCTCCTGTGGGGCTGATGTGGGTCAAATCAATGGGGCAGAGCTGCTGTGGGGCACATGTGGGTCAGATCTATGGAGCAGGAGCTGCTGTGGGGCAGATTTGAATCAGATCTAGAGGGCAGGAGCTGCTGTGGGTCAGATCTATAGGCAGGAGCTGCTGTGGGGCACATGTGAGTTAGATCTATGGGGCAGGAGATGGTGTGGGGCAGAATTGGGTCAGATGTATGGGTCAGTAGCTGCTGTGGGCACATGTGGGTCAGATCTATTGGGCGAAGGCTGCTGTGGGGCGCAAGTGAGGCAGATCTACGGGGCAGGAGATGCTGTGTTGCAGATGTGGGTCAGATATATGGTGCAGGAGCTGCTGTGGGGCAGATGTAGGGCATATCTAAGGGGCAGGAGCTGCTGTGAGGCTGATGGGTGTTAGATCTATGGGGAGGAGCTGCTGTGGTGCAGATGTGGGTCAGAGCTATTTGGCAGAAGCTGCTGTGGGGCACATGTGAGTTAGATCTATGGGGCAGGAGCTGTTGTGGGTCATATCTATTGGGCAGCAGCTGCTTTACATATGATGTGTGTCAGATCTATGGGGCAGGCGCTGCTGTGGGGCTGATGTGGATTAGATCTATGGGGCAGGAGATGTTGTGGGGCTGATGGTGTCAGATCTATGGGGCAGGAGCTACTGTGGGGCTGATGTTCGTGTGATCTATGGGGCAGGAGCTGCTGTGGGGCTGATGTGGGTTAGATCTATGGGGCAGGAGCTGTTGTGGGGCTGATGGGGGTCAGATCTATGGGGCAGGAGATGCTGTGGGTCAGATCTATGGGGCAGGAGCTGCTGTGGGGAACATGTGGGTCAGGTCTATGTGGCAGGAGCTGCTGTGGGGCAGATGTGGGTCAGATCTATGGGTCAGCAGCTGCTGTGGGACTGATGTGGGTAAGATCTATGGGGCAGGAGCTGCTGTGAGGCAGATGGGTGTTAGATCTATGAGGAGGAGCTGCTGTGGTGCAGATGTGGGTCAGAGCTATGGGGCAGGAGCTGCTGTGGGGCAGAAGTAGGTAAGATCTATGGGGTAGGAGATGGTGTGTGGCTGATTTGGGTCAGATATATGGGGCAGGAGCTGCTGTGGTTAAGATCTATTTGGCAGGATCTGCTGTGGGGCAGATTTGGGTCAGATATATGGGGCAGGAGCTGCTGTGTGGCAAATGTGGGTCAGATCTATGGGGCAGGAGCTGCTGTGGGGCTGCTGTGGGTTAGATCTATGGGGCAGGAGCTGTTGTGGGTCATATCTATTGGGCAGCAGCTGCTTTACATATGATCTGTGTCAGATCTATGGGGCCGGAGCTGCAGTGGGGCTGATGGGGGTCTGATCTATGGGGCAGGAGCTACTGTGGGGCTGATGTGGGTCAGATCTATAGGGCAGGAGCTGCTGTGCGACAGATGTGGGTCAGATCTATGGGGCAAGAGCTGCTGTGCGACATATCTATTGGGCAGCAGCTGCTTTATATATGATGTGTGTCAGATCTATGGGGCAGGAGCTGCTGTGGGGCTGATGTGGGTTAGATCTATGGGGCAGGAGATGTTGTGGGGCTGATGGTGTCAGATCTATGGGGCAGGAGCTACTGTGGGGCTGATGTTGGTGTGATCTATGGGGCAGGAGCTGCTGTGGGGCTGATGTGGGTTAGATCTATGGGGCAGGAGCTGTTGTGGGGCTGATGGGGGTCAGATCTATGGGGCAGGAGATGCTGTGGGTCAGATCTATGGGGCAGGAGCTGCTGTGGGGAACATGTGGGTCAGGTCTATGGGGCAGGATCTGCTGTGGGGCAGATGTGGGTCAGATCTATGGGTCAGCAGCTGCTGTGGGTCTGATGTGGGTAAGATCTATGGGGCAGGAGCTGCTGTGAGGCTGATGGGTGTTAGATCTATGGGGAGGAGCTGCTGTGGTGCAGATGTGGGTCAGAGCTATGGGGCAGGAGCTGCTGTGGGGCAGAAGTAGGTAAGATCTATGGGGTAGGATATGGTGTGTGGCTGATTTGGGTCAGATCTATGGGGCAGGAGCTGCTGTGGTTAAGATCTATTTGGCAGGATCTGCTGTGGGGCAGATTTGGGTCAGATCTATGGGGCAGGAGCTGCTGTGTGGCAAATGTGGGTCAGATCTATGGGGCAGGAGCTGCTGTGGGGCTGATGGGGGTCAGATCTATGGGGCAGGAGCTACTGTGGGGCTGATGTTGGTCTTATCTATGGGGCAGGAGCTGCTGTGCGACAGATGTGGGTCAGATCTATGGGGCAGGTGCTGCTGTGCGACATATGTGGGTCAGATCTATGGGGCAGGATATGCTGTGGGGCTGATGTGGGAAAGATCTATGGGGCAGGAGCTGCTGTGAGGCTGATGGGTGTTAGATCTATGGGGAGGAGCTGCTGTGGTGCAGATGTGGGTCAGAGCTATGGGGCAGGAGCTGCTGTGTGGCAGATGTGGGTCAGATCTATGGTGTAGGAGCTGCTGTGGGTCTGATGTGGGTCAGATCTATGGGTCAGCAGCTGCTGTGGGTCTGATGTGGGTCAGATCTATGGGGCAGGAGCTGCTGTGGTTAAGATCTATTTGGCAGGATCTGCTGTGGGGCAGATTTGGGTCAGATCTATGGGGCAGGAGCTGCAGTGGAGATGATGTACGTCAGATCAATGGGGCAGGAGCTGCTGTGGGGCTGATGTGGGTTAGATCTATGGGGCAGGAGATGCTATGGGGCAGATGTGGGTCCGATCTATGGGGCAGGAGTTGCTGTGGGCCTGATGTGGGTCAGATCCTTGGGGCAGGAGCTGCTGTGGGTCATATCTATTGGGCAGCAGCTGCTTTACATATGATGTGTGTCAGATCTATGGGGCAGGAGCTGCTGTGGGGCTGATGTGGGTTAGATCTATGGGGCAGGAGCTGTTGTGGGGCTGATGGGGGTCAGATCTATGGGGCAGGAGCTACTGTGGGGCTGATGTTTGTCTGATCTATGGGGCAGGAGCTGCTGCGGGGCTGATTTGGGTCAGATCTATGGGGCAGGAGCTGTTGTGGGTCTGATGTGGGTCAGATCTATGGGGCAGGAGCTACTGTGGGGCTGATGTTGGTCTGATCTATGGGGCAGGAGCTGCTGCGGGGCTGATTTGGGTCAGATCTATGGGGCAGGAACTGCTGTGGGGCTGATGTGGGTTAGATCCAAAGGGCCGGAGCTGTTGTGGGGCTGATGGGGGTCATATCTATGGGGCAGGATATGCTGTGGGTCTGATCTATGGGGCAGGAGCTGCTGTGGGGCAGATGTGGGTCAGATCTATGGGTCAGCAGCTGCTGTGGGTCTGATGTGGGTCAGATCTATGGGGCAGGAGCTGCTGTGGGTCTGATGTGGGTCAGATCTATGGGGCAGGAGCTGCTGTGGGCCTGATGTTGGTCAGATTTATGGAGCAGGAGCTGCTGTGTTGCAGACGTGGGTCAGATCTATGGTGCAGGAGCTTCTGTGGGGCAGATGTAGGGCTTATCTATGGGGCAGGAGCTGCTGTGAGGCTGATGGGTGTTAGATCTATGGGGAGGAGCTGCTGTGGTGCAGATGTGGGTCAGAGCTATGGGGCAGGAGCTGCTGTGGGGCAGAAGTGGGTAAGATCTATGGGGTAGGAGATGGTGTGTGGCAGATGTGGGTCAGATCTATGGTGTAGGAGCTGCTGTGGGGCTGATGTGTGTCAGATC
This sequence comes from Coturnix japonica, assembly GCF_054131305.1. NCBI lineage: Eukaryota > Metazoa > Chordata > Aves > Galliformes > Phasianidae > Coturnix > Coturnix japonica. The sequence goes on from NW_028188962.1 coordinate 844,357, forward strand.
TATGGGGCAGGAGCTGCTGTGGGTCAGATCTATGGGGCAGGAACAGATGTGGGCCTGATGTTGGTCAGATTTATGGAGCAGGAGCTGCTGTGTTGCAGATGTGGGTCAGATCTATTAGGCAGGAGCTGCTGTGGGGCATATGTAGGGCTTATCTATGGGGCAGGAGCTGCTGTGAGGCTTATGGGTGTTAGATCTATGGGGAGGAGCTACTGTGGGGCTGATGTGGGTCAGATCTATGGGACAGGAGCTGCTGTGGTTAAGATCTATTTGGCAGGATCTGCTGTGGGGCCGATTTGGGTCAGATCTATGGGGCAGGAGCAGCAGTGGGGCAGATGTGGCCAGATCTATGGGTCAGGAGCTTCAGTGGAGATGATGTACGTCAGATCTATGGGGCAGGAGCTGCTGTGGGGCTGCTGTGGGTCAGATCAATGGGGCTGAAGCTGCTGTGGGTCATATCTATTGGGCAGCAGCTGCTTTACATATGATGTGTGTCAGATCTATGGGGCAGGAGCTGCTGTGGGGCTGATATGGGTCAGATCTATGGGGCAGGATCTGTTGTGGGGCACATGTGAGTTAGATCTATGGGGCAGGAGATGGTGTGGGGCAGATTTGGGTCAGATGTATGGGTCAGGAGCTGCTGTGTGGCTGATGAGGGTCAGATCTATGGGGCATGGGCTGCTGTGTGGCAGATGTGGGTCAGATCTATGGTGTAGGAGCTGCTGTGGGGCTGATGTGGGTCAGATCTATGGGGCAGGAGCTGCTGTGGTTAAGATCTATTTGGCAGGATCTGCTGTGGGGCTGATTTGGGTCAGATCTATGAAGCAGGAGCTGCTGTGGGTCAGATCTATGGGGCAGGAACAGATGTGGGCCTGATGTTGGTCAGATTTATGGAGCAGGAGCTGCTGTGTTGCAGATGTGGGTCAGATCTATGGTGCAGGAGCTGCTGTGGGGCAGATGTAGGGCTTATCTATGGGGCAGGAGCTGCTGTGAGGCTGATGGGTGTTAGATCTATGGGGAGGAGCTGCTGTGGGGCTGATGTGGGTCAGATCTATGGGGCAGGAGCTGCTGTGGTTAAGATCTATTTGGCAGCATCTGCTGTGGGGCAGATTTGGGTCAGATCTATGGGGCAGGAGCTGCAGTGGAGATGATGTACGTCTGATCTATGGGGCAGGAGCTGCTGTAGGGCTGCTGTGGGTTAGATCTATGGGGCAGGAGCTGTTGTGGGTCATATCTATTAGGCAGCAGCTGCTTTACATATGATGTGTGTCAGATCTATGGGGCCGGAGCTGCAGTGGGGCTGATGGGGGTCAGATCTATGGGGCAGGAGATGCTTTGGGGCAAATGTGTGTCAGATCTATGGGGCAGGAGCTGCTGTGGGGCTGATGTGGGTTAGATCTATGGGGCAGGAGCTGTTGTGGTGCTGATGGGGTCAGATCTATGGGGCAGGAGCTGCTGTGGGGCTGATGTTGGTCTCATCTATGGGGCAGGAGCTGCTGCGGGGCTGATTTGGGTCAGATCTATGGGGCAGGAGCTGCTGTGGGGCTGATGTTGGTCTCATCTATGGGGCAGGAGCTGCTGTGCGACAGATGTTGGTCAGATCTATGGGGCAGGTGCTGCTGTGCGACATATGTGGGTCAGATCTATGGGGCAGGATCTGCTGTGGGGCTGATGTGGGAAAGATCTATGGGGCAGGAGATGCTTTGGGGCAGATGTGGGTCAGATCTATGGGGCAGGAGCTGCTGTGGGGCTGATGTGGGTCAGATCCTTGGGGCTGAAGCTGCTGTGGGTCATATCTATTGGGCAGCAGCTGCTTTACATATGATGTGTGTCAGATCTATGGGGCAGGAGCTGCTGTGGGGCTGATGTGGGTTAGATCTATGGGGCAGGAGCTGCTGTGGGGCTTATGTGGGTCAGATCTATGGGGCAGGAGCTACTGTGGGGCTGATGTTGGTCTGATCTATGGGGCAGGAGCTGCTGCGGGGCTGATTTGGGTCAGATCTATGGGGCATTAGCTGCTGTGGGGCTGATGTGGGTTAGATCTATGGGGAAGGAGCTGTTGTGGCGCTGATGGGGGTCAGATCTATGGGGCAGGAGATGCTGAAGGACAGATCTATGGGGCAGGTGCTGCTGTGGGGAACATGTGGATCAGGTCTATGGGGCAGGAGCTGCTGTGGGGCAGATGTGGGTCAGATCTATGGGTCAGCAGCTGCTGTGGGTCTGATGTGGGTCAGATCTATAAGGCAGGAGCTGCTGTGGGGCTGATGTGGGTCAGATCTATGGGGCAGGAGCTGCTGTGGGTCAGATCTATGGGGCAGGAACAGATGTGGGCCTGATGTTGGTCAGATTGATGGAGCAGGAGCTGCTGTGTTGCAGATGTGGGTCAGATCTATGGTGCAGGAGCTGCTGTGGGGCAGATGTAGGGCATAACTATGGGGCAGGAGCTGCTGTGAGTCTGATGGGTGTTAGATCTATGGGGAGGAGCTGCTGTGGTGCAGATGTGGGTCAGAGCTATGGGGCAGGAGCTGCTGTGGGGCAGAAGTGGGTAAGATCTATGGGGTAGGAGATGGTGTGTGGCAGATGTGGGTCAGATCAATGGTGTAGGAGCTGCTGTGGGGCTGATGTGGGTCAGATCTATGGGGCAGGAGCTGCTGTGGTTAAGATCTATTTGGCAGGATCTGCTGTGGGGCAGATTTGGGTCAGATCTATGGGGCAGGAGCTGCAGTGGAGATGATGTACGTCAGATCTATGGGGCAGGAGCTGCTGTGGGGCTGCTGTGGGATAGATCTATGGGGCAGGAGCTGTTGTGGGTCATATCTATTGGGCAGCAGCTGCTTTATATATGATGTGTGTCAGATCTATGGGGCAGGAGCTGCTGTGGGGCTGATGTGGGTTAGATCTATGGGGCAGGAGCTGCTATGGGGCTGATGGTGTCAGATCTATGGGGCAGGAGCTACTGTGGGGCTGATGTTGGTCTGATCTATGGGGCAGGAGCTCCTGCGGGGCTGATTTAGGTCAGATCTATGGGGCAGGAGCTGCTGTGGGGCTGATGTGGGTTAGATCATGGGGCAGAGCTGCTCTTGGGAACATGTGGGTCAGATCTATGGGGCAGGAGCTGCTGTGGGGCTGATGTGGGTCAGATCTATGGGGCAGGAGCTGCTGTGGGGCTGCTGTGGGTCAGATCGTTGGGGCTGAAGCTGCTGTGGGTCATATCTATTGGGCAGCAGCTGCTTTACATATGATGTGTGTCAGATCTATGGGGCAGGAGCTGCTGTGGGGCTGATGTGGGTTAGATCTATGGGGCAGGAGCTGCTATGGGGCTGATGGTGTCAGATCTATGGTGCAGGAGCTACTGTGGGGCTGATGTTGGTCTGATCTATGGGGCAGGAGCTCCTGCGGGGCTGATTTAGGTCAGATCTATGGGGCAGGAGCTGCTGTGGGGCTGATGTGGGTTAGATCTATGGGGCAGGAGCTGTTGTGGGGCTGATGGGGGTAAGATCTATGGGGCAGGAGATGCTGTGGGTCAGATCTATGGGGCAAAAGCTGCTGTGGGGAACATGTGGGTCAGGTCTATGGGGCAGGAGCTGCTGTGGGGCAGATGTGGATCAGATCTATGGTGCAGGAGCTGCTGTGGGGCTGATGTGGGATAGATCTATGGGGCAGGAGCTGTTGTGGGGCTGATGGGGGTCAGATCTATGGGGCAGGAGCTACTGTGGGGCTGATTGGAGTCAGATCTATGGGGCAGGAGCTACTGTGGGGCTGATGTTGGTCTGATCTATGGGGCAGGAGCTGCTGTGCGACAGATGTGGGTCAGATCTATGGGGCAGGTGCTGCTGTGCGACATATGTGGGTCAGATCTATTGGGCAGGATCTGCTGTTTGGCTGATGTGGGAAAGATCTATGGGGCAGGAGATGCTTTGGGGCAGATGTGGGTCAGATCTATGGGGCAGGAGTTGCTGTGGGGCTGATGTGGGTCAGATCCTTGGGGCTGAAGCTGCTGTGGGTCATATCTATTCGGCAGCAGCTGCTTTACATATGATGTCTGTCAGATCTATGGGGCAGGAGCTGCTGTGGGGCTGATGTGGGTAAGATCTATGGGGCAGGAGCTGTTGTGGGGCTGATGGGGTCAGATCTATGGGGCAGGAGCTACTGTGGGGCTGATGTTGGTCTGATCTATGGGGCAGGAGCTGCTGCGGGGCTGATTTGGGTCAGATCTATGGGTCAGGAGCTGCTGTGGGGCTGATGTGGGTTAGATCTATGGGGCAGGAGCTGTTGTGGGGCTGATGGGGGTCAGATCTATGGGGCAGGAGATGCGGTGGGTCAGATCTATGGGGCAGGAGCTGCTGTGGGGAAAATGTGGGTCAGGTCTATGGGGCAGGAGCTGCTGTGGGGCAGATGTGGGTCAGATCTATGGGTCAGCAGCAGATGTGGGTCTGATGTGGGTCAGATCTATGGGGAAGGAGCTGCTGTGGGGCAGATGTGGGTCAGATCTATGGGGCAGGAGCTGCTGTGGGTCAGATCTGTGGGGCAGGAACAGATGTGGGCCTGATGTTGGTCAGATTTATGGAGCAGGAGCTGCTGTGTTGCAGATGTGGGTCAGATCTATGGTGCAGGAGCTGCTGTGGGGCAGATGTAGGGCATAACTATGGGGCAGGAGCTGCTGTGAGGCTGATGGGTGTTAGATCTATGGGGAGGAGCTGCTGTGGTGCAGATGTGGGTCAGAGCTATGGGGCAGGATCTGCTGTGGGGCAGAAGTGGGTAAGATCTATGGGGTAGGAGATGGTGTGTGGCAGATGTGGGTCAGATCAATGGTGTAGGAGCTGCTGTGGGGCTGCTGTGGGTCAGATCTATGGGGCAGAAGCTGCTGTGGTTAAGATCTATTTGGCAGGATCTGCTGTGGGGCAGATTTGGGTCAGATCTATGGGGCAGGAGCTGCTGTGGGGCTGCTGTGGGTCAGATCAATGGGTCTGAAGCTGCTGTGGGTAATATCTATTGGGCAGCAGCTGCTTTAAATATGATGTGTGTCAGATCTATGGGGCAGGAGCTGCTGTGGGGCTGATATGGGTCAGATCTATGGGCAGGAGCTGCTGTGGGGCACATGTGAGTTAGATCTATTTGGCAGGATCTGCTGTGGGGCAGATTTGGGTCAGATCTATGGGGCAGGAGCAGCAGTAGGGCAGATGTGCTCAGATCTATGGGTCAGGAGCTGTAGTGGAGATGATGTGGGTCAGATCTATGTGGCAGGATCTGCTGTGGGGCTGCTGTGGGTCAGATCAATAGGGCTGAAGCTGCTGTGGGTCATATCTATTGGGCAGCAGCTGCTTTACATATGATGTGTGTCAGATCAATGGGGCAGGAGCTGCTGTGGGGCTGATATGGGTCAGATCTATGGGCAGGAGCTGCTGTGGGGCACATGTGAGTTAGATCTATGTGGAAGGAGATGGTGTGGGGCAGATTTGTGTCAGATGTATGGGGCAGGAGCTGATGTGGGGCTGATGTTGGTCAGATCTATAGGGCAGGAGCTGCAGTGGGGCTGATGTGGGTCAGATCTATAGGGCAGGAGCTGCTGTGGGTCAGATCTATGGGCAGGAGCTGCTGTGGGGCACATGTGAGTTAGATCTAATGGGCAGGAGATGATGTGGGGCTGATGTGGGTCAGATGTATGGGTCAGGAGCTGCTGTGTGGCTGATAAGGGTCAGATCTATGGGGCATGGGCTGCTGTGGGTCAGATCTACGGGACTGGAGCTGCAGTGGAGCACATGTGGGTCAGATCTATGGGGTAGAAGCTGCTGTGGGGCTGATGGGCGTCATATCTATAAGGCAGGAGCTGCTGTGGGGTAGATGTGGGTCAGATCTATGGGGCAGGAGCTGCTGTAGGGCATATGTGGGTCAGATCTATGGGGCAGGAGCTGCTGTGGGGCTGATGTGGGTCAGATCCTTGTGGCTGAAGCTGCTGTGGGTCAGATCTATGGGGCAGCAGCTGCTTTACATATGATGTGTGTCAGATCTATGGGGCAGGAGCTGCTGTGGGGCTGATGTGGGTCAGATTTATGAGTCAGGAGCTGCTGTGTGGCTGATGTGGGTCAGATCTATGGGGCAGGAGCTGCTGTGGGGCATATGTGGGTCAGATCTATATGGCAGGAGCTGCTGTTGGGCACATGTGGGCCAGACCTATGGGGCAGGAGCTACAGAGGGGATGATGCAGGTCAGATCTAGGGGGCAGGAGTTGCTGTGGGGCAGGTGAGGGACATATCTATGGTGCAAAATCAGCTGTTGGACTGATGTGGGTCAGATCTATGAGTTTGGAGCTGCTGTGGGGCACATGTGGGTCAGATCTATGGGGCAGGAGCTGCTGCGGGGCTGATTTGGGTCAGATCTATGGGTCAGCAGCTGCTGTGGGTCTGATGTGGGTCAGATCTATGGGGCAGGAGCTGCTGTGGGGCAGATGTGGGCCAGATCTAAGGGGCAGGGGCTGCTGTGGGGCAGATGTGGGTCAGATCTATGGGGCAGGAGCTGATGTGGGTCAGATTTGAATCAGATCTATAGGGCAGGAGCTGCTGTGGGTCAGATCTATGGAGCAGGAGCTGCTGTGGGTCAGATGTGTGTCAGATTTATGGAGCAGGAGCTGCTGTGGGGCAGATGTGGGTCAGATCTATGGGGCAGGAGCTGCTGTGGGTCAGATGTGGGTCAGATCTATAGGTCAGGAGCTGCTGTGGGTCAGATCTATGGAGCAGGAGCTGCTGTGGGGCACATGTGAGTTAGATCTATGGAGCAGGAGATGGTGTGGGGCAGATTTGGGTCAGATGTATGGGGCAGGAGCTGATGTGGGGCTGATGTTGGTCAGATCTATAGGGCAGGAGCTGCAGTGGGGCTGATGTGGGTCAGATCTATAGGGCAGGAGCTGCAGTGGGGCTGATGTGGGTCAAATCAATGGGGCAGAGCTGCTCTGGGGCACATGTGGGTCAGATCTATGGAGCAGGAGCTGCTGTGGGGCAGATTTGAATCAGATCTATAGGGCAGGAGCTGCTGTGGGTCAGATCTATGGAGCAGGAGCTGCTGTGGGGCACATGTGAGTTAGATCTATGGGGCAGGAGATGGTGTGGTGCAGATGTGGGTCAGATCTATGGGGCAGGATCTCCTGGGGGCTGATGTGGGTCAGATCTGTGGGGTAAAATCTGCTGTGGGGCAGATGTGGTTCAGATCTATGGGGCAGGAGCTTCTGTGGGGCTGATGTGGGTCAGATCTATGGGTCAGGAGCTGCTGTGGGGCAGATGTGGGTCAGTTCAATGGGGCAGGAGCTGCTGTGGGGCTGATACGGTTAAGATCTATGGAGCGGGAGATGCTATGGGGCTGATGAGGTTCAGATCTATGGGGCAGGAGCTGCTCTGGGGAACATGTGGGTCAGGTCTATGGGGCAGGAGCTGCTGTGGGTCTGATGTGGGTCAGATCTATGGGGCAGGAGCTGCTGTGGGGAACATGTTGGTCAGATCTATGGGGAAGAGCTGCTGTTGGTCTGATCAATGGGGCAGGAGCAGCAGTGGGGCAGATTTGGGTAAGATCTATAAGGCAGGAGCGGCTGTGGGGCTGATGTGGGTCAGATCTATGAGGTAGTAGCTGCTGTGGGCACATGTGGGTCAGATCTATTGGGCGAAGGCTGCTGTGGGGCGTAAGTGAGGCAGATCTACGGGGCAGGAGCTGCTGTGTGGCAAATGTGGGTCAGATCTATGGTGCAGGAGCTGCTGTGGGGCAGATGTAGGGCATATCTATGGGGCAGGAGCTGCTGTGAGGCTGATGGGTGTTAGATCTACGGGGAGGAGCTGCTGTGGTGCAGATGTGGGTCAGAGCTATGGGGCAGGAGCTGCTGTGGGGCAGAAATGGGTAAGATCTATGGGGTAGGAGATGGTGTGTGGCAGATGTGGGTCAGATCTATGGTGTAGGAGCTGCTGTGGGGCTGATGTGGGTCAGATCTATGGGGCAGGAGATGTTGTGGTTAAGATCTATTTGGCAGGATCTGCTGTGGGGCAGATTTGGGTTAGATCTATGGGGCAGGAGCAGCAGTGGGGCAGATGTGGTCAGATCTATGGGTCAGGAGCTGCAGTGGAGATGATGTACGTCAGATCTATGGGGCAGGAGCTGCTGTGGGGCTGCTGTGGGTCAGATCAATGGGGCTGAAGGTGCTGTGGGTCATATCTATTGGGCAGCAGCTGCTTTACATATGATGTGTGTCAGATCTATGGGGCAGGAGCTGCTGTGGGGCTGATATGGGTCAGATCTATGGGCAGGAGCTGCTGTGGGGCACATGTGAGTTAGATCTATGTGGCAGGAGATGGTGTGGGGCAGATTTGGGTCAGATGTATGTGTCAGGAGCTGCTGTGTGGCTGATGAGGGTCAGATCTACGGGGCATGGGCAGCTGTGGGTCAGATCTACGGGACTGGAGCTGCAGTGGAGCACATGTGGGTCAGATCTATGGGGTAGAAGCTGCTGTGGGGCTGATGGGGGTCATATCTATAAGGCAGGAGCTGCTGTGGGGCTGACGTGGGTCAGATCTATGAGGCAGGAGCTGCTGTGGGGCAGATTTGGGTCAGATCTATGGGGCAGGTGCTGCTGTGGGGCATATGTGGGTCAGATCTATGGGGCAGGAGCTGCTGTGGGGCTGATGGTGGGTCAGATCCTTGGGGCTGAAGCTGCTGTGGGTCATATCTATTGGGCAGCAGCTGCTTTACATATGATGTGTGTCAGATCTATGGGGCAGGAGCTGCTGTGGGGCTGATGTGTGTCAGATCTATGGGGCAGGAGCTGCTGTGGGGCTGATGTGGGTCAGATCTATGGGGCAGGAGCTGTTGTGGGGCTGATGGGGGTCAGATCTATGGGGCAGGAGCTACTGTAGGGCTGATGTTGTTCTGATCTATGGGGCAGGAGCTGCTGTGCGACAGATGTGGGTGAGATCTATGGGGCAGGAGCTGCTGTGCGACATATGTGGGTCAGATCTATGGGGCAGGATCTGCTGTGGGGCTGATGTGGGAAAGATCTATGGGGCAGGAGATGCTGTGGGCCATATGTCGGTCCCATCTATTGGGCAGGAGCTGCTGTGGGGCACATGTGAATCAGGTCTATGGGGCAGGAGCTGCTGTGGGTCAGATTGTCATGGTTTAATAATGTTGTAATTTTGCTATCAGTATTCCACATCATAACATCATATAAAGCATGGATAATTTTACTGAATCTGCAACTTACAGAAGAAGACTACATGTCCCAGAGAGCAACACGATGGGTCACGGGACCTGGACTCTATATTAACTCTGTCGCAGAACAGACAGACGTCTTTCGAGTTCTGGCGTTCAGGGCAGTGTGTGGGAGCCTTCAGCCGTTCGCCCAGATTCACAGTAGGCCTCTCGGTTACGGGACTCATTCTCTCTCCTATTTTGCTTGATTCATTAGCTCAATTTTCAATTATATTGTATTCTATTGTGTTATCCTGTATTTCGATATAGTATTTAGTAAATAAGTGTGCCTCCTTACATCGTTGCCGCTGTTTTCTTTTCTTAATTAACTTTTTCTTTTCGGCTGAGGGCCCTTCAGGGGCCCACGGCCCTTGTCACGGACGCAGGTGGATTTTTCGTTCAAACCGTGACAGATTTGGTAGCAGAGGATGGTTCCACTGTTGCAGCCACCCCCATAAGGCATTTGCCACCATCCATGAATCAGTATAAAGATGAAGCATTGGCCACCTGTCCCGTTCAGCCACATCTAAAGCCAGCTGAACAGCCTTTACCTCTGCAAATTGACTTGATTCTCCTTTACCTTCAGTGGCCTCTGCAACTTGTCGTGTGGGGCTCCATACAGCAGCTTTCCATCTGCGATGCTTCCCTACAATACGACATGATCCGTCTGTGAATAGGGCAAATTACTTTTCGTTTTCTGGTAGCTCATTGTATGGTGGTGCCTCTTTAGCACGTGATACCTCTTCTGTAGGTGGTGTTTCAATTTTTTTACTCTCAGGCCAGTCCATGATCACTTCTAGAGTTCCAGGACGGCTGAGTTTTCCCATTCCAGCTCGTTGAGTAATTAATGAAATCCACTTACTCCAAGTGGCATCAGTAGCATGATGGGTGGAGGGAACCTGTCCTTTAAACATCCAGTTTATTACTGGCAAGCGAGGTGCTAGAAGAAGCTGAACCTCTGTCCCAACTACTTCAGAAGCAGCCCGAACCCCCTCATACACGGCTAAGATCTCCTTCTTAGTCGGAGTGTAGCGCTCCTCAGACCCTTTATATGCTTGACTCCCAAATCCTAGGGGTCGGCCTCGGATCCTCACATCCTGCCCCATCCGTACTGGCCCCAAGGCCACGGCACGGGCTATTTCTTGTTTTCTCTGCTCAAAAGCCTGCTGCTGCTCAGGACCCCATGAGAAATTCTTCTTCTTCTGTGTTACCTGATAGAGGGGGCTCACTATGTGGCTGTAGTTTGGGACATGCATTCTCCAAAAGCCCACTACTCCCAGAAAAGATTGGGTCTCTGTCTTGTCGGTGGGCAGAGACATAGCAGTGATTTTGTCAATCACATCTGCTGGGATGTGACGACGTCCATCTTGCCATTTTATACCTAAGAACTGGATTTCCTGGGCAGGCCCCTTCACCTTGCTGCGCTTAATGGCAAAACCAGCTTTCAAAAGAATTTGGATTATCTGTTTCCCTTTCTTGAAAACCTCTGCTGCTGTATGGCCCCACACTACAATATCATCAATATACTGCAAGTGCTCAGGAGCATCACCCTGTTCCAAAACAGCTTGGATCAATCCATGGCAAATTGTTGGGCTGTGCTTCCACCCCTGAGGTAAACGGTTCCAGGTGTACTGAATACCTCTCCAGGTAAAAGCAAACTGTGGCCTACATTTTGCAGCCAATGGGATGGAAAAGAAGGCATTAGCAATGTCAATGGTGGCATACCACCTAGCTTCTTTTGACTCCAGTTCATACTGGAGTTCTAGCATGTCTGGTACAGCAGCACTTAATGGAGGTGTGACTTCATTCAGGCCATGGTAATCCACCGTCAGCCTCCATTCCCCACTGGTTTTACACACTGGCCATATGGGGCTGTTAAAAGGCGAGTGAGTTTTGCTAATCACTCCCTGATTCTCTAATTGGCGAATTAGCTTGTGAATGGGGAGCAATGAGTCCCTATTGGTGCGGTACTGCCGTCTGTGAACCACTCTGGTGACAATTGGTACCTCTTGGTCTTTTACCTGGTGCAACCTCCCAGCACCCGCTGGGAGACCCGGCGCTCGCTGCGTTGCTTCCGTCCTCCGTTCGGGGGGTTCCGTGCGCCGGCGCCGGCGCGTGGAAAGGGAGGGGGTGTGCGGCTGGTCGCGCGCGGGCGCGTGCCAGGCCCCCTTTCGCCCGGTTTTTCCCCATCCATCCATCCATCCATCCATGCATCCACCTTCCCGCTTCGTGGCGGCGCGGGGTAGACCTGGGCGACCATCCACCCGCTCGATCGGCGGGTGCTGTTTCCCGTCCGTGCCGCGGGTAGACGTGTCGTCCGTAGCGGGGTTGACCTGTGGGCCGGTGCCGTTTCCCGTCCGTGCCGCGGGTAGACGTGTCGGCCATAGCCGCGCGTCACGCAGCTGTGTCAAGTGGTAAGGGTACGACGAACGGCCAGCCGCCCCCCGACCCGACCCGACCCGACCCGACCCGACACGACCGCTTCCGCCCTTGACCCACCCCCATCTTTTTATTACTTTTATTTTATTTTATTTTATTTTATTTTACCGCAACATTTTACGATCTATCTGTACTTTTTCACACCTTCTTCTCTTCTACTTTTCTTTGACTTCTGCCTTCCCTTCCCTTCCCTTCCCTTCCCTTCCCTTCCCTTCCCTTCCCTTCCCTTCCCTTCCCTTCCCTTCCCTTCCCTTCCCTTCCCTTCCCTTCCCTTCCCTTCCCTTCCCTTCCCTTCCCTTCCCTTCCCTTCCCTTCCTTCCCTTCCCTTCCCTTCCCTTCCCTTCCCTTCCCTTCCCTTCCCTTCCCTTCCCTTCCCTTCCCTTCCCTTCCCTTCTTCTCTTTCTCCTCGTCGCCCGCGCGTGAGTAGGCCCGGCCCGGCCTGGACCGGCACGGCCTCTGTCACGAAGAAGGGGGTCGCTTGCGTGGCCGGGGGTCCGCGGCAGGGTTGCGGGTATGCGGGTAGACCTGGCTGCCGGCCGGCGCCTGATCTTCCCGGCCCCGCGTCCGTCTTCCACCTTCCCCCCCCCCCCCAGTCCACACCGCACGAGCGGGAACCCGAACCGTACCCGACGGCGGCCCGCCTCCGCCTGCCCCCACCCCGGCCCTCGCCCACAACCCGCCCTCTCCCGGACGCATCTCGCCTGACCGGCCCGCGACCGTGTTTTTTTATTTGTTTGTTTGTCTTTGTTTTTGTTTTTTTTTTTTTTGTTTGGTCGGTCGGTCACTCGCTTGGTTATTAGTTTGGACCCGATTGGCCCGTTTGGTTTTTTTCTTTTCTTTCCTTTTTCCGTCGGGGTGCTCCTGACGGCTCGGCCCAATGGCGGCTCGACTCGGCGACCGGAGCCCGCCAAAACGCCTCACCAACCCCGAGCCCTACCGCCACCACCGCCACCACCTCCTCCTCCCGCCGAAAATCCCACGTACCGTTCCACCTCATCTGCCGGCTGGGAGAGAGGCTAGGCGCGAACCCCGCGGGGGACGCGGCCGCCTCCCGCCGGCCCACCTCTCACCGCTGCTGTCTTCCCGCCGCTCTTTCGCCATCCCTCGCCACGCGGCCTGCCCGCAGTCCGGATATCCGGCCCGAACGGACCTTGGTGGGCAGGGCCAGCGCACGCGCCCACGCTCTTCCTGCAGAGCCGGGGAGGCGGGGGGGGCGGGGGGGGCGGGGCGGCTTTTTCACAATCTAAAAAAGGGGAAAGTAAAGAAGAACCCACGAGAAAAACAAACAAACAAACAAACAAACAAACAAACGGAAAATAATAAAACCGAGAGGGCGCGTGGGGGCACGGACAAACAATCGAACGGACCAAAGTACGAACGAACGGACGAACAAACAAACACGCAGACAAAAGGGCAAAACCGCGGTGGCGGTGGCGGGACGGACAGCTTCAAGCAAGGCCGAACCGAGAAGCCCGGGTGCGCCCCGACCCGGCGAACAGCGGCCGGCTCATACGTGCACCCTGGTCGTTCCGTGGCTGCGGCCGAGTGGCGTCACCGTGGCGCCTCCGGTGCTCCGGCACGGTCAACACGGCTCGACCCCTGGCCATCGCGGCTCAAGTGCGCCGGCACGGTCCAGCCTCTCCCGGCGGGCTCCGCTCGGCTCGGACATTCCGCGGAAGTGGCCAAGTGTCGCTCTCGTGGCGGCTCCTCTGCGCTGGCACTGTCTACCCGGCTCCGAGCGTCTCCGGAGGGTGGGGGAAGGGTTGGGGGGGCACGCCGTCGGTGGCTAGGCGTCGCTTCCCATGCGTCTCGACTAGGTCGGCACGGTCTACCCGGCTCCGAGCGGGCCGTAGTGCTCGGCGGCGGCTGCTAGAGGTCGCTGCCTATGCGGCTCGACTAGGTCGGCACGGTCTACCCGGCTCCGAGCGGGCCGTGGTGCTCGGCGGCGGCTGCTAGAGGTCGCTACCTATGAGTCTCGATTAGGTCGGCACGGTCTACCTGGCTCCGAGCTGGCCGTGGTGCTCGGCGGCGGATGCTAGAGGTCGCTGCCTATGCGGCTCGACTAGGTCGGCACGGTCTACCCGGCTCCGAGCTTGCCGTGGTGCTCGGCGGCGGCTGCTAGAGGTCGCTGCCTATGCGGTTCGACTAGGTCGGCACGGTCTACCTGGCTCCGAGCGGGCCGTGGTGCTCGGCGGCGGATGCTAGAGGTCGCTGCCTATGCGGCTCGACTAGGTCGGCACGGTCTACCCGGCTTGGAGCGGGCCATGGTGCTCGGCGGCGTCTGCTAGAGGTCGCTGCCTATGCGGCTCGACTAGGTCGGCACGGTCTACCCGGCTCCGAGCGGTCCTTGGTGCTCGGCGGCGTCTGCTAGAGGTCTCTGCCTATGCGGCTCGACTAGGTCGGAACGGTCTACCCGGCTCCGAGCGGGCCGTGGTGCTCGGCGGCGGCTGCTAGAGGTCGCTGCCTATGCGGCTCGACTAGGTCGGCACGGTCTACCCGGCTCCGAGAAGGACGTGGTGCTCGGCGGCGGATGCTAGAGGTCGCTGCCTATGCGTCTCGACTAGGTCGGCACGGTCTACCCGGCTCCGAGCGGGCCGTGGTGCTCGGCGGCGGATGCTAGAGGTCGCTGCCCATGCGTCTCGACTAGGTCGGCACGGTCTACCCGGCTCCGTGCGTACGCGAGGGCAAGGCGGCGGTCGCTAGGTGTCGCTGCACGTCTGCCAGCCCGTCCGTCAGCGACCTCTAGCGTCCGCGGCGGAGCAGGGTAGACCGTGCCGACGTGAGCCGGCCGCTGCTCAGCGACCCCTGGCCTCCGCCGCATGAGCTTCGGTCCGCTCGGAGCCGGGTAGACCGTGCCGATCAACTCGAGCCGGACGTGCAGCGACCGCTGGCCAGCGCGGAGGCTCTTGTGCGCTGGCACGGTCCAGCCTCTCCCGGCGGGCTCCGTTCGGTTCGGACGTTCCTCGGTGGTGTCCGGGAGGTCTCAGCCGCGGCGGCTCGAGTGCACCGGCACTGCACAGCCCCTCCCTGCAGGCTCCGCTCAGCACAGACTTTCCTCGGCGGCGTCCAGTGATCTGAGACGCGGCGGCTCGAGTGCGCCGGCACGGTCCAACCGCTCCCGGCAGGTTCCGCTCGGCTCGGACGCTCCTGGGCGGATTAGGGCGATCTGAGCCGCGGCGGCTCGAGTGCGCCGGCACGGTCCAACCGCTCCCGGCGGGTTCCGCTCGGCTCGGATGCTCATGGGCGGAGTCGGGCGATCTGAGCCGCGGCGGCTCGAGTGCGCCGGCACGGTCCAACCACTCTCGGCAAGCTCGGCTCGGCTCGGACGTTCCGCGGCGGCGTCCGGGGGGTCTCAGCCGCGGAGAATCGGGTGCGCCGGCACGGTCCAGCCTCTCCCGGCAAGCTCCGCTCGGCTCGGACGTTCCTCGGCGGTGTCCGGCGATCTGAGCCGCGGCGGCTCGAGTGCGCCGGCACGGTCCAACCGCTCCCGGTGGGTTCCGCTCGGCACGGACGCTCCTCGGCGGAGTCGGGCAATCTGAGCCGCGGCGGCACGGTCCAGCCTCTGCAGGCGGACTCAGTTCAGCTCGGACGTTCCGCGGAAGTGGCCAAGTGCCGCTCTTGTGGGAGGGGTGAAGTGGGGCGGGGTGGAGGGGGGTGTAAGGGAAGGGGGGGTGGGGGCTCGGCGTCGGCGGCTAGGTGTCGCTGCCCATGAGGCTCGACTAGGTCGGCACGGTCTACCCGGCTCCGAGTGGGCCGTGGTGCTCTGCGGCTGCTGCTAGAGGTCGCTGCCTATGCGGCTCGACTAGGTCGGCACGGTCTACCCGGCTCCGAGCGGGCCGTGGTGCTCGGCGGCGGATGATAGAGGTCGATGCCTATGCGGCTCGACTAGGTCGGCACGGTCTACCCGGCTCCGAGCGGGCCGTGGTGCTCGGCGGCGGCTGCCAGAGGTCGCTGCCTATGCGGCTCGACTAGGTCGGCACGGTCTACCCGGCTCCGAGCGGGCCGTGGTGCACGGCGGCGGATGCTAGAGGTCGCAGCCTATGCGGCTCGACAAGGTCTGGCACGGTCTACCCGGCTCCGAGCGGGCCGTGGTGCTCGGCGGTGGATGCTAGAGGTCGCTGCCTATGCGGCTCGACTAGGTCGGCACGGTCTACCAGGCTTCGAGCGGGCCGTGGTGCTTGGCGGCGGCTGCTAGAGGTCGCTGCCTATGCGGCTCGACTAGGTCGGCACGGTCTACCCGGCTCTGAGAGGGCCGTGGTGCTCGGCGGCGTCTGCTAGAGGTCGCTGCCTATGCGGCTCAACTAGGTCGGCACGGTCTAGCCGGCTCCGAGCGGGCCATGGTGATCGGCGTCGGCTGCTAGAGGTCGCTGCCTATGCGGCTCGACTAGGTCGGCACGGTCTTCCCGGCTCCGAGCGGGCCATGGTGCTCGGCGGCGGATGCTAGAGGTCGCTGCCTATGCGGCTCGGCTAGGTCAGCACGGTCTACCCGGCTCTAAGCGGGCCGTGGTGCTCGGCGTCGGCTGCTAGAGGTCGCTGCCTATGCGGCTCGACTAGGTCGGCACGGTCTACCCGGCTCCGAGCGGGCCGTGGTGCTCGGCGGCGGCTGCTAGAGGTCGCTGCCTATGCGGCTCGACTAGGTCGGCACGGTCTACCCGGCTCCGAGAGGGCCGTGGTGCACGGCGGCGGCTGCTTGAGGTCGCTGCCTATGCGGCTCGACTAGGTCGGCACGGTCTACCCTGCTCCGTGCGTGCGCGAGGGCTCGGCGGCGGTCGCTAGGTGTCGCTGCACGTCTGCCAGCCCGTCCGTCAGCGACCTCTAGCGTACGCGGGGGAGCAGGGTAGACCGTGCCGACGTGAGCCGGAAGCCGCTCAACGACCCCTGGCCGCGGCCGCATGAGCTTCGGTCCGCTCGGAGCTGGGTAGACCGTGCCGACGAACTCGAGCCGGACGTGCATCGACCGCTGGCCAGCGCGGAGGCTCATGTGCGCCGGCACGGTCCATCCTCTCCCGGCTGGCTCCGTTCGGTTCGGACGTTCCTCGGTGGTGTCCGGGGGGTCTCAGCCGCGGTGGCTCGAGTGCGCTGGCACTGCACAGCCCCTCCCTGCGGGCTCCGCTCGGCACAGACTTTCCTCGTCGGCGTTCGGCGATCTGAGCCGCGGCGGCTCGAGTGCGCAGGCACGGTCCAACCGCTCCCGGCGGGTTCCGCTCGGCTCGGACGCTCCTGGGCGGAGTCGGGCGATCTGAGCCGCGGAGGCTCGAGTGCGCTGGCACGGTCCAGCCTCTCCCGGCGGGCTCCGCTCGGCTCGGACGTTCCTCGGTGGCGTCCGGCGATCTGAGGCGCGGCGGCTCGATTGTGCCGGCACGGTCCAACCGCTCCCGGTGGGTTCTGCTCGGCTCGGACGCTCCTCGGCGGAGTCGGGCGATCTGAGCCGCGGCGGCACGGTCCAGCCTCTCCAGGCGGAGTCAGCTCGGCTCGGACGTTCCGCGGAAATGGCCAAGTGCCGCTCTAGTGGGGGGGAAGGAAGAGGGGGGGGGTGGGGGGAGATTAAGAGGGGGGGGGGGGGCACGGCGTCGGCGGCTAGGCGTCGCTGCCCATGCGGCTCGACTAGGTCGGCACGGTTTACCCGGCTCTGAGCGGGCCGTGGTGCTCGGCGGCGGATGCTAGAGGTCGCTGCCCATGCGTCTCGACTAGGTCGGCACGGTCTACCCGGCTCCGTGCGTACGCGAGGGCAAGGCGGCGGTCGCTAGGTGTCGCTGCACGTCTGCCAGCCCGTCCGTCAGCGACCTCTAGCGTCCGCGGCGGAGCAGGGTAGACCGTGCCGACGTGAGCCGGCCGCTGCTCAGCGACCCCTGGCCTCCGCCGCATGAGCTTCGGTCCGCTCGGAGCCGGGTAGACCGTGCCGATCAACTCGAGCCGGACGTGCAGCGACCGCTGGCCAGCGCGGAGGCTCGTGTGCGCTGGCACGGTCCAGCCTCTCCCGGCGGGCTCCGTTCGGTTCGGACGTTCCTCGGTGGTGTCCGGGAGGTCTCAGCCGCGGCGGCTCGAGTGCACCGGCACTGCACAGCCCCTCCCTGCAGGCTCCGCTCAGCACAGACTTTCCTCGGCGGCGTCCAGTGATCTGAGACGCGGCGGCTCGAGTGCGCCGGCACGGTCCAACCGCTCCCGGCAGGTTCCGCTCGGCTCGGACGCTCCTGGGCGGATTAGGGCGATCTGAGCCGCGGCGGCTCGAGTGCGCCGGCACGGTCCAACCGCTCCCGGCGGGTTCCGCTCGGCTCGGATGCTCATGGGCGGAGTCGGGCGATCTGAGCCGCGGCGGCTCGAGTGCGCCGGCACGGTCCAACCACTCTCGGCAAGCTCGGCTCGGCTCGGACGTTCCGCGGCGGCGTCCGGGGGGTCTCAGCCGCGGAGAATCGGGTGCGCCGGCACGGTCCAGCCTCTCCCGGCAAGCTCCGCTCGGCTCGGACGTTCCTCGGCGGTGTCCGGCGATCTGAGCCGCGGCGGCTCGAGTGCGCCGGCACGGTCCAACCGCTCCCGGTGGGTTCCGCTCGGCACGGACGCTCCTCGGCGGAGTCGGGCAATCTGAGCCGCGGCGGCACGGTCCAGCCTCTGCAGGCGGACTCAGTTCAGCTCGGACGTTCCGCGGAAGTGGCCAAGTGCCGCTCTTGTGGGAGGGGTGAAGTGGGGCGGGGTGGAGGGGGGTGTAAGGGAAGGGGGGGTGGGGGCTCGGCGTCGGCGGCTAGGTGTCGCTGCCCATGAGGCTCGACTAGGTCGGCACGGTCTACCCGGCTCCGAGTGGGCCGTGGTGCTCTGCGGCTGCTGCTAGAGGTCGCTGCCTATGCGGCTCGACTAGGTCGGCACGGTCTACCCGGCTCCGAGCGGGCCGTGGTGCTCGGCGGCGGATGATAGAGGTCGATGCCTATGCGGCTCGACTAGGTCGGCACGGTCTACCCGGCTCCGAGCGGGCCGTGGTGCTCGGCGGCGGCTGCCAGAGGTCGCTGCCTATGCGGCTCGACTAGGTCGGCACGGTCTACCCGGCTCCGAGCGGGCCGTGGTGCACGGCGGCGGATGCTAGAGGTCGCAGCCTATGCGGCTCGACAAGGTCTGGCACGGTCTACCCGGCTCCGAGCGGGCCGTGGTGCTCGGCGGTGGATGCTAGAGGTCGCTGCCTATGCGGCTCGACTAGGTCGGCACGGTCTACCAGGCTTCGAGCGGGCCGTGGTGCTTGGCGGCGGCTGCTAGAGGTCGCTGCCTATGCGGCTCGACTAGGTCGGCACGGTCTACCCGGCTCTGAGAGGGCCGTGGTGCTCGGCGGCGTCTGCTAGAGGTCGCTGCCTATGCGGCTCAACTAGGTCGGCACGGTCTAGCCGGCTCCGAGCGGGCCATGGTGATCGGCGTCGGCTGCTAGAGGTCGCTGCCTATGCGGCTCGACTAGGTCGGCACGGTCTTCCCGGCTCCGAGCGGGCCATGGTGCTCGGCGGCGGATGCTAGAGGTCGCTGCCTATGCGGCTCGGCTAGGTCAGCACGGTCTACCCGGCTCTAAGCGGGCCGTGGTGCTCGGCGTCGGCTGCTAGAGGTCGCTGCCTATGCGGCTCGACTAGGTCGGCACGGTCTACCCGGCTCCGAGCGGGCCGTGGTGCTCGGCGGCGGCTGCTAGAGGTCGCTGCCTATGCGGCTCGACTAGGTCGGCACGGTCTACCCGGCTCCGAGAGGGCCGTGGTGCACGGCGGCGGCTGCTTGAGGTCGCTGCCTATGCGGCTCGACTAGGTCGGCACGGTCTACCCTGCTCCGTGCGTGCGCGAGGGCTCGGCGGCGGTCGCTAGGTGTCGCTGCACGTCTGCCAGCCCGTCCGTCAGCGACCTCTAGCGTACGCGGGGGAGCAGGGTAGACCGTGCCGACGTGAGCCGGAAGCCGCTCAACGACCCCTGGCCGCGGCCGCATGAGCTTCGGTCCGCTCGGAGCTGGGTAGACCGTGCCGACGAACTCGAGCCGGACGTGCATCGACCGCTGGCCAGCGCGGAGGCTCATGTGCGCCGGCACGGTCCATCCTCTCCCGGCTGGCTCCGTTCGGTTCGGACGTTCCTCGGTGGTGTCCGGGGGGTCTCAGCCGCGGTGGCTCGAGTGCGCTGGCACTGCACAGCCCCTCCCTGCGGGCTCCGCTCGGCACAGACTTTCCTCGTCGGCGTTCGGCGATCTGAGCCGCGGCGGCTCGAGTGCGCAGGCACGGTCCAACCGCTCCCGGCGGGTTCCGCTCGGCTCGGACGCTCCTGGGCGGAGTCGGGCGATCTGAGCCGCGGAGGCTCGAGTGCGCTGGCACGGTCCAGCCTCTCCCGGCGGGCTCCGCTCGGCTCGGACGTTCCTCGGTGGCGTCCGGCGATCTGAGGCGCGGCGGCTCGATTGTGCCGGCACGGTCCAACCGCTCCCGGTGGGTTCTGCTCGGCTCGGACGCTCCTCGGCGGAGTCGGGCGATCTGAGCCGCGGCGGCACGGTCCAGCCTCTCCAGGCGGAGTCAGCTCGGCTCGGACGTTCCGCGGAAATGGCCAAGTGCCGCTCTAGTGGGGGGGAAGGAAGAGGGGGGGGGTGGGGGGAGATTAAGAGGGGGGGGGGGGGCACGGCGTCGGCGGCTAGGCGTCGCTGCCCATGCGGCTCGACTAGGTCGGCACGGTTTACCCGGCTCTGAGCGGGCCGTGGTGCTCGGCGTCGGCTGCTAGAGGTCGCTGCCTATGCGGCTCGGCTGGGTCGGCACGGTCTACCAGGCTCCGAGCGGGCCGTGGTGCTCGGCGGCGGCGGCTAGAGGTCGCTGCCTATGCGGCTCGACTAGGTCGGCACGGTCTACCCGGCTCCGAGCGGGCCGTGGTGCTCGGCGGCGGCTGCTAGAGGTCGCTGCCTATGCGGCTCGACTAGGTCGGCACGGTCTACCCGGCTCCGAGCGGGCCGTGGTGCTCGGCGGCGGCTGCTAGAGGTCGCTGCCTATGCGGCTCGACTAGGTCGGCACGGTCTACCCGGCTCAGGGCGGGCCGTGGTGCTCGGCGGCGTCTGCTAGAGGTCGCTGCCTATGCGGCTCGACTAGGTCGGCACGGTCTACCCGGCTCCGAGCGGGCCGTGGTGCTCGGCGGCGGCTGCTAGAGGTCGCAGCCTATGCGGCTCGACTAGGTCGGCACGGTCTACCCGGCTCCGAGCGGGCCGTGGTGCTCGGCGTCGGCTGCTAGAGGTCGCCGCCTATGCGGCTCGGCTAGGTCGGCACAGTCTACCAGGCTCCGAGCGGGCCGTGGTGCTCGGCGGCGGCGGCTAGGGGTCGCTGCCCGTGCGGCTTGCGTGTAGCTGCCAGGTCTACCCGCTTTCGGCTAGGCTTTGCCGCCCTGTGAGATGGGGGGGCGCTAAAGCTCCGGAGCTTGCTGGGGGGTCGCTGTAGTTTCTTACCTACCACTACGTCGACGTAGAGCGCCGCTTACCCTCGGCGCCGCTGCCGGTAGTCGGCGCCGTTCTTTTCCGAAGCAGTTTTTTCTTATGCCTTCCGTTTTCGTCTGCAGAAGCGAGCGCGTGCTCGTCTCCAGAGGCGGCAACGAGCGGGCGCAGGCGAGCGCGGTTGAGCGCCGGGCTGTGGAGTTTTTCGGTTGCGGCTTCCCGCCGCTCTTTCGCCATCCCTCGCCACGCGGCCTGCCCGCAGACCGGATTTCCGGCTCGAAAGGACCCCGCTCAAGTGCGCCGGCATGGTCCAACCGCTCCCGGCGGGCACCGCTCGGCTCGGACGTTCCTCGGAATCAGCCAAATGTCGCTCCCGTGGCGTCTCCACAGGCAAAAACGCATAGCCGGCGCCGCAAAGCTCGCGAGCCGCACCGTGCCTGGGAAACCGTGCCGTGGAGCAGCTGTGGGGCTGATGTGGGTGAGGTCTATGGGGTAGGAGCTGCTGTGCGGCTGATGTGGGTCAGATCCTTGGGGCTGAAGCTGCTGTGGGTCATATCTATTAAGCAGCAGCTGCTTTACATATTATGTGTGTCAGATCTATGGGGCAGGAGCTGCTGTGGGGCTGATGTGGGTTAGATCTATGGGGCAGGAGCTGTTGTGGGGCAGATGGGGGTCAGATCTATGGGGCAGGAGCTACTGTGGGGCTGATGGGGGTCAGATCTATGGGGCAGGAGCTACTGTGGGGCTGATGTTGGTCTGATCTATGGGGCAGGAGCTGCTCTGCGACAGATGTGGGTCAGATCTATGGGGCAGGTGCTGCTGTTCGACATATGTGGGTCAGATCTATGGGGCAGGATCTGCTGTGGGGCTGATGTGGGAAAGATCTATGGGGCAGGAGATGCTTTGGGGCAGATGTGGGTCAGATCTATGGGGCAGGAGTTGCTGTGGGGCTGATGTGGGTCAGATCCTTGGGGCAGAAGCTGCTGTGGGTCATATCTATTGGGCAGCAGCTGCATTACATATGATTTGTGTCAGATCTATGGGGCAGGAGCTGCTGTGGGGCTGATGTGGGTTAGATCTATGGGGCAGGAGCTGTTGTGGGGCTGATGGGGGTCAGATCTATGGGGCAGGAGCTACTGTGGGGTTGATGTTGGTCTGATCTATGGGGCAGGAGCTGCTGCGGTGCTGATTTGGGTCAGATCTATGGGGCAGGAGCTGCTGTGGGGCTGATGTGGGTTAGATCTATGGGGCAGGAGCTGTTGTGGGGCTGATGGGGGTCAGATCTATGGGGCAGGAGATGCTGTGGGTCAGATCTATGGGGCAGGAGCTGCAGTGGGGAACATGTGGGTCAGGTCTATGGGGCAGGAGCTGCTGTGGGGCAGATGTGGGTCAGATCTATGGGTCAGCAGCTGCTGTGGTTCTGATGTGGGTCAGATCTATGGTGCAGGAGCTGCTGTGAGGCTGATGGGAGTTAGATCTATGGGGAGGAGCTGCTGTGGTGCAGATGTGGGTCAGAGCTATGGGGCAGGAGCTGCTGTGGTGCAGATGTGGGTCAGATCTATGGTGTAGGAGCTGCTGTGGGGCTGATGTGGGTCAGATCTATGGGGCAGGAGCTGCAGTGGAGATGATGTACGTCAGATCTATGGGGCAGGAGCTGCTGTGGGGCTGATGTGGGTTAGATCTATGGGGCAGGAGCTGTTTTGGGTCATATCTATTGGGCAGCAGCTGCTTTACATATAATGTGTGTCAGATCTATGGGGCCGGAGCTGCAGTGGGGCTGATGGGGGTCAGATCTATGGGGCAGGAGCTACTGTGGGGCTGATGTGGGTCAAATCAATGGGGCAGAGCTGCTCTTGGGAACATGTGGGTCAGATCAATGGGGCAGGAGCTGCTGTGGGGCTGATGTGGGTCAGATCTATAGGGCAGGAGCTGCTGTGCGACAGATGTGGGTCAGATCTATGGGGCAGGAGCTGCTGTGCGACAGATGTGGGTCAGATCTATGGGGCAGGAGCTGATGTGGGGCTAATGTGGGTCAGATCCTTGGGGCTGAAGCTTCTGTGGGTCATATCTATTGTGCAGCAGCTGTTTACATATGATGTGTGTCAGATCTATGGGGCAGGAGCTGCTGTGGGGCTGATGTGGGTTAGATCTATGGGGCAGGAGCTGTTGTGGGGCTGATGGAGATCAGATCTATTGGGCAGGAGCTACTGTGGGGCTGATGGGGGTCAGATCTATGGGGCAGGAGGTACTGTGGGGCTGATGTTGGTCTGATCTATGGGGCAGGAGCTGCTGTGCGACAGATGTGGGTCAGATCTATGGGGCAGGTGCTGCTGTGCGACATATGTGGGTCAGATCTATGGGGCAGGATCTGCTGTGGGGCTGATGTGGGAAAGATCTATGGGGCAGGAGCTGTTGCTGGGCTGATGGTGGTCAGATCTATGGGGCAGGAGATGCTGCGGGTCAGATCTATGGGGCAGGAGTTGCTGTGGGGCTGATGTGGGTCAGATCCTTGGGGCAGAAGCTGCTGTGGGTCATATCTATTGGGCAGCAGCTGCAGTACATATGATTTGTGTCAGATCTATGGGGCAGGAGCTGCTGTGGGGCTGATGTGGGTTAGATCTATGGGGCAGGAGCTGTTGTGGGGCTGATGGGGGTCAGATCTATGGGGCAGGAGCTGTTGTGGGGCTGATGGGGGTCAGATCTATGGGGCAGGAGCTACTGTGGGGCACATGTGAGTTAGATCTATGGGGCAGGAGATGGTGTGGGGCAGATTATGGTCAGATGTATGGGGCAGGAGCTGATGTGGGGCTGATGTTGGTCAGATCTATAGGGCAGCAGCTGCAGTGGGGCTGATGTGGGTCAGATCTATAGGGCAGGAGCTGCTGTGGGTCAGATCTATGGGCAGGAGCTGCTGTGGGGCACATGTGAGTTAGATCTATGGGGCAGGAGATGGTGTGGGGCAGATTTGGGTCAGATGTATGGGTCAGGAGCTGCTGTGTGGCTGATGAGGGTCAGATCTATGGGGCATGGGCTGCTGTGGGTCAGATCTACGGGACTGGAGCTGCAGTGGAGCACATGTGGGTCAGATCTATGGGGTAGAAGCTGCTGTGGGGCTGATGGGGGTCATATCTATAAGGCAGGAGCTGCTGTGGGGCTGACGTGGGTCAGATCTATGAGGCAGGAGCTGCTGTGGGGCAGATTTGGGTCAGATCTATGGGGCAGGAGCTGCTGTGGGGCTGATGTGGGTCAGTTCTATGGGGCAAGAGCTGCTGTGGTGCAGATGTGAGTCAGATCTATGGGGTAGAAGCTGCCGTGGGGCTGATGTGGGTAAGATCTATGGGGCAGGATCTCCTGTGGGGCTGATGTGGGTCAAATCAATGGGGCAGAGCTGCTCTGGGGCACATGTGGGTCAGATCTATGGAGCAGGAGCTGCTGTGGTGCAGATTTGAATCAGATCTATAGGGCAGGAGCTGCTGTGGGTCAGATCTATGGGCAGGAGTTGCTGTGGAGCACATGTGAATTAGATCTATGGGGCAGGAGATGGTGTGGGGCAGATGTGGGTCAGATGTATGGGTCAGGAGCTGCTGTGTGGCTGATGAGGGTCAGATCTATGGGGCATGGGCTGCTGTGGGTCAGATCTACGGGACTGGAGCTGCAGTGGAGCACATTTGGGTCAGATCTATGGGGTAGAAGCTGCTGTGGGGCTGATGGGGGTCATATCTATAAGGCAGGAGCTGCTGTGGGGCTGACGTGGGTCAGATCTATGAGGCAGGAGCTGCTGTGGGGCAGATTTGGGTCAGATCTATGGGGCAGGAGCTGCTGTGGGGCTGATGTGGGTCAGATCTATGGGGCAGGAGATGCTGTGGGTCAGATCTATGGGGCAGGAGCTGCTGTGGGGAACATGTGGGTTTGATCTATGGGGCAGGAGCTGCTGTGGGGAACATGTTGGTCAGATCTATGGGGAAGAGCTGCTGTTGGTCTGATCAATGGGGCAGGAGCAGCAGTGGGGCAGATTTGGGTAACATCTATCAGGCAGGAGCGGCTGTGGGGCTGATGTGGGTCAGATCTATGGTGCAGGAGCTGCTGTGGGGCAGATGTAGGTCATATCTATGGGGCAGGAGCTGCTGTGAGGCTGATGGGTGTTAGATCTATTGGGAGGAGCTGCTGTGGTGCAGATGTGGGTCAGAGCTATGGGGCAGGAGCTGCTGTGGGGCAGATGTGGGTCAGATCTATGGGTCAGCAGCAGCTGTGGGTCTGATGTGGGTCAGATCTATGGGGCAGGAGCTGCTGTGGGTCTGATGTGGGTCAGATCTATGGGGCAGGAGCTGCTGTGGGTCAGATCTATGGGGCAGGAACAGATGTGGGCCTGATGTTGGTCAGATTTATGGAGCAGGAGCTGCTGTGTTGCAGATGTGGGTCAGATTTATGGTGCAGGAGCTGCTGTGGGGCAGATGTAGGGCATATCTATGGGGCAGGAGCTGCTGTGAGGCTGATGGGTGTTAGATCTATGGGGAGGAGCTGCTGTGGTGCAGATGTGGGTCAGAGCTATGGGGCAGGAGCTGCTGTGGGGCAGAAGTGGGTAAGATCTATGGGGTAGGAGATGGTGTGTGGCAGATGTGGGTCAGATCTATGGTGTAGGAGCTGCTGTGGGGCTGATGTGGGTCAGATCTATGGGGCAGGAGCTGCTGTGGTTAAGATCTATTTGGCAGGATCTGCTGTGGGGCAGATTTGGGTCAGATCTATGGGGCAGGAGCAGCAGTGGGGCAGATGTGGTCAGATCTATGGGTCAGGAGCTGCAGTGGAGATGATGTACGTCAGATCTATGGGGCAGGAGCTGCTGTGGGGCTGCTGTGGGTCAGATCAATGGGGCTGAAGCTGCCGTGGGTCATATCTATTGGGCAGCAGCTGCTTTACATATGATGTGTGTCAGATCTATGGGGCAGGAGCTGCTGTGGGGCTGATGTGGGTCAGATCTATGGGGCAGGAGATGATGTGGGGCTGATGTTGGTCAGATCTATAGGGCAAGAGCTGCAGTGGTGCTGATGTGGGTCAGATCTATGGGGCAGGATCTCCTGTGGGGCTGATGTGGGTCAAATCAATGGGGCAGAGCTGCTCTGGGGCACATGTGGGTCAGATCTATGGGGCAGGAGCTGCTGTGGGGCAGATTTGAATCAGATCTATAGGGCAGGAGCTGCTGTGGGTCAGATCTATGGGCAGGGGCTGCTGTGGGGCACATGTGAATTAGATCTATGGGGCAGGAGATGGTGTGGGGCAGATGTGGGTCAGATGTATGGGTCAGGAGCTGCTGTGTGGCTGATGAGGGTCAGATCTATGGGGCATGGGCTGCTGTGGGTCAGATCTACGGGACTGGAGCTGCAGTGGAGCACATGTGGGTCAGATCTATGGGGTAGAAGCTGCTGTGGGGCTGATGGGGGTCATATCTATAAGGCAGGAGCTGCTGTGGGGCTGACGTGGGTCAGATCTATGAGGCAGGAGCTGCTGTGGGGCGGATTTGGGTCAGATCTATGGGGCAGTTGCTGCTGTGGGGCTGATGTGGGTCAGATCTATGGGGCAGGAGATGCTGTGGGTCAGATCTATGGGGCAGGAGCTGCTGTGGGGAACATGTGGGTCAGGTCTATGGGACAGGATCTGCTGTGGGGCAGATGTGGGTCTGATCTATGGGGCAGGAGCTGCTGTGGGGAATATGTTTGTCAGATCTATGGGGAAGAGCTGCTGTTGGTCTGATCAATGGGGCAGGAGCAGCAGTGGGGCAGATTTGGGTAACATCTATAAGGCAGGAGCGGCTGTGGGGCTGATGTGGGTCAGATCTATGGTGCAGGAGCTGCTGTGGGGCAGATGTAGGTCATATCTATGGGGCAGGAGCTGCTGTGAGGCTGATGGGTGTTAGATCTATTGGGAGGAGCTGCTGTGGTGCAGATGTGGGTCAGAGCTATGGGGCAGGAGCTGCTGTGGGGCAGATGTGGGTCAGATCTATGGGTCAGCAGCAGCTGTGGGTCTGATGTGGGTCAGATCTATGGGGCAGGAGCTGCTGTGGGTCTGATGTGGGTCAGATCTATGGGGCAGGAGCTGCTGTGGGTCAGATCTATGGGGCAGGAACAGATGTGGGCCTGATGTTGGTCAGATTTATGGAGCAGGAGCTGCTGTGTTGCAGATGTGGGTCAGATCTATGGTGCAGGAGCTGCTGTGTGGCAGATGTAGGGCATATCTATGGGGCAGGAGCTGCTGTGAGGCTGATGGGTGTTAGATCTATGGGGAGGAGCTGCTGTGGTGCAGATGTGGGTCAGAGCTATGGGGCAGGAGCTGCTGTGGGGCAGAAGTGGGTAAGATCTATGGGGTAGGAGATGGTGTGTGGCAGATGTGGGTCAGATCTATGGTGTAGGAGCTGCTGTGGGGCTGATGTGGGTCAGATCTATGGGGCAGGAGCTGCTGTGGTTAAGATCTATTTGGCAGGATCTGCTGTGGGGCAGATTTGGGTCAGATCTATGGGGCAGGAGCAGCAGTGGGGCAGATGTGGTCAGATCTATGGGTCAGGAGCTGCAGTGGAGATGATGTACGTCAGATCTATGGGGCAGGAGCTGCTGTGGGGCTGCTGTGGGTCAGATCAATGGGGCTGAAGCTGCCGTGGGTCATATCTATTGGGCAGCAGCTGCTTTACATATGATGTGTGTCAGATCTATGGGGCAGGAGCTGCTGTGGGGCTGATGTGGGTCAGATCTATGGGGCAGTAGCTGATGTGGGGCTGATGTTGGTCAGATCTATAGGGCAGGAGCTGCAGTGGTGCTGATGTGGGTCAGATCTATGGGGCAGGATCTCCTGTGGGGCTGATGTGGGTCAAATCAATGGGGCAGAGCTGCTCTGGGGCACATGTGGGTCAGATCTATGGGGCAGGAGCTGCTGTGGGGCAGATTTGAATCAGATCTATAGGGCAGGAGCTGCTGTGGGTCAGATCTATGGGCAGGAGCTGCTGTGGGGCACATGTGAATTAGATCTATGGGGCAGGAGATGGTGTGGGGCAGATGTGGGTCAGATGTATGGGTCAGGAGCTGCTGTGTGGCTGATGAGGGTCAGATCTATAAGGCATGGGCTGCTGTGGGTCAGATCTACGGGACTGGAGCTGCAGTGGAGCACATGTGGGTCAGATCTATGGGGTAGAAGCTGCTGTGGGGCTGATGGGGGTCATATCTATAAGGCAGGAGCTGCTGTGGGGCTGCCGTGGGTCAGATCTATGAGGCAGGAGCTGCTGTGGGGCAGATTTGGGTCAGATCTATGGGGCAGGAGCTGCTGTGGGGCTGATGTGGGTCAGATCTATGGGGCAGGAGATGCTGTGGGTCAGATCTATGGGGCAGGAGCTGCTGTGGGGAACATGTGGGTCAGGTCTATGGGACAGGATCTGCTGTGGGGCAGATGTGGGTCTGATCTATGGGGCAGGAGCTGCTGTGTGGAATATGTTGGTCAGATCTATGGGGAAGAGCTGCTGTTGGTCTGATCAATGGGGCAGGAGCAGCAGTGGGGCAGATTTGGGTAACATCTATAAGGCAGGAGCGGCTGTGGGGCTGATGTGGGTCAGATCTATGGTGCAGGAGCTGCTGTGGGGCAGATGTAGGTCATATCTATGGGGCAGGAGCTGCTGTGAGGCTGATGGGTGTTAGATCTATTGGGAGGAGCTGCTGTGGTGCAGATGTGGGTCAGAGCTATGGGGCAGGAGCTGCTGTGGGGCAGATGTGGGTCAGATCTATGGGTCAGCAGCAGCTGTGGGTCTGATGTGGGTCAGATCTATGGGGCAGGAGCTGCTGTGGGTCTGATGTGGGTCAGATCTATGGGGCAGGAGCTGCTGTGGGTCAGATCTATGGGGCAGGAACAGATGTGGGCCTGATGTTGGTCAGATTTATGGAGCAGGAGCTGCTGTGTTGCAGATGTGGGTCAGATCTATGGTGCAGGAGCTGCTGTGGGGCAGATGTAGGGCATATCTATGGGGCAGGAGCTGCTGTGAGGCTGATGGGTGTTAGATCTATGGGGAGGAGCTGCTGTGGTGCAGATGTGGGTCAGAGCTATGGGGCAGGAGCTGCTGTGGGGCAGAAGTGGGTAAGATCTATGGGGTAGGAGATGGTGTGTGGCAGATGTGGGTCAGATCTATGGTGTAGGAGCTGCTCTGGGGCTGATGTGGGTCAGATCTATGGGGCAGGAGCTGCTGTGGTTAAGATCTATTTGGCAGGATCTGCTGTGGGGCAGATTTGGGTCAGATCTATGGGGCAGGAGCAGCAGTGGGGCAGATGTGGTCAGATCTATGGGTCAGGAGCTGCAGTGGAGATGATGTACGTCAGATCTATGGGGCAGGAGCTGCTGTGGGGCTGCTGTGGGTCAGATCAATGGGGCTGAAGCTGCCGTGGGTCATATCTATTGGGCAGCAGCTGCTTTACATATGATGTGTGTCAGATCTATGGGGCAGGAGCTGCTGTGGGGCTGATGTGGGTCAGATCTATGGGGCAGTAGCTGATGTGGGGCTGATGTTGGTCAGATCTATAGGGCAGGAGCTGCAGTGGTGCTGATGTGGGTCAGATCTATGGGGCAGGATCTCCTGTGGGGCTGATGTGGGTCAAATCAATGGGGCAGAGCTGCTCTGGGGCACATGTGGGTCAGATCTATGGGGCAGGAGCTGCTGTGGGGCAGATTTGAATCAGATCTATAGGGCAGGAGCTGCTGTGGGTCAGATCTATGGGCAGGAGCTGCTGTGGGGCACATGTGAATTAGATCTATGGGGCAGGAGATGGTGTGGGGCAGATGTGGGTCAGATGTATGGGTCAGGAGCTGCTGTGTGGCTGATGAGGGTCAGATCTATGGGGCATGGGCTGCTGTGGGTCAGATCTACGGGACTGGAGCTGCAGTGGAGCACATGTGGGTCAGATCTATGGGGTAGAAGCTGCTGTGGGGCTGATGGGGGTCATATCTATAAGGCAGGAGCTGCTGTGGGGCTGACGTGGGTCAGATCTATGAGGCAGGAGCTGCTGTGGGGCAGATTTGGGTCAGATCTATGGGGCAGGAGCTGCTGTGGGGCTGATGTGGGTCAGATCTATGGGGCAGGAGATGCTGTGGGTCAGATCTATGGGGCAGGAGCTGCTGTGGGGAACATGTGGGTCAGGTCTATGGGACAGGATCTGCTGTGGGGCAGATGTGGGTCTGATCTATGGGGCAGGAGCTGCTGTGGGGAATATGTTGGTCAGATCTATGGGGAAGAGGTGCTGTTGGTCTGATCAATGGGGCAGGAGCAGCAGTGGGGCAGATTTGGGTAACATCTATAAGGCAGGAGCGGCTGTGGGGCTGATGTGGGTCAGATCTATGGTGCAGGAGCTGCTGTGGGGCAGATGTAGGTCATATCTATGGGGCAGGAGCTGCTGTGAGGCTGATGGGTGTTAGATCTATGGGGCAGGAGCTGTTGTGGGGCTGATGGGGGTCAGATCTATGGGGCAGGATCTGCTGTGGGGCTGATGTGGGAAAGATCTATGGGGCAGGAGATGCTTTGGGGCAGATGTGGGTCAGATCTATGGGGCAGGAGTTGCTGTGGGGCTGATGTGGGTCAGATCCTTGGGGCTGAAGCTGCTGTGGGTCATATCTATTGGGCAGCAGCTGCTTTAAATAAGATGTGTGTCAGATCTATGGGGCAGGAGCTGCTGTGGGGCTGATGTGGGTTAGATCTATGGGGCAGGAGCTGTTGTGGGGCTGATGGGGGTCAGATCTATGGGGCAGGAGCTACTGTGGGGCTGACGGGGGTCAGATCTATGGGGCAGGAGCTGCTGCGGGGCTGATTTGGGTCAGATCTATGGGGCAGGAGCTGCTGTGGGGCTGATGTGGGTTAGATCTATGGGGCAGGAGCTGTTGCTGGGCTGATGGTGGTCAGATCTATGGGGCAGGAGATGCTGTGGGTCAGATCTATGGGGCAGGAGCGGCTGTGGGGAACATGTGGGTCAGGTCTATGGGGCAGGATCTGCTGTGGGGCAGATGTGGGTCAGATCTATGGGTCAGCAGCTGCTGTGGGTCTGATGTGGGTCAGATCTATGGGGCAGGAGCTGCTGTGGGGCTGATGTGGGTCAGATCTATGGGGCAGGAGCTGCTGTGGTTAAGATCTATTTGGTAGGATCTGCTGTGGGGCAGATTTGTGTCAGATTTATGGGGCAGGAGCTGCTGTGTGGCAAATGTGGGTCAGATCTATTGGGCAGGAGCTGCTGTGGGGCAGATGTAAGGCTTATCTATGGGGCAGGAGCTGCTGTGAGGCTGATGGGTGTTAGATCTATGGGGAGGAGCTGCTGTGGTGCAGATGTGGGTCAGAGCTATGGGGCAGGAGCTGCTGTGTGGCAGATGTGGGTCAGATCTATGGTGTAGGAGCTGCTTTGGGGCTGATGTGGGTCAGATCTATGGGGCAGGAGCTGCTGTGGGGCTGCTGTGGGTTAGATCTATGGGGCAGGGGCTGTTGTGGGTCATATCTATTGGGCAGCAGCTGCTTTACATATGATGTGTGTCCGATCTACGGGGCCGGAGCTGCAGTGGGGCTGATGGGGGTCAGATCTATGGGGCAGGAGCTACTGTGGGGCTGATGTTGGTCTGATCTATGGGGCAGGAACTGCTGTGCGACAGATGTGGGTCAGATCTATGGGGCAGGTGCTGCTGTGCGACATATGTGGGTCAGATCTATGGGGCAGGATCTGCTGTGGGGCTGATGTGGGAAAGATCTATGCGTCAGGAGCTGCTGTGGGGCAGATTTGAATCAGATCTATAGGGCAGGAGCTGCTGTCGGTCAGATCTTTGGAGCTGGAGCTGCTGTGGGTCACATGTGAGTTAGATCTATGAGGCAGGAGATGGTGTGGGGCAGATTTGGGTCAGATGTATGGGGCAGGAGCTGATGTGGGGCTGATGTGGGTCAGATCTATGGGGCAGGAGCTGCAGTGGGGCTGATGTGGGTCAAATCAATGGGGCAGAGCTGCTGTGGGGCACATGTGGGTCAGATCTATGGGCCAGGAGCTGCTGCGGGGCTGATTTGGGTCAGATAAATGGGTCAGCAGCTGCTGTGGGTCTGATGTGGGTCAGATCTATGGGGCAGGAGCTGCTGTGGGGCAGATGTGGGTCAGATCTATGGAGCAGGGGCTGCTGTAGGGCAGATGTGGGTCAGATCTATGGGGCAGGAGCTGCTGTGGGTCAGATGTGGGTCAGATCTATAGGTCAGCAGCTGCTGTGGCTGCTGTGGGTCAGATCTATGGAGCAGGAGCTGCTGTGGGGCACATGTGAGTTAGATCTATGGGGCAGGAGATGGTGTGGGGCAGATTTGGGTCAGATGTATGGGGCAGGAGCTGATGTGGGGCTGATGTTGGTCAGATCTATAGGTCAGGAGCTGCAGTGGGGCTGATGTGGGTCAGATCTATAGGGCAGGAGCTGCAGTGGGGCTGATGTGGGTCAAATCAATGGGGCAGAGCTGCTCTGGGGCACATGTGGGTCAGATCTATGGAGCAGGAGCTGCTGTGGGGCAGATTTGAATCAGATCTATAGGGCAGGAAATGGTGTGGGGTAGATGTGGGTCAGATCTATGGGGCAGGATCTCCTGGGGGCTGATGTGGGTCAGATCTATGGGTCAGGAGCTGCTGTGGGGCAGATGTGGGTCAGTTCTATGGGGCAGGAGCTGCTGTGGCTGCTGTGGGTCAGTTCTATGGGGCAGGAGATGCTGTGGGTCTGATGTGGGTCAAATCAATGGGGCAGAGCTGCTCTGGGGCACATGTGGGTCAGATCTATGGAGCAGGAGCGGATGTGGGGAAGATTGGAATCAGATCTATAGGGCAGGAGCTGCTGTGGGTCAGATCTATGGAGCAGGAGCTGCTGTGGGTCAGATGTGGGTCAGATCTATAGGTCAGGAGCTGCTGTGGCTGCTGTGGGTCAGTTCTATGGGGCAGGAGATGCTGTGGGGCTGATGTGGGTCAAATCAGTGGGGCAGAGCTGATCTGGGGCACATGTGGGTCAGATCTATGGGGCAGGAGCTGCTGTGGGTCAGATTTGGGTCAGATCTATGGGGCAGGAGCAGCCGTTGGGGCAGATGTGGTCAGATCTATGGGGCAGGAGCTGCTGTGGGGCTGCTGTGGGTCAGATTTATGAGTCAGGAGCTGCTGTGTGGCTGATGTGGGTCAGATCTATGGGGCAGGAGCTGCTGTGGGGCATATGTGGGTCAGATCTATATGTCAGGAGCTACTGTGGGGCACATGTGGGTCAGACCTATGGGGCAGGATCTGCAGAGGGGATGATGTAGGTCAGATCTAGGGGGCAGGAGTTGCTGTGGGGCAGATGAGGGACATATCTACGGTGCAAAATCTGCTGTTGGACTGATGTGGGTCAGATCTATGAGTTTGGAGCTGCTGTGGGGCACATGTGGGTCAGATCTATGGGCCAGGAGCTGCTGCGGGGCTGATTTGGGTCAGATAAATGGGTCAGCAGCTGCTGTGGGTCTGATGTGGGTCAGATCTATGGGGCAGGAGCTGCTGTGGGGCAGATGTGGGTCAGATCTATGGCGCAGGAGCTGCTGTGGGTCAGATGTTGGTCAGATCTATAGGTCAGCAGCTGCTGTGGCTGCTGTGGGTCAGTTCTATGGGGCAGGAGATGCTGTGGGGCTGATGTGGGTCAAATCAATGGGGCAGAGCTGCTCTGGGGCACATGTGGGTCAGATCTATGGAGCAGGAGCTGCTGTGGGGCAGATTTGAATCAGATCTATGGAGCAGGAGCTGCTGTGGGGCACATGTGAGTTAGATCTATGGGGCAGGAGATGGTGTGGGGCAGATTATGGTCAGATGTATGGGGCAGGAGCTGATGTGGGGCTGATGTTGGTCAGATCTATAGGGCAGGAGCTGCAGTGGGGCTGATGTGGGTCAGATCTATAGGGCAGGAGCTGCTGTGGGTCAGATCTATGGGCAGGAGCTGCTGTGGGGCACATGTGAGTTAGATCTATGGGGCAGGAGATGGTGTGGGGCAGATTTGGGTCAGATGTATGGGTCAGGAGCTGCTGTGTGGCTGATGAGGGTCAGATCTATGGGGCATGGGCTGCTGTGGGTCAGATCTACGGGACTGGAGCTGCAGTGGAGCACATGTGGGTCAGATCTATGGGGTAGAAGCTGCTGTGGGGCTGATGGGGGTCATATCTATAAGGCAGGAGCTGCTGTGGGGCTGACGTGGGTCAGATCTATGAGGCAAGAGCTGCTGTGGGGCAGAGTTGGGTCAGATCTATGGGGCAGGAGCTGCTGTGGGGCTGATGTGGGTCAGATCTATGGGTCAGGAGCTGATGTGGGGCTGATGTTGGTCAGATCTATAGGGCAGGAGCTG
Organism: Coturnix japonica; assembly: GCF_054131305.1. NCBI lineage: Eukaryota > Metazoa > Chordata > Aves > Galliformes > Phasianidae > Coturnix > Coturnix japonica. The sequence continues at coordinate 878,782 of NW_028188962.1, forward strand.
CAGTGGGGCTGATGTGGGTAAGATCTATGGGGCAGGATCTCCTGTGGGGCTGATGTGGGTCAAATCAATGGGGCAGAGCTGCTCTGGGGCACATGTGGGTCAGATCTATGGAGCAGGAGCTGCTGTGGTGCAGATTTGAATCAGATCTATAGGGCAGGAGCTGCTGTGGGTCAGATCTATGGGCAGGAGCTGCTGTGGAGCACATGTGAATTAGATCTATGGGGCAGGAGATTGTAGTTCTGAGTTGTCCCGTGTTCATCCCTGACTATCCGCGGCTGGGCCAAATGCCAAGACAGTGACAAGAGAGCACATGGCAAATGGCGTTTTATTCAAGTTTACACATCCTTATATACCCTTGGCACAGAGCCTTCTGGGAAGTAGGCATGACCTATGATGCCCACATGCTTGCATCATGCATATTAATTAGGGAGGTGGAACCTTTCCCGTAACAACCCGAAACCCCGCTTTTCGCCTAATACACTACATTTCCCCCTCCCTATGGTAAAATACCCGTAACAACCCGATCGCTTTTATTCTTCATGCTTCTTTAGAGTCTCTCATACATCCGTTCTTGCTCGCGTCTCTCTTCGAAGATTCCTGTCACCATCCGTCTGATGCATCCTTGGAGGCACTGAATGATACACGGTATGCAGATCAGCAGTACGAGAAATAGAATGAGCCCTATTACTAGCACCTTTAATAATTGCTTAATCCAAGGTCCAATACCTCCAAATATACTACTCAACCAGTTCCCAAATGGATCATCCTGGATGCCAATCTTCTTGGTATGATCTTGCAACCAAGCTAACTGCTTATGCATTGATTCACTGTGATCACTCAGGTTAAAACAACACATCCCTTCGACATCTTGACAACCATGCCCTTGGGCAAGAAGCAAGAAATCTATAGCTGCTCTGTTCTGAAGTACAGCATGTCTAATGCCGCTTACGTCTACAAGTAGGTCCGAAAGGAGTTGAGAAGTAACATTAGCCTGTTTTGCAGTCCAACAAGCCAATCTTTCAATTTCCTTCAAAGCATGTGCAGCCGCTACCCCAGGGGCAAGGAACGAAGCAAAGATCCTTGCCGTGGGTCCCCACAATTTAACGTCATCGCCACATTCAGAATCCAAAGCGTGGATTCCTCTCTTAGGTCGAGTGTGATTGAGTGCCTTATATACCTCCGTAATGTTGGGTGATAAAATAGTTAACCTTCCTAGATAACAGGGTCCCCCTATTGCATTTCTTGGAATCCCTTGCCAAGCGCGATCCCCACAGATAAGGAAAATTCCTGGGGGTAAGGCTTTAGCGGTATTATTATTCCAGACGGAAATCGCATTTATGCCTGAGCCTTTGGGAAAGGAGGCAATGACGCAGCCATTGTACCTGGAATAATTCCCACAGTATACCTCTCTAACCGATCCATCCGTTCTGCTAACATTAAAAGTCGTTGCTGGTGGAACCCAGGACCCATTCAATGGATTCAGTGGACTGTATGCCCTTGTTACATTAGAAGTGAAACCGCAATATTCCCCATCTCCGTTAAAGGTCCGGCTATTCCGGGGATATACAAGAGTAAATGGAGCAGATTGGTCAGTTTTGTGATCCCAATAAGGGCCTTCATGCCCCAGGAATTGCAGCATATCTAGAGGTTTCCTTTGTGTGCCAAAAAATAAGCATCTAGGGCTCAGCCACTGCAAACTATTGGTGTCCCAAGTGTCATTCTGCACTGCCTGAGAGCCAAGCAACTCCACTTCCTCGGGGTCCCCTGGAAGAGTGACATTTAACCTACAGATAATACATGCCATCCTTTTTCCCAGATAATCCATGGTATCATTTCCTAACGCCCTTAAGGTAGATTTCAAGTTCGTAGTCACGGTAACAACGGTGATCCCGGTAATAAGGCGGGCCCTTCCCAAGATATCCCATAAACACCGAGTCATCCCATTCCGGGATCCCAATAAGGCACGTTTGAAAGGGTGAGGCAGCTGATTGTAAAGCAAGGCAAAAATGCATATTCCCCGTCTGATTAGCCCATGTAACCCAAAGGTTTCCTGGCTGTTTAAGCAGGTGAATGCCCCCCACTGGTGACCACAATAAACACATGAGGTATATAAATGTCAACACAGTAATTCTCGTAGGCAGCAAAGATTCTTTGTCAGGGGATTCACGTCCCTTCTTCTTCTTTGGTATCAACAGGAGCGTCTTCCTGTGCTTCTTTTGTTCTGGGATCTCCAGTCTCTTCGGGCATCCAATCAGCAAATCCTATGAAGAAACACTCAGCTCTTGTTACTTCCTTAGCCTTCTTGTTTTGTTTAGCCAATTCTGGTTTAACTCGACGCGAGGGTACCCATTGAATATCCCCAGTCTCATTGCTCTTTACTGCTGCAAACCCCCTGCCCCACACTAATACAGTCCATCCTGATTCCCAGGACCCACTGTCACCTTTAACTTTTACCGGTGGGCCCTCCTGAAGGACCCTTGGTTGCCAATGTTTCTGGGTAGGGGTTCTCATGCTTTCTCCTCGCTCAAAATGATTCAGAGCATATAATGCACGAGCTAAAATTTCACCCTGTTGTACTACTGGGATTCTGCCTGAGTATCCTTCCCCCTCCCCAAGCACACGAATCTTCTCTTTGAGGAGGCGGTTGGCTCTTTCCACAATAGCCTGGCCCTGGCTATTCCCTGGGATGCCTGTTGTATGCGTGATGTTCCAGCGAGCCAGCCACTCCTTGGTTGACCGTGATATAAAGCAAGACCCATTATCTGTCTTAATGTGGCGTGGCATTCCCATAGCAGCAATAGCTGTAGCCCAGTGATGTTGAGCCGCCGTCGAGTTAGCGCGGCTATGTTGTGTGGCTACAATAACAGATGATGCAGTGTCAATTGTAACTGCTAGCCATTGGCGAGGGGCTATTCGTGGCTCTAAAGTGAAGTCCGTCTGCCAGATTTCTAATGGGGCTAGACCACGCGGGTTAACTCCGGCCCCCAAGGCTGGTGCAGTGTTACAGTGCGGACAAGTCTGGATGACCTCTCTTGCCAAGGTGATCGGAATAGTGCAAGCTCGAGCCAACGCTCTGGCTCCCAGGTGTAGAGCATCGTGAAGCTCCCGTGCTTCTCGAAGAGTAAGAACCTGACCCCCAGCCACCTTGTCAGCTACATCATTGCCCGCAGTAAAGAAACCCGGCACATCAGAATGACTCCGGACATGGAGGATAGCTACAGGGGCTGTCCGAAGTGCTAGAGCATCCTCTAATAAGATCGCTGCCCTAGTACTTGGTAATCCCTCTTTACCCATTCGTAATAGCAACCTTGCCACGAATGCAGAGTCTGTGACAACATTGCAGGAAACTGAAGGCAACAGACCCAGGGCCACGGCAACGGCCCTGGCCTCCAGCATCTGAACGCTTAGGGCAGGATCAGAGACAACCTTGCGGTCCCATGACCCATCGGAGGTCCGCCAGACCACCACCCCTTGTCCCGTACTAGAAGAGGCATCGGTAAACAAAGTTGGACCCTCAACAGGAGTGTCTAGTACCCGCACCCGCAAAGAAATCTGGAGGGGTCGGGCCAAATCAAAAATAGGCAGAGAGTCCGAATAACAAAACTTCCCTGAGAAATCATGCACAGCTAGAGAAACTTCATCCGGAAGAGGTTGAACATTCCGAAAAATAGAAGGCAGATATATAACATCTAAATCTTTACCAAAAGCTCTAACCGCAGCGAGACGTGCCTTTCGCACTAAGATTGAAAATTGCTCCAACCATGGAGTAAATGCTCTCGTCGGCTGTGCTGAGAACAACCAAAACAATGGGCGGGCCTTAGAATTAAGTGTGTGCCCAATAACTGCAGTGGACCCATTCTGACATTTAGTAGCGGCAACCTCCAGCGGACAGTCTGGTTGCCATCTGGAGAGGGCATTGCTGGCGCTAGCAGATAAAATTTCTCTCCAGGCTTCCTTCATTTCAGGTGTCCACTCCCTAGGCTCCTGAGGATCAGATCCTTTCAATTGATCATAAAAGGGCTTCATGAGTCTGGGGGGAATACCTATAGCATTCCTTACCCACTGTAATGCTCCCACAAGTTTCTGCACATCCCATAGGGTTGTAATACAGGGTTCGATCTCTAATCCTTCAGGAAGAACCGTGGAGGGACCAATCTTATGTCCCAAGAATTCAATACCTGGTTCCCTCTGTATTTTTTCTTGGGAGATGACAAAGCCAGCAGAAGTCAAAGTACTCATAATCTGAGAGGCTAGGCCCTCCAACAAACTCTGATCAGGCGCTGCAAGTAACAAATCGTCCATATAATGAGCAACCTGGCAACCCGGTGTTGCCTGCCTAACAGGCTCAATGACCCTGCTCACCACAAGCTGGCAAATAGTAGGTGAGCAGACCATCCCCTGAGGCAAAACCTTCCACTGATATCTCTGGACTGGCTCCAAGTTATTCACCACCGGGACCGTAAACGCAAAAGCTTCCCGGTCCTGCTCAGCGAGAGGGATAGAAAAGAAACAGTCTTTAAGATCAATGACCATCAGCGGCCATCCTTGAGGTATTGCCGATAACAACGGTCCTCCCTGCTGAACAGGACCAAAGGGAACAATCTGTGCATTAACCGCCCTAAGGTCATGTAACAGGCGGAAGGCACCTGAAGCCTTGCGGATAACAAATACAGGCGTGTTCCAATTACTAAGTGAGGGTTCAATATGGCCTGCTGCCAGCTCCCGTGACACAAGCTGTTTGAGCGCTGCTAATTTCTCAAAGGGAAGAGGCCACTGATCCACCCATACAGGAGAGGCGTCAGCCTTCCAGCAAAGTGGGATTGCATGCCGCAGCGCTAAATGATGGACAGTGGCCCTTAGCATAAATTTGTCGACTGGGAACCGAACGAATTTGTCAACTGGAAGCCGAACACTGGCAACACATCTCTTCCTATAATGGAACCTGTCACAGGAGCAATGGTAGGAGTGATGAATACGCGCCTTTCAATCATGCCGTCCCTTCCTAACAATGCCAATTCAACTGGGAACCGCGATTTACTGGTGGGGACTTCTGCACCTCCCACTCCCGTAATGATATTGCTTTGCCAGGTCCTCGGCCACTTTCGCGGCCAATTAGAATCCGCTATAACAGTAACATCAGCCCCCGAATCAAGTAAGGCAGTAAAAAAGGTCGAGTTGGGGTCGAACACATGAGCCTCAGGGTCAATAGACATCATGAATCGGCCAATGGGACGGTGGAAGAGATCTTCAGTTATGGCCACAAGGGGGCAGTGGGGTTCTGTTGTTCCGCAAAGGCTCCCTGGACCGGGAGGTATTGCCCGGGGAACTGACGCGGGAAGGTCCCCTGGGCGCCAGAGACCCTCCCCCACCCGTTTCCCTGAAGCATGCTATTAAGCTTCCGGCACCGGCGCGCCTCATGACCCCCAGTACCACAGAACTGACACCTCTTCCCCAACGCATCCTTTTCTGGGCATTGCGCCTTAACATGCCCCTTCTTTCCACATTTAAAGCATGGGCCCTTTCCTTTGGGTGGCTCCGATTGGGCCGCTGCCATCACGGCAGTTTTGACCGCTGAGCTCACAGACACGGTCATATCCTTAACAGCCGTGACAAGACTATCTGTTGGCAATGGGGCACTTTTCTGATGATCTAAAACATACTTAATAATTTCTCCAGGGGTCTTAAGTTCACCTGGCGCAGCCCTAATAATTTGCTGGACGTCTGGCAATGATTTTTGCTTAAGGCAGTCAATGACCACGAGAGACTGAACGTCTTTAGGCAAGTCCGATCCCTCAACAGCGCGAATCAATCGATTCGCGAAGTCGGGGAAAGATTCTATCGGTCCCTGTTGGACATCTGCCCATGGACGCACGGGCTCCGCAATTTTAACCACCGCTTTCATTGCTTGTAGGGCGGCAGTTGTGAGCGCAGCCACTTCCCCCGCGGCTAACTCCACTGCTTGAACCTCTGGGGCGCCCACCATCCCATCCTCCAAACCCTGCAGGCGTGCAAGAGTGGTTCGGTTGACCCCACGATTACATGGATGGGCAGGGTCGCGTCTTGCTGATGCCACGACAGCTTTAAGCTGTCTAGTCCATTCATCCTGCCATAAAGTGAATTGCACGGGGTCAAAAATGACCCGCATCAAGTTATCAATATCATGAGGTAACAAGCCAGGGGCCATAAGCGATTCAATGGTTGTAACGACAACTGGGGACCGTAATCCTGACTCTTTGACTAATTTTACCAGACGGGCGATTGCTTTGGAGTCCAAAGGCTTCCAAGCAGAGACCCCATTCTTAATCACCAGAGGGAGAGCAAGGGTAGGCGTGTCAGGGATATCAGCCTGAATGTCGTCCCTAGCCTGCGCCCAATCAGTGAGTGTGGACAGGCCCCACTGTATAGGGGCGGCCTCTTCCTTATCAGAGGAATGATTGGAATGTTGTAGGACAGGATTAACTGCTGCGGATGCTGCAGCCCATCCTTGGTCCCTTGCTCCTTCTGACCTTTGGAATGTGGCGGCAGGGCAGTGCTCTGCCCCCTTTCTTTGTTCTCCTTTTTGTCCACCCTCCCCCCTTACTTCTTGTAGTGAAGGATACAAGGAATTTGCCGGGTAGGGTGGGGGTGGTTGGTGTAGATCCTGCTCAACAGTTTGAGCAACTTTGAGTTTCGAATCATCTTCGGAAGAGGGGGTGCATGGTAGGGCAGATGGACCCGGCGCCATCTGTTCTGCAGCGGAGCCTGTGGAAAGAGCAGAACTCCCCCCCCCGGAAAGAGCAGAACTCTCCCCCCTGGAAAGAGCAGAACTCTCCCCCCCAGAAAGAGCAGAACTCTCCCGCCGGGGCTCTAACCCCAGGAGTGATCTTGCTCGATCATTAGCGAGTTTCTCATCGCGGGCCGCCTTAAGGGCCCCCAAAACCAAACCCCAGGTCTTAAACTCTGAGGCTTTCTGCGTGGCAAGAGTGTGCTGTGCCAACACAGAAGTAATCCCGTCCCAATTAGCAGGGTCGTAAATATCTGAAGGAGCCGCCAGCGGCCCCTCCTTCTCTAGCAAGGAAAGGAGAGCAAACAGGTCCTTCTTAGAAGGGGCCTGTTTGTGAGAGAGAGATTTACAGGAAGAGAAGAGTACCTTAACCACGGCTTCCATAGCGCCACTGACCCACAGTCAGTATCCGGCGTAAGTGTCCCAACAATGGAGGGGTACGGCCGCTCCCCCACCAACCGGGCTTCTGTCCACTCCGCGACGAAAGGAAGAAAGTGTGTCGCTTGCAGCAGGAACTAGCCGTAAAACAGCAGCCACAGCCAGGGCACGGAGGGGTCACCAATTGTAGTTCTGAGTTGTCCCGTGTTCATCCCTGACTATCCGCGGCTGGGCCAAATGCCAAGACAGTGACAAGAGAGCACATGGCAAATGGCGTTTTATTCAAGTTTACACATCCTTATATACCCTTGGCACAGAGCCTTCTGGGAAGTAGGCATGACCTATGATGCCCACATGCTTGCATCATGCATATTAATTAGGGAGGTGGAACCTTTCCCGTAACAACCCGAAACCCCGCTTTTCGCCTAATACACTACAGGAGATGGTGTGGGGCAGATGTGGGTCAGATGTATGGGTCAGGAGCTGCTGTGTGGCTGATGAGGGTCAGATCTATGGGGCATGGGCTGCTGTGGGTCAGATCTACGGGACTGGAGCTGCAGTGGAGCACATGTGGGTCAGATCTATGGGGTAGAAGCTGCTGTGGGGCTGATGGGGGTCATATCTATAAGGCAGGAGCTGCTGTGGGGCTGACGTGGGTCAGATCTATGAGGCAGGAGCTGCTGTGGGGCAGATTTGGGTCAGATCTATGGGGCAGTTGCTGCTGTGGGGCTGATGTGGGTCAGATCTATGGGGCAGGAGATGCTGTGGGTCAGATCTATGGGGCAGGAGCTGCTGTGGGGAACATGTGGGTCAGGTCTATGGGACAGGATCTGCTGTGGGGCAGATGTGGGTCTGATCTATGGGGCAGGAGCTGCTGTGGGGAACATGTTGGTCAGATCTATGGGGAAGAGCTGCTGTTGGTCTGATCAATGGGGCAGGAGCAGCAGTGGGGCAGATTTGGGTAACATCTATAAGGCAGGAGCGGCTGTGGGGCTGATGTGGGTCAGATCTATGGTGCAGGAGCTGCTGTGGGGCAGATGTAGGTCATATCTATGGGGCAGGAGCTGCTGTGAGGCTGATGGGTGTTAGATCTATTGGGAGGAGCTGCTGTGGTGCAGATGTGGGTCAGAGCTATGGGGCAGGAGCTGCTGTGGGGCAGATGTGGGTCAGATCTATGGGTCAGCAGCAGCTGTGGGTCTGATGTGGGTCAGATCTATGGGGCAGGAGCTGCTGTGGGTCTGATGTGGGTCAGATCTATGGGGCAGGAGCTGCTGTGGGTCAGATCTATGGGGCAGGAACAGATGTGGGCCTGATGTTGGTCAGATTTATGGAGCAGGAGCTGCTGTGTTGCAGATGTGGGTCAGATCTATGGTGCAGGAGCTGCTGTGTGGCAGATGTAGGGCATATCTATGGGGCAGGAGCTGCTGTGAGGCTGATGGGTGTTAGATCTATGGGGAGGAGCTGCTGTGGTGCAGATGTGGGTCAGAGCTATGGGGCAGGAGCTGCTGTGGGGCAGAAGTGGGTAAGATCTATGGGGTAGGAGATGGTGTGTGGCAGATGTGGGTCAGATCTATGGTGTAGGAGCTGCTGTGGGGCTGATGTGGGTCAGATGTATGGGGCAGGAGCTGCTGTGGTTAAGATCTATTTGGCAGGATCTGCTGTGGGGCAGATTTGGGTCAGATCTATGGGGCAGGAGCAGCAGTGGGGCAGATGTGGTCAGATCTATGGGTCAGGAGCTGCAGTGGAGATGATGTACGTCAGATCTATGGGGCAGGAGCTGCTGTGGGGCTGCTGTGGGTCAGATCAATGGGGCTGAAGCTGCCGTGGGTCATATCTATTGGGCAGCAGCTGCTTTACATATGATGTGTGTCAGATCTATGGGGCAGGAGCTGCTGTGGGGCTGATGTGGGTCAGATCTATGGGGCAGTAGCTGATGTGGGGCTGATGTTGGTCAGATCTATAGGGCAGGAGCTGCAGTGGTGCTGATGTGGGTCAGATCTATGGGGCAGGATCTCCTGTGGGGCTGATGTGGGTCAAATCAATGGGGCAGAGCTGCTCTGGGGCACATGTGGGTCAGATCTATGGGGCAGGAGCTGCTGTGGGGCAGATTTGAATCAGATCTATAGGGCAGGAGCTGCTGTGGGTCAGATCTATGGGCAGGAGCTGCTGTGGGGCACATGTGAATTAGATCTATGGGGCAGGAGATGGTGTGGGGCAGATGTGGGTCAGATGTATGGGTCAGGAGCTGCTGTGTGGCTGATGAGGGTCAGATCTATGGGGCATGGGCTGCTGTGGGTCAGATCTACGGGACTGGAGCTGCAGTGGAGCACATGTGGGTCAGATCTATGGGGTAGAAGCTGCTGTGGGGCTGATGGGGGTCATATCTATAAGGCAGGAGCTGCTGTGGGGCTGACGTGGGTCAGATCTATGAGGCAGGAGCTGCTGTGGGGCAGATTTGGGTCAGATCTATGGGGCAGGAGCTGCTGTGGGGCTGATGTGGGTCAGATCTATGGGGCAGGAGATGCTGTGGGTCAGATCTATGGGGCAGGAGCTGCTGTGGGGAACATGTGGGTCAGGTCTATGGGACAGGATCTGCTGTGGGGCAGATGTGGGTCTGATCTATGGGGCAGGAGCTGCTGTGGGGAATATGTTGGTCAGATCTATGGGGAAGAGCTGCTGTTGGTCTGATCAATGGGGCAGGAGCAGCAGTGGGGCAGATTTGGGTAACATCTATAAGGCAGGAGCGGCTGTGGGGCTGATGTGGGTCAGATCTATGGTGCAGGAGCTGCTGTGGGGCAGATGTAGGTCATATCTATGGGGCAGGAGCTGCTGTGAGGCTGATGGGTGTTAGATCTATTGGGAGGAGCTGCTGTGGTGCAGATGTGGGTCAGAGCTATGGGGCAGGAGCTGCTGTGGGGCAGATGTGGGTCAGATCTATGGGTCAGCAGCAGCTGTGGGTCTGATGTGGGTCAGATCTATGGGGCAGGAGCTGCTGTGGGTCTGATGTGGGTCAGATCTATGGGGCAGGAGCTGCTGTGGGTCAGATCTATGGGGCAGGAACAGATGTGGGCCTGATGTTGGTCAGATTTATGGAGCAGGAGCTGCTGTGTTGCAGATGTGGGTCAGATCTATGGTGCAGGAGCTGCTGTGGGGCAGATGTAGGGCATATCTATGGGGCAGGAGCTGCTGTGAGGCTGATGGGTGTTAGATATATGGGGAGGAGCTGCTGTGGTGCAGATGTGGGTCAGAGCTATGGGGCAGGAGCTGCTGTGGGGCAGAAGTGGGTAAGATCTATGGGGTAGGAGATGGTGTGTGGCAGATGTGGGTCAGATCTATGGTGTAGGAGCTGCTGTGGGGCTGATGTGGGTCAGATCTATGGGGCAGGAGCTGCTGTGGTTAAGAACTATTTGGCAGGATCTGCTGTGGGGCAGATTTGGGTCAGATCTATGGGGCAGGAGCAGCAGTGGGGCAGATGTGGTCAGATCTATGGGTCAGGAGCTGCAGTGGAGATGATGTACGTCAGATCTATGGGGCAGGAGCTGCTGTGGGGCTGCTGTGGGTCAGGTCAATGGTGCTGAAGCTGCCGTGGGTCATATCTATTGGGCAGCAGCTGCTTTACATATGATGTGTGTCAGATCTATGGGGCAGGAGCTGCTGTGGGGCTGATGTGGGTCAGATCTATGGGGCAGGAGCTGATGTGGGGCTGATGTTGGTCAGATCTATAGGGCAGGAGCTGCAGTGGGGCTGATGTGGGTCAGATCTATGGGGCAGGATCTCCTGTGGGGCTGATGTGGGTCAAATCAATGGGGCAGAGCTGCTCTGGGGCTCATGTGGGTCAGATCTATGGAGCAGGATCTGCTCTGGGTCTGATGTGGGAAAGATCTATGGGGCAGGAGATACTGTGGGCCATATGTCGGTCCGATCTATTGGGCAGGAGCTGCTGTGGGGCGCATGTGAATCAAGTCTATGGGGCAGGAGCTGCTGTGGGTCAGATTTTCATGGTTTAATAATGTTGTAATTTTGCTATCAGTATTCTACATCATAACATCATATAAAGCATGGATAATTTTACTGAATCTGCATCTTACAGAAGAAGGCTACATCTCCCAGAGAGCAACACGATGGGTCACGGGACCTGGACTCTATATTAACTCTGTCGCAGAACAGACTGACGTCTTTCGAGTTCTGGCGTTCAGGGCAGTGTGTGGGAGCCTTCAGCCGTTCGCCCAGATTCACAGTAGGCCTCTCGGTTACGGGACTCATTCTCTCTCCTATTTTGCTTGATTCATTAGCTCAATTTTCAATTATATTGTATTCTATTGTGTTATCCTGTATTTCGATATAGTATTTAGTAAATAAGTGTGCCTCCTTACATCGTTGCCGCTGTTTTCTTTTCTTAATTAACTTTTTCTTTTCGGCTGAGGGCCCTTCAGGGGCCCACAGCCCTTGTCACGGACGCAGGTGGATTTTTCGTTCAAACTGTGACAGATTTGGTAGCAGAGGATGGTTCCACTGTTGCAGCCACCCCCATAAGGCATTTGCCACCATCCATGAATCAGTATGAAGATGAAGCATTGGCCACCTCTCCCGTTCAGCCACATCTAAAGCCAGCTGAACAGCCTTTACCTCTGCAAATTGACTTGATTCTCCTTTACCTTCAGTGGCCTCTGCAACTTGTCGTGTGGGGCTCCATACAGCAGCTTTCCATCTGCGATGCTTCCCTACAATACGACATGATCCGTCTGTGAATAGGGCAAATTACTTTTCGTTTTCTGGTAGCTCATTGTATGGTGGTGCCTCTTTAGCACGTGATACCTCTTCTGTAGGTGGTGTTTCAATTTTTTTACCCTCAGGCCAGTCCATGATCACTTCTAGAGTTCCAGGACGGCTGAGTTTTCCCATTCCAGCTCGTTGAGTAATTAATGAAATCCACTTACTCCAAGTGGCATCAGTAGCATGATGGGTGGAGGGAACCTGTCCTTTAAACATCCAGTTTATTACTGGCAAGCGAGGTGCTAGAAGAAGCTGAACCTCTGTCCCAACTACTTCAGAAGCAGCCCGAACCCCCTCATTCACGGCTAAGATCTCCTTCTTAGTCGGAGTGTAGCGCTCCTCAGACCCTTTATATGCTTGACTCCAAAATCCTAGGGATCGGCCTCGGATCCTCACATCCTGCCCCGTCCGTACTGGCCCCAAGGCCACGGCACGGGCTATTTCTTGTTTTCTCTGCTCAAAAGCCTGCTGCTGCTCAGGACCCCATGAGAAATTCTTCTTCTTCTGTGTTACCTGATAGAGGGGGCTCACTATGTGGCTGTAGTTTGGGACATGCATTCTCCAAAAGCCCACTACTCCCAGAAAAGATTGGGTCTCTGTCTTGTCGGTGGGCGGAGACATAGTGATTTTGTCAATCACATCTGCTGGGATGTGACGACGTCCATCTTGCCATTTTATACCTAAGAACTGGATTTCCTGGGCAGGCCCCTTCACCTTGCTGCGCTTAATGGCAAAACCAGCTTTCAAAAGAATTTGGATTATCTGTTTCCCTTTCTTGAAAACCTCTGCTGCTGTATGGCCCCACACTACAATATCATCAATATACTGCAAGTGCTCAGGAGCATCACCCTGTTCCAAAACAGCTTGGATCAATCCATGGCAAATTGTTGGGCTGTGCTTCCACCCCTGAGGTAAACGGTTCCAGGTGTACTGAATACCTCTCCAGGTAAAAGCAAACTGTGGCCTACATTTTGCAGCCAATGGGATGGAAAAGAAGGCATTAGCAATGTCAATGGTGGCATACCACCTAGCTTCTTTTGACTCCAGTTCATACTGGAGTTCTAGCATGTCTGGTACAGCAGCACTTAATGGAGGTGTGACTTCATTCAGGCCATGGTAATCCACCGTCAGCCTCCATTCCCCACTGGTTTTACACACTGGCCATATGGGGCTGTTAAAAGGCGAGTGAGTTTTGCTAATCACTCCCTGATTCTCTAATTGGCGAATTAGCTTGTGAATGGGGAGCAATGAGTCCCTATTGGTGCGGTACTGCCGTCTGTGAACCACTCTGGTGACAATTGGTACCTCTTGGTCTTTTACCTGGTGCAACCTCCCAGCACCCGCTGAAAGACCCGGCGCTCGCTGCGTTGCTTCCGTCCTCCGTTCGGGGGGTTCCGTGCGCCGGCGCCGGCGCGTGGAAAGGGAGGGGGTGTGCGGCTGGTCGCGCGCGGGCGCGTGCCAGGCCCCCTTTCGCCCGGTTTTTCCCCATCCATCCATCCATCCATCCATGCATCCACCTTCCCGCTTCGTGGCGGCGCGGGGTAGACCTGGGCGACCATCCACCCGCTCGATCGGCGGGTGCTGTTTCCCGTCCGTGCCGCGGGTAGACGTGTCGGCCGTAGCGGGGTTGACCTGTGGGCCGGTGCCGTTTCCCGTCCGTGCCGCGGGTAGACGTGTCGGCCGTAGCCGCGCGTCACGCAGCTGTGTCAAGCGGTAAGGGTACGACGAACGGCCAGCCGCCCCCCGACCCGACCCGACCCGACCCGACCCGACCCGACCGCTTCCGCCCTTGACCCACCCCCATCTTTTTATTACTTTTATTTTATTTTACTTTATTTTATTTTACCGCGACATTTTACAATCTATCTGTACTTTTTCACACCTTCTTCTCTTCTACTTTTCTTTGACTTCTGCCTTCCCTTCCCTTCCCTTCCCTTCCCTTCCCTTCCCTTCCCTTCCCTTCCCTTCCCTTCCCTTCCCTTCCCTTCCCTTCCCTTCCCTTCCCTTCCCTTCCCTTCCCTTCCCTTCCCTTCCCTTCCCTTCCCTTCCCTTCCCTTCCCTTCCCTTCCCTTCCCTTCCCTTCTTCTCTTTCTCCTCGTCGCCCGCGCGTGAGTAGGCCTGGCCCGGCCTGGACCGGCACGGCCTCTGTCACGAAGAAGGGGGTCGCTTGCGTGGCCGGGGGTCCGCGGCAGGGTTGCGGGTATGCGGGTAGACCTGGCTGCCGGCCGGCGCCTGATCTTCCCGGCCCCGTGTCCGTCTTCCACCTTCCCCCCCGCCCCAGTCCACACCACACGAGCGGGAACCCGACCCGTACCCGACGGCGGCCCGCCTCCGCCTGCCTCCACCCCGGCCCTCGCCCACAACCCGCCCTCTCCCGGACGCATCTCGCCCGACCGGCCCGCGACCGTGTTTTTTTATTTGTTTGTTTGTCTTTGATTTTGTTTTTTTTTTTTTGTTTGGTCGGTCGGTCACTCGCTCGGTTATTTGTTTGGACCCGATTGGCCCGTTTGGTTTTTTTCTTTTCTTTCCTTTTTCCATCGGGGTGCTCCTGACGGCTCGGCCCAATGGCGGCTCGACTCGGCGACCGGAGCCCGCCAAAACGCCTCACCAACCCCGAGCCCTACCGCCACCACCGCCACCACCTCCTCCTCCCGCCGAAAATCCCACGTACCGTTCCACCTCATCTGCCGGCTGGGAGAGAGGCTAGGCGCGAACCCCGTGGGGGACACGGCCGCCTCCCGCCGGCCCACCTCTCGCCGCTGCCGTCTTCCCGCCGCTCTTTCGCCATCCCTGGCCACGCGGCCTGCCCGCAGACCGGATATTTGGCCCGAACGGACCTTGGTGGGCAGGGCCCGCGCACGCGCCCACGCTCTTCCTGCAGAGCCGGGGAGGCGGGGGGGGCAGGGGGAACGGGGCGGCTTTTTCAAAATCTAAAAAAGGGGAAAGTAAAGAAGAACCCACGAGAAAAACAAACAAACAAACAAACAAACAAACAAACGGAAAATAATAAAACCGAGAGGGCGCGTGGGGGCACGGACAAACAATCGAACGGACCAAAGTACGAACGAACGGACGAACAAACAAACACGCAGACAAAAGGGCAAAACCGCGGTGGCGGTGGCGGGACGGACAGCTTCAAGCAAGGCCGAACCGAGAAGCCCGGGTGCGCCCCGACCCGGCGAACAGCGGCCGGCTCATACGTGCACCCTGGTCGTTCCGTGGCTGCGGCCGAGTGGCGTCTCCGTGGCGCCTCCGGTGCTCCGGCACGGTCAACACGGCTCGACCCCTGGCCATCGTGGCTCGAGTGCGCCGGCACGGTCCAGCCTCTCCCGGCGGGCTCCGCTCGGCTCGGACATTCCGAGGAAGTGGCCAAGTGTCGCTCTCGTGGCGGCTCCTCTGCGCTGGCACTGTCTACCCGGCTCCGAGTGTCTCCGGAGGGTGGGGGAAGGGTGGGGGGGGCACGGCGTCGGTGGCTAGGCGTCGCTTCCCATGCGTCTCGACTAGGCCGGTACGGTCTACCCGGCTCCGAGCACGCCGTGGTGCTCGGCGGCGGCTGCTAGAGGTCGCCGCCTATGCGGCTCGACTAGGTCGGCACGGTCTACCCGGCTCCGAGCGGGCCGTGGTGCTCGGCGGCGGCTGCTAGAGGTCGCTGCCTATGCGTCTCGACTAGGTCGGCACGGTCTACCTGGCTCCGAGCGGGCCGTGGTGCTCGGCGGCGGATGCTAGAGGTCGCTGCCTATGCGTCTCGACTAGGTCGGCACGGTGTACCCGGCTCCGAGCGGGCCGTCGTGCTCGGCGGCGGATGCTAGAGGTCGCTGCCTACGCGGCTCGACTAGGTCGGCACGGTCTACCCGGCTCCGAGCGGGCCGTGGTGCTCGGCAGCGGCTGCTAGAGGTCGCTGCCTATGCGGTTCGACTAGGTCGGCACGGTCTACCCGGCTCCGAGCGGGCCGTGGTGCTCGGCGGCGGCTGCTAGAGGTCGCTGCCTATGCAGCTCGACTAGGTCGGCACGGTCTACCCGGCTCCGAGTGGGCCGTGGTGCTCGGCGGCGGCTGCTAGAGGTCGCTGCCTATGCGGTTCGACTAGGTGGGCACAGTCTACCTGGCTCCGAGTAGGACGTGGTGCTCGGCTGCGGCTGCTAGAGGTCGCTGCCTATGCGGCTCGACTAGGTCGGCACGGTCTACCCTGCTCCGTGCGTACGCGAGGGCTCTGCGGCGGTCGCTAGGTGTCGCTGCACGTCTGCCAGCCCGTCCGTCAGCGACCTCTAGTGTCCGCAGCGGAGCAGGGTAGACCGTGCCGACGTGAGCCGGTCGCCGCTCAGCGACCCCTGGCCGCCGCCGCATGAGCTTCGGTCCGCTCGGAGCCGGGTAGACCGTGCCGACGAACTCGAGCCGGACGTGCAGCGACCGCTGGCCAGCGCGGAGGCTCTTGTGCGCCGGCATGGTCCAGCCTCTCCCGGGGGGGTCCGTTCGGTTCGGACGTTCCTCGGTGGTGTCTGGGGGGTCTCAGCCGCGGCGGCTCGAGTGCGCCGGCACTGCACAGCCCCTCCCTGCGGGCTCCGCTCGGCACGGACTTTCCTCGGCGGTGTCCAGCGATCTGAGCCGCGGCGGCTCGAGTGCGCCGGCACGGTCCAACCGCTCCCGGCAGGTTCCGCTCGGCACGGACGCTCCTCGGCGGAGTCGGGCGATCTGAGCCGCGGCGGCACGGTCCAGCCTCTGCAGGCGGACTCAGCTCGGCTCGGACGTTCCGCGGAAGTGGCCAAGTGCCGCTCTTGTGGGGGGGATGAAGAGGGGCGGGGTGGAGGGGGGTGTAAGGGAAGGGGGGGGGGGGGCTCGACGTCGGCGGCTAGGTGTCGCTGCCCATGCGGCTCGACTAGGTCGGCACGGTCAACCCGGCTCCGAGCGGGCCGTGGTTCTCGGCGGCGGCTGCTAGAGGTCGCTGCCTATGCGGCTCAACTAGGTCGGCACGGTCTACCCGGCTCTGAGCGGGCCGTGTTGCACGGCGGCGGATGCTAGAGGTCGCAGCCTATGCGGCTCGACAAGGTCGGCACGGTCTACCCGGCTCTAAGCGGGCCGTGGTGCTCGGCGGCGGCTGCTAGAGGTCGCTGCCTATGCGGCTCGACTAGGTCGGCACGGTCTACCCCGCTCCGAGCGGGCCGTGGTGCTCGGCGGCGGCTGCTAGAGGTCGCTGCCTATGCGGCTCGTCTACGTCGGCACGGTCTACCTGGCTCTGAGAGGGCCGTGGTGCTCGGCGGCGTCTGCTAGAGGTCGCTGCCTATGCGGCTCGACTAGGTCGGCACGGTCTAGCCGGCTCCGAGCGGGCCGTGGTGCTCGGCGGTGGCTGCTAGAGGTCGCTGCCTATGTGGCTCGACTAGGTCGGCACGGTCTTCCCGGCTCCGAACGGGCCATGGTGCTCGGCGGCGGATGCTAGAGGTCGCTGCCTATGCGGCTCGGCTAGGTCGGCACGGTCTACCCGGCTCTAAGCGGGCCGTGGTGCTCGGCGGCGGATGCTAGAGGTCGCTGCCTATGCGGCTCGACTAGGTCGGCACGGTCTACCCGGCTCCGAGCGGGCCGTGGTGCTCGGCGGCGGATGCTAGAGGTCGCTGCCTATGCGGCTCGACTAGGTCGGCACGGTCTAGCCGGCTCCGAGCGGGCCGTGGTGCTCGGCGTCGGCTGCTAGAGGTCGCTGCCTATGTGGCTCGACTAGGTCGGCACGGTCTTCCCGGCTCCGAGCGGGCCATGGTGCTCGGCGGCGGATGCTAGAGGTCGCTGCCTATGCGGCTCGGCTAGGTCGGCACGGTCTACCCGGCTCTAAGCGGGCCGTGGTGCTCGGCGGCGGCTGCTAGAGGTCGCTGCCTATGCGGCTCGTCTAGGTCGGCACGGTCTACCTGGCTCTGAGAGGGCCGTGGTGCTCGGCGGCGGATGCTAGAGGTCGCTGCCTATGCGGCTCGACTAGGTCGGCACGGTCTAGCCGGCTCCGAGCGGGCCTTGGTGCTCGGCGTCGGCTGCTAGAGGTCGCTGCCTATGCGGCTCGGCTAGGTCGGCACGGTCTTCCCGGCTCCGAGCGGGCCATGGTGCTCGGCGGCGGATGCTAGAGGTCGCTGCCTATGCGGCTCGGCTAGGTCGGCACGGTCTACCCCGCTCCGAGCGGGCCGTGGTGCTCGGCGGCGGCTGCTAGAGGTCGCTGCCTATGCGGCTCGTCTAGGTCGGCACGGTCTACCCTGCTCCGTGCTTACGTGAGGGCTCTGCGGCGGTCGCTAGGTTTCGCTGCACGTCTGCCAGCCCGTCCGTCAGCGACCTCTATTGTCCGCAGCGGAGCAGGGTAGACCGTGCCGACGTGAGCCGGCCGCCGCTCAGCGACCCCTGGCCGCCGCCGCATGAGCTTCGGTCCGCTCGGAGCCGGGTAGACCGTGCCGACGAACTCGAGCCGGACGTGCAGCGACCGCTGGCCAGCGCGGAGGCTCTTGTGCGCCGGCATGGTCCAGCCTCTCCCGGGGTCCTCCGTTCGGTTCGGACGTTCCTCGGTGGTGTCTGGGGGGTCTCAGCCGCGGCGGCTCGAGTGCGCCGGCACTGCACAGCCCCTCCCTGCGGGCTCCGCTCGGCACGGACTTTCCTCGGCGGTGTCTGGCGATCTGAGCCGCGGCGGCTCGAGTGCGCCGGCACGGTCCAACCGCTCCCGGCGGGTTCTGCTCGGCACGGACGCTCCTCGGCGGAGTCGGGCGATCTGAGCCGCGGCGGCACGGTCCAGCCTCTGCAGGCGGACTCAGCTCGGCTCGGACGTTCCGCGGAAGTGGCCAAGTGCCGCTCTTGTGGGGGGGGTGAAGAGGGGCGGGGTGGAGGGGGGTGTAAGGGAAGGGGGGGGGGGGGCTCGACGTCGGCGGCTAGGTGTCGCTGCCCATGCGGCTCAACTAGGTCGGCACGGTCAACCCGGCTCCGAGTGGGCCGTGGTGCTTGGCGGCTGCTGCAAGAGGTCGCTGCCTATGCGGCTCGACTAGGTCGGCACGGTCTACCCGGCTCCGAGCGGGCCGTGGTGCTCGGCGGCGGATGCTAGAGGTCGCTGCCTATGCTGCTCGACTAGGTCGGCACGGTCTACCCGGCTCCGAGCGGGCCGTGTTGCACGACGGCGGATGCTAGAGGTCGCAGCCTATGCGGCTCGACAAGGTCGGCACGGTCTACCCGGCTCTAAGCGGGCCGTGGTGCTCGGCGTCGGCTGCTAGAGGTCGCTGCCTATGCGGCTCGTCTAGGTCGGCACGGTCTACCTGGCTCTGAGAGGGCCGTGGTGCTCGGCGGCGTCTGCTAGAGGTCGCTGCCTATGCGGCTCGACTAGGTCGGCACGGTCTACCCGGCTCCGAGCGGGCCGTGGTGCTCGGCGGCGGCTGCTAGAGGTCGCTGCCCATGCGGCTCAACTAGGTCGGCACGGTCTTCCCGGCTCCGAGTGGGCCGTGGTGCTTGGCGGCTGCTGCAAGAGGTCGCTGCCTATGCGGCTCGTCTAGGTCGGCACGGTCTACTTGGCTCCGAGCGGGCCATGTTGCACGGCGGCGGATGCTAGAGGTCGCTGCCTATGCGGCTCGACAAGGTCGGCACGGTCTACCCGGCTCTAAGCGGGCCGTGGTGCTCGGCGTCGGCTGCTAGAGATCGCTGCCTATGCGGCTCGACTAGGTCGGCACGGTCTACCCCGCTCCGAGCGGGCCGTGGTGCTCGGCGGCGGCTGCTAGAGGTCGCTGCCTTTGCGGCTCGACTAGGTTGGCACGGTCTACCCGGCTCCGAGCGGGCCGTGGTGCACGGCGGCGGATGCTAGAGGTCGCAGCCTATGCGGCTCGAAAAGGTCGGCACGGTCTACCCGGCTTCGAGCGGGCCGTGGTGCTTGGCGGCGGCTGCTAGAGGTCGCTACCTATGCAGCTCGACTAGGTCGGCACGGTCTACCTGGCTCTGAGAGGGCCGTGGTGCTCGGCGGCGTCTGCTAGAGGTCGCTGCCTATGCGGCTCGACTAGGTCGGCACGGTCTAGCCGGCTCCGAGCGGGCTGTTGTGCTCGGCGTCGGCTGCTAGAGGTCGCTGCCTATGCGGCTCGACTAGGTCGGCACGGTCTTCCCGGCTCCGAGCGGGCCATGGTGCTCGGCGGCGGATGCTAGAGGTCGCTGCCTATGCGGCTCGGCTAGGTCGGCACGGTCTACCCGGCTCTAAGCGGGCCGTGGTGCTCGGCGTCGGCTGCTAGATGTCGCTGCCTATGCGGCTCGACTAGGTCGGCACGGTCTACCCCGCTCCGAGCGGGCCGTGGTGCTCGGCGGCGGCTGCTAGAGGTCGCTGCCTATTCGGCTCGACTAGGTCGGCACGGTCTACCCTGCTCCGTGCGTACGCGAGGGCTCTGCGGCGGTCGCTAGGTGTCGCTGCACGTCTGCCAGCCCGTCCGTCAGCGACCTCTAGTGTCCGCAGCGGAGCAGGGTAGACTGTGCCGACGTGAGCCGGCCACCGCTCAGCGACCCCTGGCCGCCGCCGCATGAGCTTCGGTCCGCTCAGAGCCGGGTAGACCGTGCCGACGAACTCGAGCCGGACGTGCAGCGACCGCTGGCCAGCGCGGAGGCTCTTGTGCGCCGGTATGGTCCAGCCTCTCCCGGGGGGCTCCGTTCAGTTCGGACGTTCCTCGGTGGTGTCCGGGGGGTCTCAGCCGCGGCGGCTCGAGTGCGCCGGCACTGCACAGCCCCTCCCTGCGGGCTCCGCTCGGCACGGACTTTCCTCGGCGGTGTCCGGCGATCTGAGCCGCGGCGGCTCGAGTGCGCCGGCAACGTCCAACCACTCCCGGCGGGTTCCGCTCGGCTCGGACGCTTCTGGGCGGAGTCGGGCGATCTGAGCCGCGGCGGCTCGAGTGCGCCAGCACGGTCCAACCGCTCTCGGCGGGCTCGGCTCGGCTCGGACGTTCCGCTGCGGCATCCAGGGGGTCTCAGCCGCGGAGGCTCGAGTGCGCCGGCACGGTCCAGCCTCTCCCGGCGGGCTCCGCTCGGCTCGGACGTTCCTCGGTGGCGTCCGGCGATCTGAGGCGCGGCGGCTCGATTGTGCCGGCACGGTCCAACCGCTCCCGGCGGGTTCCGCTCAGCTCGGACGCTCCTCGGCGGAGTTGGGAGATCTGAGCCGCGGCGGCACGGTCCAGCCTCTCCAGGCGGAGTCAGCTCGGCTCGGACGTTCTGCGGAAGTGGCCAAGTGCCGCTCTTGTGGGGGGGGGGGAAGAGGAGGGGGGTGGGGAGGGGAGTAAGAGGGGGGGGGGGGGGGGCATGGCGTCGGCGGCTAGGCGTCGCTGCCCATGCGTCTCGACTAGGTCGGCACGGTTTACCCGGCTCCGAGCGGGCCGTGGTGCTCGGCGGCAGCTGCTAGAGGTCACTGCCTATGCCGCTCGACTAGGTCGGCACGGTCTACCTGGCTCCGAGAGGGCCGTGGTGCACGGCGGCGGCTTCTAGAGGTCACTGCCTATGCGGCTCGACTAGGTCGGCACGGTCTACCCGGCTCCGAGCGGGCCGTGGTGCTCGGCGGCGGCTGCTAGAGGTCGCTTCCTATGCGGCTCGACTATGTCGGCACGGTCTACCCGGCTCCGAGCGGGCCGTGGTGCTCGGCGGCGGCTGCTAGAGGTCGCTGCCTATGCGGCTCGACTAGGTCGCCACGGTCTACCCGGCTCCGAGCAGGCCGTGGTGCTCGGCGGCGGATGCTAGAGGTCGCTGCCTATGCGGCTCGACTAGGTCGGCACGGTCTACCCGGCTCCGAGCGGGCCGTGGTGCTCGGCGTCGGCTTCTAGAGGTCGCTGCCTATGCGGCTCGACTAGGTCGGCACGGTCTACCCGGCTGCGAGCAGGCCGTGGTGCTCGGCGGCGGATGCTAGAGGTCGCTGCCTATGCGGCTCGACTAGGTCGGCACGGTCTACCCGGCTCCGAGCGGGCCGTGGTGCTCGGCGTCGGCTTCTAGAGGTCGCTGCCTATGCGGCTCGACTAGGTCGGCACGGTCTACCCGGCTGCGAGCCGGCCGTGGTGCTCGGCGGCGGATGCTAGAGGTCGCTGCCTATGCGGCTCGACTAGGTCGGCACGGTCTACCCGGCTCCAAACGGGCCGTGGTGCTCGGCGGAGGCTGCTAGAGGTCGCTGCCCATGCGGCTCGACTAGGTCGACACGGTCTACCCGGCTCCGAGCGGTCCGTGTTGCACGGCGGCGGATGCTAGAGGTCGCTGCCTATGCGGCTCGACTAGGTCGGCACGGTCTACCTGGCTCTGAGAGGGCCGTGGTGCTCGGCGGCGGATGCTAGAGGTCGCTGCCTATGCGGCTCGACTAGGTCGGCACGGTCTACCCGGCTCCGAGCGGGCCGTGGTGCTCGGCGGCGGCTGCAAGAGGTCGCTGCCTATGCGGCTCGACTAGGTCGGCACGGTCTACCCGGCTCCGAGCGGGCCGTGGTGCTCGGCGGCGGCTGCTAGAGGTCGCTTCCTATGCGGCTCGACTAGGTCGCCACGGTCTACCCGGCTCCGAGCGGGCCGTGGTGCTCGGCGGCGGCTGCTAGAGGTCGCTGCCTATGCGGCTCGACTAGGTCGGCACGGTCTACCCGGCTCCGAGCAGGCCGTGGTGCTCGGCGGCGGATGCTAGAGGTCGCTGCCTATGCGGCTCGACTAGGTCGGCACGGTCTACCCGGCTCCGAGCGGGCCGTGGTGCTCGGCGGCGGCTGCTAGAGGTCTCTTCCTATGCGGCTCGACTATGTCGGCACGGTCTACCCGGCTCCGAGCGGGCCGTGGTGCTCGGCGGCGGCTGCTAGAGGTCGCTGCCTATGCGGCTCGACTAGGTCGGCACGGTCTACCCGGCTCCGAGCAGGCCGTGGTGCTCGGCGGCGGCTTCTAGAGGTCGCTGCCTATGCGGCTCGACTAGGTCGGCACGGTCTACCCGGCTCCGAGCGGGCCGTGGTGCTCGGCGTCGGCTTCTAGAGGTCGCTGCCTATGCGGCTCGACTAGGTCGGCACGGTCTACCCGGCTGCGAGCCGGCCGTGGTGCTCGGCGGCGGATGCTAGAGGTCGCTGCCTATGCGGCTCGACTAGGTCGGCACGGTCTACCCGGCTCCAAACGGGCCGTGGTGCTCGGCGGAGGCTGCTAGAGGTCGCTGCCCATGCGGCTCGACTAGGTCGACACGGTCTACCCGGCTCCGAGCGGTCCGTGTTGCACGGCGGCGGATGCTAGAGGTCGCTGCCTATGCGGCTCGTCTAGGTCGGCACTGTCTACCTGGCTCTGAGAGGCCGTGGTGCTCGGCGGCGGATGCTAGAGGTCGCTGCCTATGCGGCTCGACTAGGTCGGCACGGTCTAGCCAGCTCCGAGCGGGCCTTGGTGCTCGGCGTCGGCTGCTAGAGGTCGCTGCCTATGCGGCTCGGCTAGGTCGGCACGGTCTTCCCGGCTCCGAGCGGGCCATGGTGCTCGGCGGCGGATGCTAGAGGTCGCTGCCTATGCGGCTCGGCTAGGTCGGCACGGTCTACCCCGCTCCGAGCGGGCCGTGGTGCTCGGCGGCGGCTGCTAGAGGTCGCTGCCTATGCGGCTCGTCTAGGTCGGCACGGTCTACCCTGCTCCGTGCGTACGCGAGGGCTCTGCGGCGGTCGCTAGTTTTCGCTGCACGTCTGCCAGCCCGTCCGTCAGCGACCTCTATTGTCCGCAGCGGAGCAGGGTAGACCGTGCCGACGTGAGCCGGCCGCCGCTCAGCGACCCCTGGCCGCCGCCGCATGAGCTTCGGTCCGCTCGGAGCCGGGTAGACCGTGCCGACGAACTCGAGCCGGACGTGCAGCGACCGCTGGCCAGCGCGGAGGCTCTTGTGCGCCGGCATGGTCCAGCCTCTCCCGGGGGGCTCCGTTCGGTTCGGACGTTCCTCGGTGTTGTCTGGGGGGTCTCAGCCGCGGCGGCTCGAGTGCGCCGGCACTGCACAGCCCCTCCCTGCGGGCTCCGCTCGGCACGGACTTTCCTCGGCGGTGTCTGGCGATCTGAGCCGCGGCGGCTCGAGTGTGCCGGCACGGTCCAACCGCTCCCGGCGGGTTCTGCTCGGCACGGACGCTCCTCGGCGGAGTCGGGCGATCTGAGCCGCGGCGGCACGGTCCAGCCTCTGCAGGCGGACTCAGCTCGGCTCGGACGTTCCGCGGAAGTGGCCAAGTGCCGCTCTTGTGGGGGGGGTGAAGAGGGGCGGGGTGGAGGGGGGTGTAAAGGAAGGGGGGGGGGGGCTCGACGTCGGCGGCTAGGTGTCGCTGCCCATGCGGCTCAACTAGGTCGGCACGGTCAACCCGGCTCCGAGTGGGCCGTGGTGCTTGGCGGCTGCTGCAAGAGGTCGCTGCCTATGCGGCTCGACTAGGTCGGCACGGTCTACCCGGCTCCGAGCGGGCCGTGGTGCTCGGCGGCGGATGCTAGAGGTCGCTGCCTATGCGGCTCGACTAGGTCGGCACGGTCTACCCGGCTCTGAGCGGGCCGTGTTGCACGACGGCGGATGCTAGAGGTCGCAGCCTATGCGGCTCGACAAGGTCGGCACGGTCTACCCGGCTCTAAGCGGTCCGTGGTGCTCGGCGTCGGCTGCTAGAGGTCGCTGCCTATGCGGCTCGACTAGGTCGGCACGGTCTACCCGGCTTCGAGCGGGCCGTGGTGCTCGGCGGCGGCTGCTAGAGGTCGCTGCCTATGCGGCTCGTCTAGGTCGGCACGGTCTACCTGGCTCTGAGAGGGCCGTGGTGCTCGGCGGCGTCTGCTAGAGGTCGCTGCCTATGCGGCTCGACTAGGTCGGCACGGTCTAGCCGGCTCCGAGCGGGCCGTGGTGCTCGGCGTCGGCTGCTGGAGGTCGCTGCCTATGCGGCACGACTAGGTCGGCACGGTCTTCCCGGCTCCGAGCGGGCCATGGTGCTCGGCGGCGGATGCTAGAGGTCGCTGCCTATGCGGCTCGGCTAGGTCGGCACGGTCTACCCGGCTCCGAGCGGGCCATGTTGCACGGCGGCGGATGCTAGAGGTCGCAGCCTATGCGGCTCGACAAGGTTGGCACGGTCTACCCGGCTTTAAGCGGGCCGTGGTGCTCGGCGTCGGCTGCTAGAGATCGCTGCCTATGCGGCTCGACTAGGTCGGCACGGTCTACCCCGCTCCGAGCGGGCCGTGGTGCTCGGCGGCGGCTGCTAGAGGTCGCTGCCTATGCGGCTCGACTAGGTTGGCACGGTCTACCCGGCTCCGAGCGGGCCGTGGTGCACGGCGGCGGATGCTAGAGGTCGCAGCCTATGCGGCTCGAAAAGGTCGGCACGGTCTACCCGGCTCCGAGCGGGCCGTGGTGCTCGGCGGCGGATGCTAGAGGTCGCTGCCTATGCGGCTCGACTAGGTCGGCACGGTCTACCCGGCTTCGAGCGGGCCGTGGTGCTTGGCGGCGGCTGCTAGAGGTCGCTACCTATGCAGCTCGACTAGGTCGGCACGGTCTACCTGGCTCTGAGAGGGCCGTGGTGCTCGGCGGCGTCTGCTAGAGGTCGCTGCCTATGCGGCTCGACTAGGTCGGCACGGTCTAGCCGGCTCCGAGCGGGCTGTTGTGCTCGGCGTCGGCTGCTAGAGGTCGCTGCCTATGCGGCTCGACTAGGTCGGCACGGTCTTCCCGGCTCCGAGCGGGCCATGGTGCTCGGCGGCGGATGCTAGAGGTCGCTGCCTATGCAGCTCGGCTAGGTCGGCACGGTCTACCCGGCTCTAAGCGGGCCGTGGTGCTCGGCGTCGGCTGCTAGAGGTCGCTGCCTATGCGGCTCAACTAGGTCGGCACGGTCTACCCCGCTCCGAGCGGGCCGTGGTGCTCGGCGGCGGCTGCTAGAGGTCGCTGCCTATGCGGCTCGACTAGGTCGGCGCGGTCTACCCTGCTCCGTGCGTACGCGAGGGCTCTGCGGCGGTCGCTAGGTGTCGCTGCACGTCTGCCAGCCCGTCCGTCAGCGACCTCTAGTGTCCGCAGCGGAGCAGGGTAGACTGTGCCGACGTGAGCCGGCCACCGCTCAGCCACCCCTGGCCGCCGCCGCATGAGCTTCGGTCCGCTCAGAGCCGGGTAGACCGTGCCGACGAACTCGAGCCGGACGTGCAGCGACCGCTGGCCAGCGCGGAGGCTCTTGTGCGCCGGTATGGTCCAGCCTCTCCCGGGGGGCTCCGTTCAGTTCGGACGTTCCTCGGTGGTGTCCGGGGGGTCTCAGCCGCGGCGGCTCGAGTGCGCCGGCACT